>NC_133325.1:576215073-576534239 GCF_042186555.1 Aquarana catesbeiana | reverse complement strand
AGAAAATAGCGAGAGAGAGGACAATAAAACGACAACTATTTTTGTTTTTTTTATTTTATATTTTTTTGTGTTTTTATTTTTTTATTTTATTTTATTTTTTTTACACTTTTTTTAGTAACTTTAACTTTTGTAACTGGTACCAGGTTTGGGTCTCTCAAAATGAGATGGCATTTTGGGAGACCCTGTGAAAGTGTGTCCTAGTCTTTGCAATGCTGTACCCTACGCTAAAACTCAACTAGTGTATGGTAGCGTTCAAAACATTCACCAATGCATAGACCAGGATTGTCAGGACAGGAGGGACAATAATACCGGGTATGACGCCTAAATCCGCGTTTGCTACAGACACAACATCTTCTTTGGGGGGCTCGTTGGGTAGGGGTACTCGAGAGGACATAAGGAAAATGCCTCTCATGCAGCCGGCTTACTGCATTTGGTTGGGGAAGGTGAGGTGGAGCACCGTCTGGAAACAGAAGGGCTCTGACATTCTCTTCCTGGAATTTAAGGAAGGATCCAGTCCGTCCTGAAGCTCTGTATAGCACATGAGCGTTCAGCAAAGCCAATTGAAATAAATAAACAGACACTTTCTTGTACCAGCGTCTGGCCTTACGGGCAACTAGGTACGGCGCCAACAACTAGGTACGGGTCCACCCCTCCCATATTTTGGTTATATTCGTGGACACAGAGGGGTTTCTCCACAACACCAGTCGCCGTAGTAATTTGGACCGTCGTGTCTGCATGAAGGGAGGTAAGAACAAAAACATTCTGATTGTCCCTTCACTTCATAGCGAGCAAATTATTACACTGCAAGCAGGCTCTCTCCCCCAGCCTAAGACGGGAATCTACAAGCCGCTGGGGAAAGCCCCGGCGATTAGGTCGCACGGTACCACATGCTCCAATCTGTTGATCAAAAAGGTGACTAAAAAGTGGCACGCTCGTGTAATAATTGTCCACGTACAAGTGGTACCACTTTCCGAATAAGGGTGACACCAAGTCCCACACTATCTTGCCAGCGCTTCCTATGTAGTCAGGGCAGTTTGTCGGCTCTACGTGACTATCTTTGCCCTCGTAAACCATAAATCTACATGTATAGCCTGTGGCCCTGTCACAGAGCTTATACATCTTGACCCAGTATCTGGCATGCTTGCTGGGAAGGTACTGTTTGAATGACAAGCGGCCAGAAAATTTAATCAGGGACTCATCAACGCAGACAACTTGATGGGGAGTAAACAAGTCTGCAAAACGTTGGTTGAAGTGGTTTACAAAGGGCCGAATTTTTTAGAGCCGATCGTATCCAGGGTTTCCACGAGGACGACAGAGTTCATTGTCATTGAAGTGCATGAACCGTAAAATTTGCTCGTATCGTGCCCTGGCCATGGAAGCAGAGAACACGGGCATATGGTAAATTGGGTCTGTGGACCAACATGACCGCAACTCACTCTTTTTATTTATGCCCATGTTGAGGGAAAGGCCCAGAAAGATCTTAAATTCGGAGACCGTAATTGGTCTCCAATCTCTGGCAAGGGAGGACTGGGGATTAGCGGCGATGTGTTGACCAGCGTATAAATTGCTTTGGTCCACAATAGATCTATAGAGATCTTCAGTGAAAAACAGCGAATAAAAATCCAGTGGCGTAAAATCAACTGTTTCCACCTGAATTCCGGGTTGGTGAATGGGGGAAGTACAGGTGCTGCAGAAGTGGTGGGTTCCCAATTCGGATTGGCGATTGCAGCAGGAAGGGCACTATGGGCACGACGGGCCTGTGTTCGTCTTCTTGGTGGCAGCGGGACACTACTAGTGCTTGCCACCTCGCCAGCTTGAACTGCACTTATGGGCCTCGCCATGTCACCAAGTGTTACTGCAGTGCTGGATATATGACCAGGGTGTACTAGGCCGCTGGTGCTTGCCAGTTCACCAGAAGGAATAGCGGCGCTAGTACTTCTCTGCTCCATACGAGGGACCTGCGGTTCTTGCACTTCAAGGACAGAAGAAGAAGATTGGGGTCTGGTACGCCTGACCTTAGCAGGGACCACAACTCCGTCGTCAGAGCTATCTGTCATGGAGCCGCTGTCCTCTACAGGATCGTATTCTGAGCCTGAATCTGACAGATGAGTGACTTCCTCTTCACTATCTGTCATGCTCAGAAACGTGTAGGCCTCTTCACTAGTGTCCCTTCGATTTGCCATTTTGGGCTCTAAATTTAGGGGTACACTAGTGAGACTCACAGGCAGAAAAGCTCCTGACTGTTAGCGACTGATTCAAAACGCTACCAAAAAACTGTTAGCGATTGCAGGGATCAGGCCTGACTCTGCGAACGCTGCAGTTATGTGTGCTTAGTGTTTTGTAAGTGTCAGTGATCGATCGATACTGCACTTGGGTGGGCTGGGCAGGGCTGGGCCGAGGGGCAAAACGCAGGTGCTAGCAGGTATCTGGGCTGATTCCGCTAACACTGTGTTTTTGGGAACCCTAAACTGCTGGGGATGCTAGTATAGATCTGATCGGATCAGATATCGATCTGTTCAGATACTATAGCCCTAAGGGAGGTGTATGCTGCGTGCGTGGGTGTTAGCGGTACTGGTGCTAAACTGACGCTGCCTGGGGCGACGCAGACCTTATCTGACCCTAAAAACGTAACTTATATCACGGCCGGGCAATTAGGGGGTTAAACCTTTATAAGGTAATAAACGGCGGGTGCCCTAAAACTATAATAAACTATAAAAAACAAACTAACTAACCAGCGTCACCTGTAACACTTATACGGTGATTGCTGGTGAAAGGGTTAACTAGGGGGCAATCAGGGGGTTAAAACCTTTAGTAGGTAGTATATGAGGGTCCCTGTCGCTATAAAACACTGACAGCTAACCTATATACTTACCTCCCTAACTAGCGTCACCAGTGACACTAATACAGCGATCAGAAAAACGATCGCTTAGTGACACTGGCGACGGGGGGTGATCAAGGAGTTAACCTTTATTAGGGGGGGTCAGGAGGGTACCCTGGACCTAAAGGGGGGTACCCCAGACCTAAAGGGGGCTAACCCTAACTGCCCAAACACTTATAACCAGGCATGTACTGGCCATCGGGACTACCGGGAGATTCCCGGTGGGCCGATGGCTCAGTGGCCAGTCAGGTGCGGTCCTGGAGCCACTCCTCTCTGACAGTGAGTGATCGCAATTTCACTCCTGTCAGGAGGAGCAGCTTCCGTCATATGCTGCTGGAGAGAGCATTAGGTGTTATGCTCCCTCCAGCCTGCAGGGCGAGATAGACCAACGGCAGACTTTCCTTCCTCTCTCCCCTATCACTTCTTATCACATGACTGGAGAGAGGAATGAGAAGCTGCCTTCAAAACGGTGAGTACATGTGGGAGGGAGAGGAGAGGGAGGACACTGATGTGAAGGGCTGCTGATGGGGCTTCTCTGATGGGGACTGTGATGTGAAGTGAGCTGCTGATGGGGCCTCTCTGATGGGGACTGTGATGTGAAGTGAGCTGCTGGTGGGGACTGTGATGTGAAGTGGGCTGCTGGTGGGGACTGTGATGTGAAGTGGGCTGCTGGTGGGGACTGTGATGTGAAGTGGTCTGCTGGTGGGGACTGTGATGTGAATGGAGCTGATGATTGGGACACTCTGATGTAAGGGGGACGCTGTTGGGGACACTCTGATGTAAGGAGGGCACTGTTGGGGACACTCTGATGTAAGGGGGGCACTGTTGGGGACACTCTGATGTAAGGGGGATGTTGTTGGGGACACTCTGATCTAAGGGGGATGCTGTTGGGGACACTCTGATGTAGAGGGGATGCTGTTGGGGACACTCTGATGTAAGTGGGATGCTGTTGGGGACACTCTGATGTAAGGGGGATGCTGTTGGGGACACTCTAATGTAAGAGGGATGCTGTTGGGGACACTCTAAACTAAGGGGGATGCTGTTGGGGACACTTTGATGTAAGGAGGATGCTGTTGAGGACACTCTGATGTAAGGGGGACGCTGTTGGGGACACTCTGATGTAAGGGGGGCGCTGTTGACTGTGATGGACTGTTATGTGAAGTGGGCTGCTGGTGGGGACTGTGATGTGAAGTGGGCTGCTGGTGGGGACTGTGATGTGAAGGGAGCTGATGATTGGGACACTCTGATGTAAGGGGGACGCTGTTGGGGACACTCTGATGTAAGGGGGGCACTGTTGGGGACACTCTGATGTAAGGGGGATGTTGTTGGGGACACTCTGATGTAAGGGGGATGCTGTTGGGGACACTCTGATGTAAGGGGGATGCTGTTGGGGACACTCTGATGTAAGGGGGATGCTGTTGGGGACACTCTGATGTAAGAGGGATGCTGTTGGGGACACTCTAAACTAAGGGGGATGCTGTTGGGGACACTTTGATGTAAGGGGGATGCTGTTGAGGACACTCTGATGTAAGGGGGACGCTGTTGGGGTCACTCTGATGTAAGGGGGCGCTGTTGACTGTGATGGACTGTGATGTGAAGTGGGCTGCTGGTGGGGACTGTGATGTGAAGGGGGCTGCTGGTGGGGACTGTGATGTGAAGAGGGCTGCTGGTGGGGACTGTGATGTGAAGAGAGCTGCTGGTGGGGACTGTGATGTGAAGTGGGCTGCTGGTGGGGACTGTGATGTGAAGTGGGCTGCTGGTGGGGACTGTGATGTGAAGTGGGCTGCTGGTGGGGACTGTGATGTGAAGGGAGCTGCTGATTGGAACACTCTGATGTAAGGGGGGGGGCGCTGTTGGGGACACTCTGATGTAAGGTGGGCGCTGTTGGGGACACTCTGATGTAAGGGGGGCACTGTTGACTGTGATGGACTGTGATGTGAAGTGGGCTGCTGGTGGGGACTGTGATGTGAAGATAGCTGCTGGTGGGGACTGTGATGTGAAGTGGGGACTGTGATGTGAAGTGGGCTGCTGGTGGGGACTGTGATGTGAAGTGGGGACTGTGATGTGAAGTGGGCTGCTGGTGGGGACTGTGATGTGAAGTGGGCTGCTGGTGGTTTCCATATATATATATGATCTTTTGGTCTTGTATATTCCTCAGTTTTGCTTGATTTATGCAAGTTTTATTTATTGGCAGTATTTAGCATTTTCTTGTTTTATATGCAATTTTATATGCGATTTATGCAAGTTTTTGGCAGTGTTTAGCATTTTCTTGTTTTATATGTGATTTATGGTAACATGGTTAACATTATATGGTCACTAATTTGCACTTTTTTGTAAGTTGTGCCTAACAACTTTCTTTATATATTTTAGCGCTGTACTTTTTTCTACACATTAACCACTTTAATACCCGCGTATAGACATATGACATCCACAGATGGGATCTCCCATCCTGGGTGGACGTCATATGACAGCCTCGGGTTCCCGGCCCCCTAGGGGGCGTGCGCGCGCGCCGCGTTGCTCGGGACCCGATGCGTGTGCCCGGCGGCCGCGATGTCCGCCGGGCACCCGCGATTGCCCGTTAACCGGGCCGGACCGTGGATCTGTGTGTGTAAACACACAGATCCACGTCTTCTCAGGTGAGAGGAGAGCGATCTGTGTTCCCAGTACAGCGGAACACTGATCAGTCTCCTCCCCTTGTACGTCCCCGCCCCCTACAGTTAGAAGCATTCCCTAGGAAACACATTTAACCCCTTGTGTCCCCCTAGTGGTTAACCCCTTCACTGCCTGTCACATTTACACAGTAATCAATGCAATTTTATAGCATCGATCGCTGTATAAATGTGAATGGTCCCAAAAATGTGTCAAAAGTGTCCGATGTGTCCACCATAATGTCGCAGTCACGAAAAAAAATCGTGATCGCCGATATTGCTAGTAAAAAAAATAACGAAATAATTTTTTTTAAAAAATGCCATAAATCTATCCCGTATTTTGTAGACGCTATAACTTTTGCGCAAACCAATCAATATACACCTATTGCGATTTTTTTTTTTTTTTTTTTACCAAAAATATGTAGAAGAATACGTATCGGCCGAAACTGAGGAAAAATTTTTTTTTTTTTTTTAAAAATTGGGATATTTATTATAGCAAAAAGTAAAAAATATTGTGGTTTTTTTCAAAATTGTCGCTCTTCTTTTGTTTATAGCGCAAAAAATAAAAACTGCAGAGGCGATCAAATACCACCAAAAGAAAGCTCTATTTGTGGGAAAAAAAGGATGTCAATTTTGTTGGGGTACAACGTCGCACGACCGCGCAATTGTCGTTTAAAGTGTGACAGCGCTGAAAACTAAAAATTGGTCTGGGAAGGAAGGGGGTGAAAATGCCCTGTATTGAACCGGTTAATCACTACCTGCCTACATGTTTGCTAAAAAAATACATATTAACCCAGTCTGTTTTGCATTGTTATCAGTTACAATCTCTCATAGAAGGGTTGTAGATATTTTTTCTCCTAGGGTTCAGCTCTCAAATTATAAGATTTAGAGGCACCCAAAGCACCTAATGCCGCGTACACACGGTCGGACTTTCTATCCTACTTGGTCCGGCACACTTTCCGACGGACTTTGTCCGCCAGGTGCGCCGGACTTTAAAATGGACGGACTTGCCCACACACACCCGGACTTTCCAGCGGGCTAAGTCCGCCCGTCTTTCCGACGGACTTTCGCCGGAGTTCCGGCGGACTTTCAGAATGAACGGACTTGCCCACACACGGACAAGTCCGTTCATTTTGAACGTGACTCAGGTGCGACGGGACTAGAAAAGGATGTCAATCTTGCCGCTTTTATCGGCAAGATTGACACCTTGCGAGCCCCGTCGCGGGGCATACCAGGCCCTTAGGTCTGGTATGGATTATAAAGGGAACCCCCTACGCCGAAAAAACGGCGTGGGGTCCCCCCTAAAATCCATACCAGACCCCGATCCGAGCACGCAGCCTGGCCGGTCAGGAAAGGGGGTGGGGACGAGCGAGCGCCCCCCCCCCTCCTGAACCGTACCAGGCCGCATGCCCTCAACATGGGGGGTGGGTGCTTTGGGGGAGGGGGGCGCCCTGCGGGGCCCCCCCACCCCAAAGCACCTTGTCCCTATGTTGATGAGGACAAGGGCCTCTTCCCGACAACCCTGGCCGTTGGTTGTCGGGGTCTGCGGGCAGGGGCTTATCGGAATCTGGGAGCCCCCTTTAATAAGGGGGCCCCCAGATCCCGGCCCCCCACCCTATGTGAATGAGTATGGGGTACATGGTACCCCTACCCATTCACCTAGGGAAAAAGTGTAAGTAATAAAACACACTACACAGGTTTTTAAAATATTTTATTAAACAGCTCCGGGGGGGGGGATCTTCCTCCGGCTTCGGGGGTCTTCTTCCGGCTTCGGGGGTCCCTCCGCTTCATCTTCTCCCGGCGTCTGGTTGGTTCTTCTCCGCTCTCTTCTCCCGGTGTTCCTGTTCTTCGGCCGGCTCCTCTGCTGTCTTCAAGTAGCTCTCTTGCCAGCAGAGGTCCGGACTTCTGGGCTTCTGGGCTTCTGGGCTTCTGGGCTTCTCTTCCCCAGATGTTGACACGACGCTCTCTCCTGCTGGACTGCTCTCCGAGGGCTGCGTTGTGACTTATATAGGTGGAGACCCCGCCCCCTTTTGATGTCACAGTCCCTGGGCATGCTGGGACTGTGACGTTTTAGGGGGCGTGGTCACTGGGTGATGTTGACCACGCCCCCTAAAACGTCACAGTCCCAGCATGCCCAGGGACTGTGACATCAAAAGGGGGCGGGGTCTCCACCTATATAAGTCACAACGCAGCCCTCGGAGAGCAGTCCAGCAGGAGAGAGCGTCGTGTCAACATCTGGGGAAGAGAAGCCCAGAAGCCCAGAAGTCCGGACCTCTGCTGGCAAGAGAGCTACTTGAAGACAGCAGAGGAGCCGGCCGAAGAACAGGAACACCGGGAGAAGAGAGCGGAGAAGAACCAACCGGACGCCGGGAGAAGATGAAGCGGAGGGACCCCCGAAGCCGGAAGAAGACCCCCGAAGCCGGAGGAAGATCCCCCCCCCCGGAGCTGTTTAATAAAATATTTTAAAAACCTGTGTAGTGTGTTTTATTACTTACACTTTTTCCCTAGGTGAATGGGTAGGGGTACCATGTACCCCATACTCATTCACATAGGGTGGGGGGCCGGGATCTGGGGGCCCCCTTATTAAAGGGGGCTCCCAGATTCCGATAAGCCCCCGCCCGCAGACCCCGACAACCAACGGCCAGGGTTGTCGGGAAGAGGCCCTTGTCCTCATCAACATGGGGACAAGGTGCTTTGGGGTGGGGGGGCCCCGCAGGGCGCCCCCCTCCCCCAAAGCACCCACCCCCCATGTTGAGGGCATGCGGCCTGGTACGGTTCAGGAGGGGGGGGGCGCTCGCTCGTCCCCACCCCCTTTCCTGACCGGCCAGGCTGCGTGCTCGGATCGGGGTCTGGTATGGATTTTAGGGGGGACCCCACGCCGTTTTTTCGGCGTAGGGGGTTCCCTTTATAATCCATACCAGACCTAAGGGCCTGGCATGCACCGCGCTCACCGCAATAGGTAAATTTGTTTTTCCTATTGCAGAGAGCGCGAGATGCAATACCCTGCCCTCGCGTCGTATCTGGTCCGTCGGACCAGCCTACACACGAGCGGGCTTTCCGTCGGACCAGCACACACACGAGCGGACTTTCCGCCCGAAACTGAGTCCTACGGAAAGATTTAAAACTTGTTTCAAATCTAGGTCCGGCGGGCTTTTGGGAAGAAGTCCGCCGGAAAAGTCCGCCGCCGCCCACACACGGGCGGATTGTCCGGCACACTCTGGTCCGCCGGACCAAGTATGCCGGAAAGTCCGACCGTGTGTACGCGGCATAAAGGAGAAAAAGAGTTGGTACACACAGTGTGCCATGATAAATTGTAGGCGTCACAAAATTGAATAGTGGGAGGGACTTAAAACATGAGCCTACGTATACTGTGCAGGGGTCATAAATTTGTAATAGGGGTCAGGTGTATGTAATGTGCAGAATGTAGAAGTCAGGAGTGGGAAACACACAGAATGCAGGAGTCAAGTATATGTAACATGCACAGTGCAAAAGTGAGAGGTTTATAAAGCCCAGCATACCCTATGAATCATTTTGCCATTTTCTCCCCTTAAGCATAGCCCAGCAGTACCATTGTCAGGACCTGGATTACCTGCTGGTGGCACTGTGCTTCCCAGAGGGGAAGTTTGTAGTTTTAGTGTCCAGATCCCAGTAATCGGGTTCACCTGGTGCTGGCTGTTGGGAGGGTATTAGTCCCTCTCCTGCTGTTACTAATGAACTGACTCAACTGAGCATGCCCAAAATGGCTGCTTCAGCACACTCAACACATTGAGTCCACAGAGAGAAAAGTGCTATGGAAATGTAATTTTTTTTTTTTCATTTTTTCATACAATTTTCGTAGTGTGGACATTTGCTTCAGAGGGTACTTTTTTTCTTTTGGGTTTGTATTCTGTTTTGGTTCCCTTTGTCTTTACACTTTGTTGTGCTTTTTTTTAATGTTTTAGCAATAAAAGTCTGACAGTGCTCCTAACACCCCCCTGCGCTTTCCAAAAATTTTAAAAAGTTTTGGCTATACATATATAAATATGTTCCTTTATGTCTTTAGAACAATCAATATACAGTATCTCACAAAAGCTAGTACACCCCTCACATTTTTGTAAATATTTTATTATATATTTTCATGTGACAACACTGAAGAAATGACACTTTGCTACAATGTAAAGTAGTGAGTGTACAGCTCACCTCTCGGTGAGATTTTTGTGTCAATGAATTGGTGCAAGAAGAATCTGTCCCACCACTGCTGGTTAGTGGTTTGGAAAATTCTCTTTAACCACTTGTCGCCCGCCATATAGCAAAATGACAACGGCAAAGTGGTTTCAATATCCTGACCGGACGTCATATGACGTGATCAGGATATTAAGCCGCTGCGCGCCCCCGGGGGCGCGCATCGCGGCGATCGTTGTTGCTGTGTGTCAGTCTGACACACCACAACTCCGATCTAGGTAAAGAGTCTCTGACGGAGACTCTTTACCACGTGATCAGCCGTGTCCAATCACGGCTGATCACGATGTAAATAGGAAGAACCGGTGATCGGCTTTTCCCTCACTCGCGTCTGACAGACGTGAGTAGAGGAGAGCCGATCGGCTGCTCTCCTGACAGGGGGGGCTGTGCTGATTGTTTATCAGCACAGCCCCCCCTTGGATCCCGCCCAGGACCACCAGGAAAGCCGCCCAGGACCACCAGGATGGCCACCACACTGGACCACCAGGTATGCCCCCTAGACCCCCAGGGAAATACCAATCTGTGCCCAGGCAGCTGCCAATCTGTGCCCAGGCAGCTGCCAATCTGTGCCCAGGCAGCTGCCTATCTGTACCCACTCCATTGCCTACCACTGCCAGTGCCACCACTCATGCAGCCCCAGACCATGACACTCCCACCACCATGCTTGACTGTAGGCAAGACACACTTGCCTTTGTACTCCTCACCTGGTTGCCGCCACACACCATTGACACCATCTGAACCAAATACGCTTATCTTATCAGACCAAGGGATATGGTTCCAGTAATCCATGACCTTAGTCTGCTTATCTTCAGCAAAATGTTTGCGGGCTTTCTTGTGCATCATCTTTAGAAGAGGCTTCCTTCTGGGACGGCAGCCATGCAGACCAATTGGATGCAGTTTGCGGTGTATGGTCTGAGCATTGACAGGCTGACCCCCCACCCCTTCAACCTCTGCAGCAATATTGGCAGCACTCATACGTCTATTTCACAAAGACAACCTTTGGATATAATGCTAAGCATGTGCACTCAACGTCTTTGGTCGACCATGGCGAGGCCTATTCTGAGTGGAACTTGTCCTGTTAAACCGCTGTATGGTTTTGGCCACCATGCTGCAGCTCAGTTTCAGGGTCTTGGCAATCTTTTCATAGCCTAGGCCATCTTTATGTAGAGCAAAAAAATTTTTTTCAGATCCTCAGAGAGTTCTTTGTCATGAGGTGCCATGTTGAACTTCCAGTGACCAGTATGAGAGAGTGAGAGTGATAACACCAAATTTAACACACCTGTTCCCCATTCACACCTGAGACCTTGTAACACTAATGAGTCACATGACATCGGGGAGGGAAAATGGCTAATTGGGCCCAATTTGGACATTTTCACTTTTGTTGCCAGCCGTTTAGACATTAATGGCTGTGTGTTGAGTTATTTTGAGGGGACAGCAAATTTACACTGTTATACAAGCTGTACACTCGCTACTTTACATTATAGCAAAGTGTATTTTCTTCAGTGTTGTCACATGAAAAGATGTAATAAAATATTTTCAAAAATGTGAGGGGTGTACTCACTTTTGTAAGATACTGTGTATATAGGTGATAGGCAATAGTAGGTTATACCTGATTTATACACATTAAAAAAAAATCACAAACATAGAGTATATACATAAAAACTAAAACGTAATATTGTCATTCATTATCATTATTAAAACTTCAGCAGCTGAGTATATGAGGTAGATGAGGATGGAGAGCAGTAAAGATAAGGGGGCACGGGATAGGGGAAAAGAATATATGTATATATTAATCAATTAATTGGTAGGTCGTAGGTCTGCATACGTCTGCGAGTGTACGTAGGTCTGCGAGTGCACGTAGGTCTTGATTTTGTGGGAATGTAAGAGACCTGATTGGCTGGCAACCATTCAAGGGTATATCCTTTATCGCAAGAATAGATGGGGTAAAAAAGGGGGAGGGGTATGCCTATATATCAAGAATAATGTACAAGTGAATGTGAGAGATTACATCACTAAGGGAGCTAGGGAGGGGGTGGAATCCTTATGGGTAGAACTCCAAAGGGGTGAAGCTAAGGGGAATATAATACTGGGAGTATGCTATAGTTCCCCTAACCTGAGGAAAGATGGGGAAACAGATCTCCTATCACAATTTGGATTAGCAGCAAGGATGGGAAGTGTTATCATAATAGGAGATTTTAATTATCCAGACATAGACTGGGCAGAGGGAACCACGCATTCATCAAAGGCTCGCTAGTTCCTAAATGTCTTGCAGGACAATTTTATGGGTCACATAGTAGACACACCAACTAGAAATAAAGCGTTATGCCCCGTACACACGATCGGAAATGCCGCCAGCAAAACTCTTAAGAGAGCTTTTGGTCGGAAAGTGCGACCGTGTGTATGCTCCATCGGACTTTTGCTGGCGGCATTTCGGCCAGCAAAAGATTGAGGGCAGGTTCTCTATTTTTCGGTCAGAAAAAGTTCCTATCCGAAAATGCGTTCGTGTGTATGCAATTCCGATGCGCAAAAAATCATGCATGCTCAGATTCAAGTACGAGACGGAAGCGCTCGGTCTGGTAAAGCTACCGTTCGGAATGGAGATAGCGCATTCGTCACGCTGAATTTTTTTGAATAGTTCAATGCAGTGCATTCTCTTCTTCTTTATAATGCTAGAAGAATGAAGTTGTTTTGCTGCTCATATTCACACAGAGTTCTCACAAACTGATTTCTTTATTATTTCTCGTGATCTCCTGAATATTGTTTTTTGTTTTTAAAGCCAGATCTCCATATTAATGTTTAGAATTATTTTTTATTGTCATTTTTTTAATGTATTTTTTAACCGCTTCAGCCCTGGAAGATTTTACGCCCTTCCTGACCAGAGCGTTTTTTGCGATTCGGCACTGCGTCGTTTTAACTGACAATTGCGCGGTCCTGCGACATGGCTCCCAAACAAAATTGACATCCTTTTTTCCCACAAATAGAGCTTTCTTTTGGTGGTATTTGATCACCTCTGCGATTTTTATTTTTTGCGCTATAAACAAAATAAGAGCGACAATTTTGAAAAAAACGCATTATTTTTTACATTTTGCTATAATAAATATCCCCCAAAAATATATAAAAAAAACATTTTTTTTCCTCAGTTTAGGCCGATCGTATTCTTCTACATATTTTTGGTAAAAAAAAAATCGCAATAAGCGTTTATTGATTGGTTTGCGCAAAAGTTATAGCGTTTACTAAATAGGGGATAGTTTTATGGCATGTTTATTAATAATTTTTTTTTTACTAGTAATGGCGGCGATCAGCGATTTTTTTTTTTTTTTTTTTTTTTTATTGTGACTGCGACGTTATGGCGGACATGTCGGACATTTTTGACACATTTTTGGAACCATTGTCATTTATACAGCGATCAGTGCGACTAAAAATGCACTGATTACTGTGTAAATGACACTGGCAGTGAAGGGGTTAACCACTAGGGGGTGGGGAGGGGTTAAGTGTGTCCTATGGGAGTGATTACTAACTGTAGGGGAATGCGCTAGCAGTGTCATTACTCTGATCACAGCTCCCGATGACAGGGAGCTGTGATCAGTGACACTTGTCACTAGGCAGAACGGGGAGATGCTGTTTACATCAGCATCTCCCCGTTCATCCTCTCCGTGAGGCATTCGCGGGCATCCCCGCGGCGAACGAGTCCGTGGGACCCGCGACCCAACTCACAGAGCTCCCGGCCGGCGGCGCGCACGCAATGGCACGGCGGTGAATTCAAATGGATGTACAGGTACGCCCATTTGCCCAGCCGTGCCATTCTGCCAACGTACATCGGCGTGCGCCGGTCGGGAAATGGTTAATCAAGAACTCCTTTTTTTTGGATTCTTTTTAAATTATTTTCTAGTGATCTCCATATTTTTTTTTTTTGTGTGTCAAGTTTACACAACAACATTATTATCTTGTATTTTTAAACCTCAAGGAGGTTGGTGTTGGTGTCCCTTATTAACTTGACCTTGTATTTTTGAATGTACCTGCCTACTTACAAACAAACTGTCCTATTTGAATAAAAACACATAGGCAAGTATTTTCATATAAAAAAAAATCTCCATTTATTCTGGCTCATAATAACAAAATAAAGAGGAAGGCAACGCTGGAGAAACTGCTGGAATTTGCGAAGCCTTTGACCCCCAGAGCACACATCAACTCTTTGGAAATAAAAATTGGTAGCACATAGGGAGCACAATCTGGTCCAGGTCTCCCAGACATCAGGAACAGCAGCAGATGACATATATGTCCCCAGGCTGTGGTACTACAACAGGCTGCGTCTTCTGTCAGACCAGACTGAACCCAGGCCATCACTTTCTTGTCTTCCTTGCAGCCTTCCCTCCACGCTTCCCTGCAGCCTTCCTTGGAGGCTGTGGCTCTGGAGGTGGACTTGTGGCAGGAGGAGGATGGGCGAGCGCACATAAGTGTATGTCATCAGTCATTTGGCCCCTCAACCCCTTGTGAATGGCCTCAAGAAAAAGTTTTTCACAGTTGTGGCGTTGGCCCTCCTCCATTTGCAGCAATTTGGAAGCTATATAGTAGCTACAGGCCTCTTCAGCGTCGAGGGGTGTTTTTAGGGCCACATTAGCCTCCTTAATGAGGCCCAGTGCTGCTTCCTCCACGTTACTCCCCTACCTGGCCCTTTGTTGGAAGGTTGAGGGGAGGCACTTGGGATTGGGTGAGGCTACTGGGCCCGGCTACCTCCTGGCTGACACTTACCCCCGCCTCCTCCTGGCTGACACTTACCCCTGCCTCCTCCTGTGTGCCACATTCCAGAGCCTCGTCCTTGCTGAGGTCTTCCTGTGTATGAAAAAAAGGACATAGTTTTTATGTTTGGTTCATCAATCACACGCAATTTTCAGCTCATGACAATTGCAAATTGAATGTTAAGAAATAGAAAAGACTATTATTCTGAGCCCAGCATTTTTCATTCTTGTCATAATCATTTTTGGCCCCTACTGTCTATTGATATGTAAAACACTTTTTGTTCAATCATTCATTTGTTATCAATAATAACATCTAGTTAACAACAATAATTTTCAGACAACAAATATGTTAAAAAATACTATACCTGGCTCCAGCTGGGCTCCTCCACTTCTTCCAGGATGGAAGTCCCAGGTTGGTCCTCGGAAGCCTCAGCTGGGGTTGAGGGAAAGGTGGAGGGAAGGCTGGATGGAAGCGTAGAAAGTTATTCCCTGACTTCCATCTGGTCTTCCAGAAACCGCATCCTGGTGTACATACACATCCTCTGCTGCTGCTCCTGATCTCATGGAAGCCTGGATCCTTATGAAAGACCAAACACAAGACAAAAACACTAAATATCAGGCTAAACTCTCCTAATCTTATCCCAATATAGGCCTCAATCTATAATCGGTATAGGCCACTGATGTCCCAAGTTAAAATGTTACCTTCGATATGACGTATATACACTGCACATGTGTGAAACTCCGCCCACGACGCCCACCCCTGACGTTCTTTCTAGAATATTCTCCGCACCTTCTCTTTCGGCGCAGTGGGAGATGAACATGGCGCGGACACAGCAGGTGCGTAATAGCAGTAACGAGGAGGAAAGCCCAGAGACAGAAACGTCCCGATCCTGGAGGAGAAGATTTAAGGCCTCAAATATGGCCTTTGTAGAGATGGTGGAGATGGTGGACATCTTGAAGAGAGCCGACTATGAAAAAGTATGGACCATACCTAAACCCAAAAGTGAGAAAGGCCAAGATCATGACTAAAGTTGTGAAGAGTCTGCACAGGAATTTTGGGGTAAGACGATCCAAGGAGCAATTGAGGAAACACTGGTCAGACCTGAATTTGAGGAGCAGGATCAGTACAGAAGGACCTATTATTATTATTATTATTATTACTTCCATGCTGCGCCATGTGCTTTTCTTTACTGTTGTACAGTTTAAAATGGCGACTTTCATGTTCGTGGGCACAGTAATCGGTCGTAGGAAACATCGTTCGTTTGTCAACTAAATACAATGTTTTTGGCAGATACAGAGTTAATTACATTTGGTCATGCTAATTTGTATTAAAAGAAGTTTAGGACATTGTTGTCTAGATGTGTTTGTAACTAGAATGAATTGCAAACTTGATTCAGTGTAATGTAAGAAGAGGACACTCAGCAGCTGTTTACTAGACATGTGCACTGCCAAAAAATGTATTTGTTTTAGTTTCATTGGTTTATTTTTGTTTTTTTGTTTTTCGGGTCTTTGGTTATGATCGCAATTCGTACATTCGCAAATTCGTACATTCGTACATTCATAAATTCGTACATTCGTAAATTCGTACATTCGTAAATTAGAAAATTCGTAAATTCGTACATTTGTAAATTCGAAAATTCGGAAAAATTTGTAAATTCAAAATTTGAAAATCCAAAAACCCGAAAATTCAAAAATCTGAAATAGTAACTAATTATTAAATTATAGGTATTGTAATTACCTTTCAAATTTGGCTGTTAGTGAATGTAACAAATACGAGTTTATCTGAAGTTACAAATTATCTGAAATAACGAATGCTGCATCTAAACAAATGGAACGGAACAAATTAATAATAAATAATAATTATAAAAAGTTTTTACTATTATTACTGTTATTTATTATTATTAATTCATTACGTTCCATACGTTTGGATACAGCATTCGTTATTTCGGATAATTTGTAACTTCGGATAAATTTGTATGTGTTATGTTTACTAACAGCCAAATTTGAAAGGAAATTACAATACCTATAATTTAATAGTTAGTAATAGTTAAGTTATTATTAGTTAATTATTATTTCAGATTTCCGAATTTCCGAATTCACTAACTTACTAATTTATGAAGTTACTAATTTACGAATGTACGAATTTACGAATGTATGAATTTACGAATGTACAAATTTAAAAAAGTTCTAATATTCGAATTTACGAATATTCGGAAAAATTCGTTAAACGTGTTTTCGTTAATTTGGATATATCCGAATAAACGAATTTGTCGAAATTCGTTTAAAAAACGAATTGGGAACGAAAAGAATTGCACATGTCTACTGTTTACACATCTGGGCTCAGGAGTACTAGTGTGGGACACAAGAACAAACCTTTTAGGGTGTCCCACACAGGTCCTCCAGTGGTTACTTGGGGTGTCTACATGTGTGAAATTTGTCCAAAAAAGGTAAGTATTGCAGCTTTGTTAAGGAAATAAATAATGTCTTCAACTTGGAAATGCCCAAAAAGACAATTGTACCCCACTTCCAAGCAATCATAGGTGTGCACACAGGGTTTGCCGGGTGTGCCTGGGCACACCCTAATCTCCCCGTGTGGTGCCAATTCCCCCTGCTTCCCTTCTCCCTCCTGCAGTACTGCCAGCTTTCCTCCTCAACTCTCAGGAGCGAGGAAGGGCCTGGTAAATATTTCATTAACCGGCCTTCCTTTTCTGAATGAACACAGTGAGTGATCTGTACCGATCGCTCCTGTTTTAATTCTTAACAGAAGCATAGTAAACTATGTTTACTGCAAGCTGCAGAGAAAGGGTCTGGAATCTCTGTCCTCTGTCTCAAATATGAGGCATTAGGGGTCTGTTTAGACCCTTGATATTTCACCAAAGCCCTATAAAAGGGTTACTAAAACTATTGTAAAAAATTGTTAAAAATATTGTAAAAATAATAATAAAAAAAAAAGACTGACATTGTCCACTGCCCTACTGACACCAATCTTTGCTCTACTGACACCGTCCACTACCATACTGACACAAATCTTTGCTCTACTGACACCGTCCACTGCTGTGCTGATATCCACGCATGTGTGTTTGTGCTCTGGGGTGCATACTCAAATTAAATAGGATGCGCACACCAATGCAAGCTTGTTTCATTCTCATAGGAGAGAAAAGACTCAGGACGTCTGAGGACTCCAGGAGCCCCCCCCTTCTTCCTGAAGAAGGGGAACAGAGGACACAACCTGAGGATGTGGAGGAAGGAGAGGTGGTGGAAATTGTCACAACAGGTGAGTGTCTGACACCACAGATTCAGGTAATAGATGTATGCCTGCATATTTATAATACATGGTGTGTATTTTTTCTTTTAGGTGATGTGCATGTTGTGGAAGAACAATCTCCTCATTTCACCACTGACAGTGCACAAAGGCTAATCCAGGACATAATGTGTTGTAGTCGGGATTTAGAAATCATAAAGCAAAAGATAAATGAGGTTGAACAAAAACTGAAGAACATGATTGATGTACTAGGAAGAATCTAAATAACTACCAAGTGGCACCAGTTTATATTTTTGGGGACCAAGTTTTAAAATTTTTTGACGCATTTTAAAAGCCAAATTTGGAAGATGCACACAGTGTGTCAACATGTGCTATCTGCCATCAGGGGATATCAATGTATGCTTTTTGTACATGCAAAACCTTCCTCGCAACTCTAGTAGGTGAGAGGAAGGGGTTGCACCCCCAAAACACGTCCATTGATCCCCCATGATGGGAGATAGCACATGTTGACATTAGGCATGGGATCAGGAGTGAAATCCCCATTTTGACTCCCAATTTGTGTGCATCTTCAAAATTTGGCTTTTACAGGGGTGACATCACCCCATCTGATGAAGGCAATATCAACACATTTTTGACACTATAATGTTTGATATTGCCTTAATTTTTTCAATGTTGAACTTTGTAAGTTCCAGAGTTGTGTGTGTTATGTTTGCAAACATGCCTGTTTATGTACTTTTCTACGAATTTCAAGGTAAAACAAGAAAAAAACAAGATGTGTTTTTTTTTTTTTTTAACACAAAATGTTTTACAACGCACATGTGAATGTGCACAAAGTAAAGGGTTTTATACTCAACAATGTGTGGCTTCTTCTTTCAATGCTCAATACCACTTTTTGTATTATGTTGGTGTTTACAGTGACAATGGGTGTTAATAATGGAAAAACCACTTGGCACTACAAGTGCACTAGGAGAACCCAGGAGACAGCTTAAAACAGACACAAGCAGTAAATCAAAATGAAGATTTTATCAGATCATTTTTTTTTTTGAAAATATTTAAACATTTTCTGGCATAGCAATGGCCCCCCTACCCGTAAAATATTCAACATGTTTTTCCTGCACTTCAGGGGCGCTTTGGGGGGGTAAGCCAGGACGGCCAGCTTCCAGGGCCGACATTGCATTTTCTTAAAGTGCGGCCTCAGGTCCAAATGAAGCTACATAACTTGGTGCATTTCTTTTTAAGAAGTTGTGCAGTATGCAGCAGGATAATACAGTGTGGTTCAGTTTGTACTCTGCCATATTTATAGCCGTTAGAAATAGGTGGAACCGGCTGGCCGTTATCCCAAAGGTATTCTCCACAACTCTTCGGGCTCTGGCCAGCCGGTAATTAAAAACCCTCTTCTCCGGGATGAGGGTCCTCTGGGGGAATGGCCTCATCAGGTGATCGCCCAGACCAAATGCTTCATCAGTAATAAAAACAAATGGGAGTCCATTGACATTCTCTTCTGCAGGTGGCAATCCCAAGCCGCCACTCTGGAGACTAGTGGGCAATCCCAAGCACCACTCTGGGAAAAGACTCCACCATCCTACATTCGGCCATTCTTCCCCATGTCCACATAGAGGAACTCATATGTCACCGACACCACTGCCATCAACACAATACTATGAAACCCCTTATAGTTAAAATAGTATGACCCCGAATGGGGTGGTGGGACGATGTGGACGTGTTTCCTATCAATTGCCCCTCCACAGTTGGGAAAGTCCCAACGGTTGGCAAAGTGGGAAGCCACAGTCTGCCATTCCTGTGGCATTGAAGGAAACTGTGGAGTCAAAACAGAAAAATAAATATTAGTAATTTTGCACATAACATTGCAAGCAGATTAGACACAAACATTCTTGTCCAAAATCAGTATAACATTTATGTTAAGGAGTATTTAAAGACAAAAAGATAAGGCCCACTTATCAGATTCCCCACCCCCTCTGATGGCCCATTGTAAAAATTTTAGGGGGGGGGGGGGGTTTGGACAGGTAACCCTCTCCACTTCATTGAGAGCTGAATGCATACATAATAATGTGTGTTACTTTGGCCAGCCTCTCTTTACTTACACTATCGGCAGCCCACTGAACAGGTAAGAAGTGTCATAATACTAAAATAAAAATACACACTGAACACATTGAAGCACATTTTTACACTCTGCAATTACCTATCAAGATAATAATAGAAGAACAAAATTTTAAACAGTACCATTTGAAAGTATTCAGGCAGGCCCATTTCACTACATGCTTTGGTGAATTCATCCATAAATATGACCCCAAAAGAGGTAGGTATAGTGTGTATGGGTTTGGCAAAGTCAGCAGATAGAGGATTGGTGTCGGTTGACTTAGCGGTTGGGGGGAGGGAGGGTTCCAAATGATTTTGAGACCCCCAAAAAAGCCTCTGGCACTCTGCATGAATTTAAGCACACAAATACCATTTGTACACATTTTAGGGGGTGTTTAGGGTAAAGGAGTACCCAGCTGACAAAATACATTGTTAAGTGACTAGGCTAGGTGTGTATGGACCCAAGATAGCATTCTGGGGAGGTTAGTGAAGGCATGCTATGCATGAAGGACAAAAAAGGAGCATTAAAAAAAATCTAGCATGCATGAGGACAAAGGGGACATTCACAGCATATTACAATCATGGCAATTATGGAATGATGAAAGAAATGCAATATATTAGCAAACATGAAATACATAGAATGTGATGTTAAAGCATAAAACTTACCTTAATATAGTCCTTCTGTAGGACCTGAATGATGGCAGAACAGGTCTCTGGAATAATGATTCCCAGAGCCTGGGGGGAGATGCCTGTCAAGAACTTTAGGTCCTGCAGACTTCTCCCAGTCACCAAGTACCGCAACGTGGCAACTAGCCTCTGCTCAGGAGTGATAGCTTGCCGCATGCAGGTGTTTTGCCTGCTAATATAAGGGGTCAGCAAAGCCAACAGACGGTAAAAAAAGGGGTCGTCATCCGGAGATAATTCCTGAAATCATCAGGGTTATTCTCCTGGATCTCACGCAGCAAAGGCATGTGAGAGAATTGGCCATGCTAGAGCAACCAATTCTTCGTCCATGAACTCCTCCCCACTCTGACTGGGCTTGGGTCGAAGTAAGAACCCCAACACCAAGCTCCCGCACAGCATGAACTCTACGACGAGTATGTAACCGCAACATGGCTTCAAAATGGTCGGCTGTTCAGAACGAACTTAACAAAACGCACTGAAGAACAGTAAGGCCTGTGAAGAGCGAGCTGAAAATCAGAAACGAGCGGACAAGAACGCACTGAAAAACAGATACGAACTGACTACACGCACTGAAAAACAGATACAAACCCACAAGCACAAACTGAAGAGCAGTAACGGACTGAAAAGCACGAAAGCTGAAAAGCGCAAATCGTCTCTCACTAAACTTTTAGTAACACGAGATAAACACGAGATTAGCAGAAGGAGCCCAAAGGGTGGCGCACTAGCTATTGAACTTCCTTTTTCTAGTCCCGTCGTACGTATTGTACGTCACCATGTTCTTGACGGTCGGAATTTGGTGTGACCGTGTGTATGCAAGACAAGCTTCAGCGGAATCCCGTCGGAAAAGCCATCATACCTTTTTCTGACCAAAATCCTTATTGTGTGTATGCGGCATTACTGGATCTACTGATTACCAACAATACAGACCTGATCATGGATATGTAAATACAGGGAAATTTAGGTAACAGCGATCACAGGTCAATTGGCTTCAGTATAAATCACACAAATAGGAAACATAAGGGGAATACAAAGACACAGAATTTCAAAAGAGCCACCTTCCCTAAACAACAAACCTTGCTAGAAGGCATAAATTGGTATAAAATCTTAGGAACAAAGAACACGGAAGAGAGATGGGTTTGCTTTAAGAGCATATTAAATAAGGGCCTTAGCCGGGGGGCGTGGCTAGCGGCTGATGGAGTAAGAAGCACAGAGCCCTAGCTCCGCCGAATATTCGACAAAACCATCCTGAAAAAGACTCCTGTGACCACTCCAAAAACTCTCCCTGAGCTCTACAAGCTCCCTAGACTCCGCTCTACACACCGGTACTGGAAGCTTCAGCCGCGGTGATGTCCCGGCGGGGAAAAGAGACTATAACGGCGGTGGACCATGCTGGGCAAGATGGCACCCGCACCATGCATTCAGCAAAGGAGACAGCGATAAAACTTTTCTCCAAGACAGGAGTAAAAGACACCCCTTCCAAGTACGGACCCCCATACTCAGGACAAGACACTCCAGGAGGACGTGGACATCCCAGGAGATCCATGGCAGGAGGATCCCACAGACACAGATCTATGGGACACAGTGCGTACACAGGATCCCCTCCCTGATGCCATGAATACAGCCACTACACAGGCCTCTCTCCCTGCAGCCATGCACACAGATGGCTCAGCAGCACGTGCCGCAGAACCTACCCTAAGAGATATCCTGGCAGCTGTCACCTCCTGCAATACAGCTGTTACAGCTTTGACCCCTGAAATTAAGGGGGTTAAACAATAAATTAACTTTGTCAGTCATGACATGCAGAAGCTGCGTGATCGCACCACTGCATTAGAAGGGAGGCTGAGCAATGTTGAAGATGAAGTGGCGCCATTGCAGAGAGAAATAAATCACCTGCAGTCTCACTCCTCTGGCCACACTGCTCGTTTAGAGGATATGGAAAATAGACTCAGACGAAATAATGTAAGAGCAGTTGGGATACCGGAAAAAGCAGAAGGGAAGAACCCAGTAGCCTTTATAGAAAACTAGCTTACCAGCACCTTTGGTGATCACTCATTCTCCAAGATGTTCACAGTGGAGAGGGCTCATGGAGTCCCTGCAAAGCCACCCAGACCTGGGGAACTCCCACGTCCATTCCTATTCAAGATGCTGAATTTTAAAGATAGAGATGCGGTCTTACAACAGGCAAGAACCAAGGGTGATCTTATGAAAATCAATAACGCAAGAATACCCTTCTATCCTGACTTTTCTGCGTAAGTGCAGCGTCGAAGAGCCAAATTTATTGAGGTGAAGAAGCACCTTAGAAAATATGCAGTCACCTATGCAATGCTTTATCCAGATAAGCTCCGGGTTGCAACTACTGATGACACTCATTTTTTTGAAAACCCAGCTACTGCCTCTGCCTGGCGAGACAGAGTGGAACACTCACTTATGAGAGCAGAACCACATGCAAAATAATAATTAATCAACCACTCAACTGAAAAATGGAGCTAGTGAATCAGGAGTATCGGTCAACACTACTTCTAACTTACAGGCTTTTCTGTTTTTTTTCCTGTAAGGCGATTAAAGAAAGAGACACTAGGAATTGATCTGTGCAACATTCTACTGTGACGCATGCTAATGCAAGTCCCCTCCAGTGGGAGTTTGAACTGACACAGATATAGCTACACGGTCTAGTGACTTACTAACCACGAATGAACTTCCAGCTGGATTTCCCGTGTGTTTTTTTTTCTCTCTACATTTTTTTTTTCTTCCTCAATTTTTTTTGTATGGGACGCTATCCAGCTTAGTTTTGGTATGCGCTACTCATTCATGTGTGGTGTCTTAGATAGCCCTAGAGATCTGTGACCCCCGAGGTTGCTTTAAATTTTTTCTTTGGTTATGGGATTCAGGCTCACAACAGGTTGGGGTTGTGTGCAGGGAGGGTTGGGAGGGGTTGAAGTTAATGTTATGTGCTGGTTCGTGCTGTGTGCTGCTGTTTCGTTTTGTTCTATTCTCCACAGGAAGTATATCCATTCAGGACCTTGCTTACAGGAGGTTCCCCCAGACGTACTACACTCATATTCTATATGCGTAAATGTAGGGTAAGATAAAATTGTTATCATGGAATGTATGTGGTATGAATTCAAAGGTGAAAAGGTGAAAAGGTCTCTCATATTTGATTTTATAAAGAGATATAAACCGCATATTATACTATTGCAAGAAATGCATCTGCAGGGATCCAAAGTTATGGCATTAAAAAAAGCTAACGTTATGAGAGTACTGAATGCTGAATACTCTACTTATTCAAGGGGGTAGCCATCTTGCTCACTAAAAAGGCTGCGGCGAACATTTTACAGGTCAAACTAGACCCAAATGGCAGATATGCTATACTGGTGTGCCAAATGTTCAATGTATCTTTAACGTTGGTTTGTGTTTATGTTCCACCCCTGTTCTCCTTTCAAATACTGGATAACATTTTCAAGGAAGTGGTATTAATCGCTCAGGGCCCATTGCTGCTCCTGGGGGATTTTAATGCTGTGTCGGATGGTGCTCTAGATAGACATGGTAATATATCTGACTCCCGCCATACTCTGTGCCCCTGGTTGGAGAGCTATGCTCTCACAGATGTATGGAGACAGAGAAATCCTGGAGTCAGAGAATACTCATGTCACTCTGAGACCCACAAAACGCTCTCTAGAATAGATTTAGTTTTATCATCAGTAGATGGTCTCTCATATATATCAGATGTCAGATATCTCCCTGGAGCTATCTCAGATCACTCTCCGCTGGAGGTTATCTTAGATCTAAATGCTCCACGGGGAAGGAGACATTGGCGGATGAATACAAACTGGCTTCAGGAAGAATTCATTACTATAGCATGTAAAACAAGCATTGACCAGTATTGGAGGGAGAATGGGTTGTAAACACCGATCGCTAATCAATGGGACGCCTTCAAGGCGACTGTGAGAGGGGTTTTTGCCACAGAGACGAGAAATTTCTCCAGAGCTCTTAACTCAGACATGAAATATGCTGAAAACAAGGCCATTGATGCGGAAAGAGCACATGTACATGATCCGTCCTCTGGTAAATACCAATCTTGGCAAGACCATACACGTCAATACAAATTGCTTTTAACTGAATATACTGGTAAAAAACAATTACGCCAAAACAGATCTTTCTTTGAATTTGGTGACAAGAGTGGCCGCCTTCTCTCCTTTCTAGCGAAACCCCTTAATGCCCCGATTTCGGTAATGCAACTCAGAAACCTAACTGGTGGTAAAGGAACCTAGTCAGATTCTAAACAACTTTCTGCATTTTTATGAAACCCTGTACCAGACACAAACTCAACATAATACTCAGGAATTAGAAACTTATATAGACAACTTAAATCTTCCCTCACTAGAACCAGAAGATAGCGATATTCTACAGCAACCAATAACACTAGAGGAGATTAGTGGCGCAATCTCATCCTTTAAACCCGGTAAATCACCAGGCCTTGATGGGTTCCAGGCTGATTGGTACCAGTTGCATAAGGAGAGACTAGCGCCTTCTCTCCAAAAAGTCTTTATAGCAGCAGAAAAAGAAGGCATATTACCAGAATCTATGCGGGAGGCTTTAATTGTAGTCATCCCCAAACCTGGGAAGGACCTGCAAGAGTGCGAGTCCTACAGGCGGATCCCTCTGATTAACTCTGACGTCGAAATACTGGCCAAAGTGTTGGCCGGTAGATTGAAGTCAGTGATACTTAAACTAATAAATTCTGATCAGACAGGATTCATGTCCGGCCGTTCTACTCAAATGAACTTACGCAGATTGTATGTCAATCTACAGATCCAACATATAAATAAGGGCAAAAGGGTGATAGTGTCTTTAGACACCAAAAAGGCATTTGATTCTGTAGAATGGAACTATTTATTTTAACTATTAGGCAAATTAGGCTTTAGACCACAATTTATATCATGGGTCAAACTTCTATATACGGAACCTCAAGCGAGCGTTAGAGTAAATGGGCTCATATCTGACTCCTTCAAGATCCATGGGGGAACGAGACAGGGATGCCCCCTGTCCCCTCTTCTATTTGCTCTTGCCATTGAGCCATTGGCCGCCAAGCTCAGGACTCGTGACACTCTGCAAGGCTTGTTAGTGGAAGATCTGGAGGAATGCGTGTCATTATATGCAGACGACATGCTTTTATACCTCAGAGATCCTAATGCATCTTTAGAAGCGGCAGTCTCCTTGATCCGGGAGTTTGGGGATTTCGCTGGATTCCGGATCAATTGGACTAAATCATTTCTTTTCCCACTGGATCCACAGCCAGACTTGATTCTCCCACCTCTGTGTCCTCTAGCTATCATAAATAAATTTAAATACTTGGGGATAATGATTGAACTACCGGTAGATTCGTTCATTGCGGTCAATTTGGGGCCTATAATTAGAGACTTCAGTACGAGGATACAGAAGTGGAAGGATCGCCCACTCACACTCTATGGTAGAGACAATTTATTTAAAATTATTTTTCTTCCAAAATTCCTATATGTGCTCTCAAATGCCCCAACTTACATTCCAAAAAAAATTTTTTAATCACATTAACTCCTTACTGACGACTGTACTCTGGGGCAGTAAAGCAGGTAGAGTCTCTTTAGAAATCTTACAACTGCCAGTACAGAGATGGGGATTAGCGATTCCCGACCTACGCCTATACTATCTAGCATCCCAACTAGTATTTACCCACTGGCGAATGTTTCCACAGATAAACAATGCCACAGTTGCAGTTGAAGCAGCAGCAGTAACCTCCTATGAAACCTTACTAAACTTTTATTTTAGAGGAGAAGTACCCACTGAGGGGGATAGAAAGATGCTTAAATCTGCCAAAAAGATTGTGGGGATCTGTATAAAACGTATAAAGGATAACCCGCTTTACCTCTCCCCTAATGCTCCATTGTGGTTTAATCCATCCTTAAATGATTTTTTTCATTTGGAGGATGGATTCAAATGGGCCAAATTTGGTCTCATATACCTACATCAATTATATGATAATGGCGACCTAAAGACCTTTGTACAATTGTAAAGAGAACTAAATATTCCAGAAACATGGGAATACCAGTTTACTAGACTACAACATGCTGCCTATGCTCAATTTGGAATGGGTAAAGTGTCCCTTGAGAACTCTAAACTAGAAAAATTACTTGCTGATCCGGATCACACTAAAAGGATATCTACTTACTATACTGTATTAGCTGAAAGAGTAAACCCTAAGGAACAGAAGCATAAGGAAAAATGGTTGGAGATCATACCAGATATTACAGAGGAACAATGGGAGGGAGTCCTAATTTCATATCTACCTACGGTTATCTCTGCTAGAGACAAACTGATACAACTCAGATATCTACACCAAATGTATTATACCCTTCTAAGGTTATATAAAATGGGAAGGAAAGATGACCCCACCTGTTATAAATGTCTGATAGCAGAGGGTTAATTTATACATATGGTATGGGAATGCAATAGGGTAAGGCCGCTATGGTTGCAGGTAACCCAATTTATTGCTGACACGCTTGATATACCAAACATATGTAGCCCACTTCTAGGACTGTTAGGAGTTATAGAGGATGATGTTATGAATAATAATATGAGAACTCTATTGAGGATCCTGTTCTATTATGTAAGAAAACTCATCGTACTTAACTGGATCAGGAGAGATCATCTTACTTTAAACGCTTGGAAAAAGTTAGTTAACGCTAATGTTACCATGTATAAAATGACATATGAGTCTAGGGGTTCAACAAAAAAATTCAATAAAGTATGGGGAAAATGGGTAACTCTGAAAACACTATACAATCAGACGTGTAACTGTAACAAACAAATAAATGTATATCTGGAATGGAGACTCGAGGGTTTAAGATGGAGATAAACAGCAGCACACAGCACAAATGGTTAAGGGGAATTTTTCCCTCAGGATTTAATTGTTTTTGTTTGTTTGGAGTACACTGAAAGCAATCTATAAACTACATATGGAAATCCTGAAACTTTTATTGCTTTAGGCATTTAATGTGCTTCAAGTGTTCATAATCTAGGTTGATTCAAAAAACAAAAGGTAGCCGAATACATAAATGACAAGTTATTGAACTGTATAACAATCTTTATTAATATCACAAGTGATTGATAGTGGATGTGTCTTTGACTGTATCTTAATTGTATATCATACTTTGTCAATTAACATGTATGAATATTTGGCAAATAAAAACCTTTAAAAAAAAAAAATAAGGGCATTAGCCAATGCATCCCATTGGGTAATAAATTTAAAAGAGCAAACAAAAGTCCTGGATGGCTTAACTCCAATGTAAAAATGCATATAAAAGCAAAGGAGAAGGCCTTCAAAAAATACAAGGTTTAGGGATCATCATCAGCATTAAGACCTTATAAAGAATGCAACAAGAAATGTAAGGGTGCAATAAGGACGGCTAAGATAGAACAGGAAAGACACATAGCGGAGCAGAGAAAAACAAATCCCAAGAAATTCTTTAAGTATGTAAACAGTAAAAAAGGGAGGACAGACCATATTGGCCCCATAAAGAATGAGGAAGGACATCTGGTTACAAGTGATGGGGAGATGGCGAAGTCATTGAATTTATTCTTCTCCTCAGTCTTCACGAGGGAATCGCGGGGCTTCAGTAACCACAACCACAGTGTTTATCCTCATGACACATCACAGGAAGCACTTCCATGGTTAACAGAGGACAGAATTAAAAATAGACTTGGGAAATTTAACATTAATAAATCACCGGGACCAGATGATGGCTTGCACCCGAGGGTACTTAGGGAACTCAGTCATGTAATTACCAGACCATTGTTCCTAATTTTTACTGACAGCCTACTGACAGGAATGGTACCAGTTGATTGGAGAAAAGCCAGTGTAGCACCAATATTTAAAAAGGGCCCAAAATACATCCCTGGGAATTACAGACCAGTTAGCCTAACATCAATAGCATGTAAATTCTTGTAGGGGATGATAAGGGACTATATACAAGATTTTAGTAATGAGAACGGATCATTAGCAGTAATCAGCATGAATTCATGAAGAATCGTTCTTACCAAACCTTCTATGAGGAGGTGAGTTGTCATCTAGATAAAGGAAGGCCCGTAAACGTGGTGTATCTGGATTTTGCAAAAGCATTTGACACAGTTCCCCATAAACGTTTACTGTACAAAATAAGGTCCGTTGGCATGGACCATAGGGTGAGTACATGGATTGAAAACTGGCTACAAGGGCAAGTTCTGAGGGTGGTGATAAATGGTGGGTAGTGGGGTCCCCCAGGGTTCTGTGCTGGGACCAATCCTGTTTAATTTGTTCATAAACTACGCAAATCTGCCATACTATGCTACCCGGAGGACCTACAAGCCTTCTGCAACACAGTGGGAATATCCGTCCCCCGTCTCCCAGATTGGGACCTGGTCACCAATCCGCCTACACCACCCGCAACCTGGCAGAAGGTTTCCTCATCCAACAGATCCCGAAACAAAGATGCTTCACGCAAGAGTACCAAGCACGGAAATGGCTGACTTCGGATGGCGTAACAACACTTTAAAGATACTTACTGATGGCCTATTTGACCACCAGATACCACTGGTGAACTAGCCCTGGACACTATAGTTTACTTAGTCCCCCCCTCCTTGCGCCCCAAGTTTACATTCCAGTTAACAATATGGGCATGTCTTCGAGGACATCTGAGAGAGTAGGAGATATCACTTCTACCCACCCCCCTCCTGGTTAAATGATAGCAGTTGTAGCTATTTTACAGTTCATGTTTTGTATGACCAAATTAGGGCTCCCTTGCATCCACCCGACTGGTCCTTCTGGACCCCAGTTGGGAGGATCCCTGGAATCCCGTACCGACCTAGGCCTTTTTGCCTCTCAAGGTCGTTTGATAACAGTTGTTCGAATTTATACTTGTTTGATTTATACTAATCACCTGTTTCTCTCGCTCTTTCTTTCTCCCCTTTCCCCCTCCTTTTTACTCGTCTTCCCCCCCCTCGTCTACCCACCATCATGTGACCCAACGGGTAACCCGTGGAATCTACCTGGCTCCCCTCTCGAGGTATGTGCACAGCCAACCCACCGCCTTCCGAACATCCTCTCCACATCAGGTAAGACATCTATCCCATCCAAATTGACACCATGGCTAAGATCTTATCTTTAAACGTCCACGGCCTAAATTCCAATAAAAAGAGACATCTGGCGCTGAGGGAATTTAGACAATCTGGAGCAGATATTATTTTTGTCCAAGAGACACACTTTGATAAGGGGGGCTCATTTGCATTTGCTTCCAAACATTTCTCCCAAATATACCACTCTTCAGGTCCACATAAACGGGCAGGGGTCGCCATTCTCATTAAAAATGGATCTCCCTTTAAATGTACAGCACAATATAGCGACCCATATGGCCACTTTGTCATTCTTCAAGGACAATGGCAAAAACAGGCACTCACCCTTTGCACCCTCTATGCTCCCAACATTAAACAATATAACTTTCTGACTAGAGTATTTACTCGACTCTTTAAATCTGAACATGAGATATTAGTGGTGGGAGGCGATTTTAACCTAACTCATTCAACAACTGCGGATCGTCAGGTGGTGAGCCCCAGGGCAATACCGGCTCGTGCCCTGAGGGACTCGAAGCTTTTTCGCAGACTCTCTAGACGTTATGCTCTCTTCGATGCCTGGAGAGCTCTCCACCCTGGCGATCGGCAATACACGTTCTACTCAGCCCCCCACCAAATACACTCACGCATTGATTATTTCTTTGTAAATAATTTCACGCTTAGACATACAAGAAAGGCACGGATATTACCAATCTCATGGTCTGACCATGCACCTATTTCACTTAAATTGGAACTAGGTTCCGCCACACGTAGGCCATACAATTGGAAATTAAACACATTCCTCCTTCAGCACCTCCCATCGAAAACGGAATTAATATCCACTTTAACTCACTACTTTGCAGAAAACAATACCCCTGACATATCTCCATCCACATTATGGGAAGCCCACAAGGCCGTGATCCGAGGCAGATGCATGGCACTGTCATCTGCCATGAAAAAAGATGCCCTGGCCACAAAACTTCAAACCGAAAAAGAACTTAGAGCTTTAGAAATCCAATTACAACGGTCCCCTACCCTAACCCTCCTTAAAAAAGTCATACACCTGCGAACAACCCTGAGCGACTTAGCTATGGGGCCGGTAGAAAAAGCCATCCTCAGACTAAGACAACTGTACTATGATAAAGGCAACAAAGCACACTCCTTACTAGCGAAAAAACTACATGATAACTCCCACATATCCACACCACATCAAATTAAGAATAAACTAGGCTCCTTGCTATCCCACCCCAAGGACATTGCCGATACCTTTGCAGACTACTATCAGGACCTCTACAATAATCCTAATATCCCTAGTAATCCCGCCCCCCCAGACCTTCTCCACCGAATGCAATATTACCTTGCGGAGAGCGGAGTTCCGCAGCTCCAAACCTCTGATCTGGCAACTTTAAACATGCCGATTACCGAGGAGGAAATAGAACAGACTATAAAGACTCTCCCGTCTCACAAGGCCCCCGGTCCAGACGGATTACCCTACGAATATTACAAGGCCGTCCTCCCCATCCTCTTACCACATATGTGTAAACTATTTAATGCCTTTTACCGAGACTCCCCCATCCCGTCAGACATGCACCGCTCATTTATCACTCTGATTCCTAAACCAGATAAAGACCCTACCCTATGTGCTAACTATAGACCCATTGCCTTGCTGAACTCGGACCTAAAAATTTTTACTAAACTACTATCAATACGATTGAATATGATCCTCCCATCCCTTATTCACAAAGACCAGGTGGGCTTTGTCCCCCTTAGGCAGGCAGGTGATAATACCAGAAAGGTGATTGATCTGGTGGATGTGGCGAACAGGGAGAAAACGGTGTCTTTGCTACTTAGTCTGGATGCCGAAAAGGCCTTTGACCGACTTGGGTGGCCCTTCCTGTTCGCCACACTACAACACGCGGGATTTCGGGGACCATTCCTGAGAGCTATAAAGCACCTCTATACCAATCCCTCTTCACAGGTCAGGACTCCCTTTGCCATTTCCCCCACTTTCTCGATAACAAACGGCACCTGCCAGGGATGTCCACTGTCACCCCTATTATTCGCATTATGTGTCGAACCCTTGGCGGCCTCTATTCGAGGTAACCGGGACATTCGGTGAATCTCTGTCAGGGGTCGGGAGTTCAAGATCTCATTATTCGCGGATGACGTGATCCTCACCCTGACCCAACCCAGAATCTCCCTGCCAAATTTACATGCAGAACTGGACAAATATGGAGCCCTATCGGGCTATAAAATTAATACCTCTAAATCAGAGGCCCTCCCAATTAACATTTCGGATACGGAAACGACACACCTGAAGGCAAATTTCACATATCACTGGAAAACCACTTCCTTGAAATATCTAGGGGTACATATCACCACAAAATTCAACACTTTATACCAGGAAAATTTTCCTCCCATATACCGCTCTATCAGAGCCTTGCTTACATCTTGAAAAAAACACCACATCTCCCTGTTGGGTCGGATCGCGTCGATTAAGATGACAATCCTTCCGAAATTACTTTACCTTTTCCAAACACTACCCATCCCTGTCCCCCGCAATCACCTGAGTAAACTGCAATCTGACCTTTTTAAATTCACTTGGAACTACAAAAGACATAGAATTCCTCAATCGGTAATGATGGCGGCGCGCCTGGATGGAGGTCTCGCATTCCCCAACCTCATTAAATATTACCAAGCTACCCAACTACGTGCCATAGCCTCATGGTTCACTCAAAGGTCCTATAATAGGTGGACAGAGATTGAAAAACTATGGTTAGCCCCAACACACCCAAATAGCCTATTATGGAACGCGAGGGCGGAGGTCCCCCCTGAGCGTTTACTGGGAACCATGTCCCATCTTCGTCAATTGTGGAACAAACTATCCCACATACATGAGTTGTCCTCAGAAAATCGGTCCTAACGTCCTTTATCTGCAACCCCAAAATCCCAGACAGTCTCACTCACCAGATGTCCCATTCATGGTCGTCACGGAACCTTTTCCACTACGGACACATAGTAGACCCTAGAACCCGCAGGCTACTGCCCTACTCTGATCTTCAGACCAAATATGACCTTCCGCATCAAGCCTTCTACAGTTACCTGCAAATACGCCACTATGCCCTGTCCATATCGTCTGATCTACAGTTCTCCCTTCCAACGCCTTTTGAAAACCTAATCCTGGGGGGCACGGCCCAGAAGGGCCTAATTTCTGACATTTACAAAATAATAAATGCCCACCCAATAGAAACTAAAGGTAAACATGCTTACATGATCAAATGGGAAAAAGCCCTCGGTGAGGAACTTCCCATGGAGCAATGGCAGACGATATGGACCCAGGCGGCAAAATGCTCCCTTTGTACCCTATATAAGGAAAACACTTATAAAATCCTCCTGTACTGGTATATGACCCCGGATACCCTCCACGCCATATACCCCTCCAGCTCCGATCGCTGCTGGCGCTGTCAAAAAGAAAGAGGAACACTCCTCCATATATATTGGAGCTGCCCATTGATAACTCCTTACTGGGCTGCGGTCCACCAGTTGTTGACCGGTCTTTTAGAAGTACAGATCCCCATGATCCCCAAGTCCTTTCTTCTAGAAGTCTTACAACTAAAGATCCCTACACCATACAAAAAATTAATGCGCCACATTCTCACGGCGGCACGCTCTCTAATTGCCCTACAATGGAAAAAAACTTCTCCCCCCACTCCTGAAGCCCTATATGCCAGGATTAAAGATGTGGAGTTGATGGAGAAGATGACGGCCAGAATACAGGATAGGCTGGAAGCGCATAATAAAGTTTGGGAGCTGTGGCATCTTCGAGAGGATCCACCATGAACAAGTAAACAAGTTACTATAACAACCGCCCCCCCCCCCCCCCTCCTTCTCTTCCTTCATTCTTTTCTCCCTCTTCTTTCTTTCTCTATGCCTTGAATGTATTAACGACCTGTACAGTTTTGAACAGTGTTATGGGGAAAGATGTAGGGAACTGTTATACACATGTCTCTTATTACGTGCTCCCCTTCTTTCCTTTTTCCTTCCCTTTTTATTTTGTCGTTCTCTACATATTATGTACTCCTGTAATACAAATATTACAATAAAATGTTATTTGGAAAAAAAAAATTAGAAGAAAAGAGGTTTAAACTTAAGCTACGTAGAGGGTTCTTTACTGTAAGAGCGGCAAGGATGTGGAATTCCCTTCCACAGGCGGTGGTCTCAGCGGGGGGGGGGGGGGGCATCGATAGTTTCAAGAAACTATTAGATAAGCACCTGAACTACTGCAACATACAGGGATATACAATGTAATACTGACATATAATCACACAGATAGGTTGGACTTGAGTCTTTTTTCGACCTCACCAACTATGTAACTATTAATGAGCCAGTCCAAAAATTTAATGGATAACCCAACTAAAAAATATATATATATACACAGTGGGGACGGAACGTATTCAGACCCTCTTAAATTTTTCACTCTTTGTTATATTGCAGCCATTTGCGAAAATCATTTAAGTTAATTTTTTTTCCTCATTAATGTACACGCAGCACCCCATATTGACAGAAAAACACAGAATTGTTGACATTTTTGCAGATTTATTAAAAAAGAAAAACTGAAATATCACATGGTCCTAAGTATTCAGACCCTTTGCTCAGTATTTAGTAGAAGCACCCTTTTCTAATTTCTAATACAGCCATGAGTCTTTTTGGGAAAGATGCAACAAGTTTTTCACACCTGGATTTGGGGATCCTCTGCCATTCCTCCTTGCAGATCCTCTCCAGTTCTGTCAGGTTGGATGGTAAACGTTGGTGGACAGCCATTTTTAGGTCTCTCCAGAGATGCTCAATTGGGTTTAAGCCAGGGCTCTGGCTGGGCCATTCAAGAACAGTCACGGAGTTGTTGTGAAGCCACTCCTTCGTTATTTTAGCTGTGTGCTTAGGGTCATTGTCTTGTTGGAAGGTAAACCTTCAGACCAGTCTGAGGTCCTGAGCACTCTGAAGAAGGTTTTCATCCAGGATATCCCTGTACTTGGCCGCATTCATCATTCCCTCAATTGCAACCAGTCGTCCTTTCCCTGCAGCTGAAAAACACCCCCACAGCATGATGCTGCCACCACAATGCTTCACTGTTGGGACTGTATTGGACAGGTGATGAGCAGTGCCTGGTTTTCTCCACAAATACCGCTTAGAAATAAGGCCAAAAGGTTCTATCTTGGTCTCATCAGACCAAAGAATCTTATTTCTCATCATCTTGGAGTCCTTCAGGTGTTTTTTACCAAACTCCACGCGGGCTTTCATGTGTCTTGCACTGAGGAGAGGCTTCCGTCGGGCCACTGTGCCATAAAGCCCCGACTGGTGGAGGGCTGCAGTGATGGTTGACTTTCTACAACTTTCTCCCATCTCCGACTGCATCTCTGGAGCTCAGCCACAGTGATCTTTGGGTTCTTCTTTACCTCTCTCACCAAGGTTCTTCTCCCCCGATAGCTCAGTTTGGTCGGACAGCCAGCTCTAGGAAGGGTTCTGGTCATCCCAAACATCTTCCATTTAAGGATTATGGAGGCCACTGTGCTCTTAGGAACCTTAAGTGCAGCAGAAATGTTTTTGTAACCTTGGCCAGATCTGTGCCTTGCCACAATTCTGTCTCTGAGCTCTTCAGGCAGTTCCTTTGACCTCACGATTCTCATTTGCTCTGACATGCACTGTGAGCTGTAAGGTCTTATATAGACAGGTGCGTGACTTTCCTAATCAAGTCCAGTCAGTATAATCAAACACAGCTGGACTCAAATGAAGGTGTAGAACCATCTCAAGGATGATCAGAAGAAATGGACAGCACCTGAGTTAAAGAGGAGCTGCACCTTTAAAAAAAATATTAAAAGCCAGCAGCTACAAATACTGCAGCTGCTGACTTTTAATAAATGGACACTTACCTGTCCCAGGGTCCAGCGATGTCGGCAGCCGAAGCCGATCAATCGCTCGGCTCTGGGCTGCCCCCGCCGCCATCCTCAGTCAGGGAATCGGGAAGTGAAGCGCTGCGGCTTCACTGCCCGGTTCCCTACTGCGCATGCGTGAGTCGCGCTGCGCCTCTGCACTGGTCCCCGTTGTGTGCTGGGAACTGTGTGTTTCCCAGCACACAACAGGGGGGGGGGCTTCTGCGGATATTCTGCGGCTGTCTAAGCCCGGAAGTGGCTGCAGATACCTGTATTAGACAGGTATCTGCACCCCCTCCCCCCTGAAAGGTGCCAATTGTGGCACCGGAGGGGGGGAGGAATCCGATGAGCGGAAGTTCCACTTTAGGGTGGAACTCCGCTTTAAATATATGAGTGTCACAGCAAAGGGTCTAAATACTTAGGACCATGTGATATTTCAGTTTTTCTTTTTTAATAAATCTGTAAAAATGTCAACTATTCTGTTTTTCTGTCAATATGGGGTGCTGTGTGTACATTAATGAGGAAAAAAAATTAACTTAAATGATTTTAGCAAATGGCTGCAATATAACAAAGAGTGAAAAATTTAAGGGGATCTGAATACTTTCCGTCCCTACTGTGTGTATATATATATATATATATATATATCAATTTTTATGCAATTCTATGCACGTTTATGTTTTGTTGGCTATAACCTTTTTTGAATCTATTTAGTTTATTTAAAGTGAGCTGTGCACTGATTGATATTGATATCTAATTAGAGCGCATCAATAATTTATATTTTTTTATACATAATAAATAGCCTCGGGGGCATCTAATTATGAAAAATTGTATAATTCGTAAAATCAGTTTTAAAAAGACAATCAATCCACAATTAGTTAGAGTGGAGAATTAGTTGATTAATTGAAGTTCATATTAAAAATAATAATAATGAATGAAAAAATTAATTATTTAAAAATGATATTAAAATCTTAAAAATCATCAACAGCAACACTTATGGTCTATTATTTACTTTTGTTTCAGATACCACTTCCCTTGCCTTCCTGGATCTAGAGTTGGGCCACGATAGCGATACCATCTGTGCTAAAAATTATGTCAAACCCACTGCTGGCAACTCCTATTTACATTTATAGGAGTTGCTACTACCCAAAATAGATTCAGAACATACCAAAAGGGCATTTTTTTCAATGACAAAAATTGAACAAAAGAAAGTGATTATATGGAATTAAGCATGAATCTGAAAGACATTTCTAGACAAAGATTATTCTGAAGCTCTTGTGAATCAAGCCTATGAGACCTACTTGGAAGGTAAACACTCTAAATCCACCCCCCAAATCTGGTGACCATTCCACCAGATTTATCACAACATTCCATTCTCAACATAAAAAAATGGAGACACATATTATCTAATCATTAGAACATTCTGTTACAAGACCCGCACTTGAAAACTATCCTCCCTGTACACCCTAGGGTCACATATCAAAAAGCGCCAAATCTGAAAAATAAACTAGCCCCCAGTAAATTCAAATCTAACCCTACTTCACTATCTATGCCGGTACATATTCCATTTGTGGGCATGTAGTAATGTCGTAAGGCACTGTGCAAAACATGGAAATTTGTACAACATGGCCAGAAGTCCTTTTGTACTAAAGGTAAAACACATCATCTGAAAGACTTCCACAATTGTTCATCCGACTTTGTGGTTTATGGTCTCACCTGCCCCTGTGGCTTGATCTATGTGGGCCGAACCATCAGACCTGTGAGGCAGAGATTCGGTGAGCATAGGTGATTCATTGAGGTGGGTGAGGACCCACACAGTGTCCCACATCATTTTGTCAATGTCCATCATATGTCCACTAAGGGACTTCAAGTATGGGTCATTGAGCAGATCCCCAAATCCCTCCCTGCGGGGGAACGGTTCAAGAAATTATGTGCGAGAGAAACATTGCTGGATATATTGTCTGGATGTTCTCTCGCCAGGAGGTGTAAATGAAGGCATCGAGATTGCCACTGTTCTCTAACTTGGGAAATACCTAACATTTTCCCTAGAGGTATGCGTATGGACTTATGTCCATATGGGCCCATGCGTATTCTTGTATGTATCTGTATGTATGTATACGTGTATATTAGGTTTATATATATATATATATATATATATATACAGGTTGTGAACAAGCAAGCTATTGCTTGTGAAATGTCTACCATTGCCTGTATCTGTCTGACCCTTTTTTGACAATAAAGATGACATCGAGATAATTTGGAGTTCCGGTGTGCGACCAATTCCTTGTCTTGTTCATTCACTACCTTACATTGTAGCAAAGTGTCATTTCTTTAATGTTGTCACATGAAAAGATACAGTATAATAAAATATTTACAAAAATGTGAGTGGTGTATTCACTATTGTGAGATACTGTATATATATATATATATATATATATATATATATATATATATATATATATTCTTTTCCCCTATCCTGTGCCAAGGTATCTTTACCCCTCTCCATCCTCATCTACCTCATATACTCATCTGCTGAAGTAATGATAATGATAATATTACGTTTTTGTTTTTATGTTTATACTCTATGTTTGTGATTTTTTAAATGTGTATAAATCATGTTGTTTATCTGGAATGATAATGTAGTTAAACCTACTATTGCCTATCACCTATATATACAAGCCAGAGACCTTTGGCCATTTCTAAGTGCTTATAATACATAATTGGACTGGCCCCTCCCCCACGCACATTATATAAGGCTGCCCCTTGTAGTTCCATCATCCAGCTTGATAAAGGATCGAGGCTGTCATCCGCAGTGCGCATGCTAAGGAAACGTGTCACATGCCAATTACGGCATCCATCCTCGCCTCTACACCTCGAGCGTTCCAAGCCTCGTTTTGAACCCTTCTCCACCGCGGCCAGCTGTTTACATCAGCGGTGCAGAAGATAACGGCGAACTAGGAAACACAGCGCCCCCCATGCAGGATCGGACCGTCCATTGATGTTCTGATGGAACCCTCCCCCTCACTCTACTGAGACTTACCAGATGCCTTTTTTAAAACCGCTTAAATGTGAGCTGACTACTGTTTGTGCTCAATAAATTTGTTATTCTTCTACACCCAGAGGCACCTCTCCCTTTTTGTCTATTGCAGTGCACTGGAACACAGTTTCTGCTCCCCTATGATGGCAGCCCTGAGTTGTGGATCCTCCCAATGACAACCTACCTTATGGTCTGTGGATTTTTTCCTTTATATTATATTGGACAATTATATATATATATATATATATATATATATATATATATATATATATATATATATATATTGTTGTATATCTCTTGTACCTGCCCCTTCCCATGTCCCGTAATTGCCCCTGTTTTTATATACATTAGGACCTGAAGGAAATTTGGTCTCAGTCATTTGCGCCTGAACTTGTCTATACTGTTCTAAATAGAACCTGTCCTGTTAAACCGCTGTATGGTCTTGGCCACCATGCTGAAGCTTAGTTTCAGGGTCTTGGCAATCTTCTTATAGCCTAGGCCATCTTTATGTAGAACAACAATTCTTTTTTTCAGATCCTCAGAGAGTTCTTTGCTATGAGGTGCCATGTTGAACTTCCAGTGACCAGTATGAGAGAGTGAGAGTGATAACACCAAATTTAACACACCTGCTCCCCATTCACACATGAGACCTTGTAACACTAACGAGTCACATGGCACCGGGGAGGGAAAATGGATAATTGGGCCCAATTTGGACATTTTCACTTGGTGTACTCACTTTTGTCGCCAGCAGTTTAGACATTTAGACTGTGTGTTGAGTTATTTTGAGGGTACAGCAAACTTACACTGTTATAAAAGCTGTACACTCACTACTATACCTTGTAGCAAAGTGTCATTTCTTCAGTGTTGTCACATGAAAAGATAGACTAAAATATTTACAAAAATGTGAGGGGTGTACTTACTTTTGTAAGATATTGTATGTCCTTATAACTATCAATAACATTGTATGAACTTTAAATTTATAGATAGCTTCAGAGTCTAAGAAACTATTGTGACATACAGTACACTGTTATATCCTAATACTTGTGAATGTCAGTGCTTGATATTAGGACTGAACACCTAGTGACAGCTCAAGTTTCTAAATCTGTGATTCATCTCTTATGGTAATGACTAGGGACATTACTGCTAAATTCATCATCAAAGTATCTTTTTCCAACTCCATGTTTCACATATAAAATATTTTGGCTCTTCTCAGAGTCACAAATAAGATATTCCATAGAAGTGAGGGTTGCCAACCCATACTTTTAACAAGAGATGTTTATGGGATACACAGTGTCTACTGTATTCTCTGTTTTTGCACCCCTGGAGACTGAAAGTAACTGCTTGTTAAAATTCTGACAACCTTTTTCAATTACAACTTTATATGGCGTACGTAGAAGGGGTGGAATTAGGCTGCTGTGTTAATACCACCTCTATTTAATTTTTTTTCAAATTTACTATTTTACAAGTCCCAGGCCAAGTATTTTTCTTTCTGGTTCATTTTCAGACATATTGCATATTGCCATTAGTATACCTAGAGTAGAGCAAGGGTGTGGCCAACACGTGGCACAGCCAGCTAAAGAGTGCTCTGGAATTACAGGCACAGGGTTTTTTAGATAGTTGACAAGGTAGGGGAGGCACTTAGCAGTAGCATGAACACAACTGGAAGAAAGGTAACCAGATGTGGCTGTTATAAGGAGACTCTGAAAGTTAATATGAGGTGGCAGTGTGGTTGACATGTATGGTTGGTGTGTGTGCTTGATGTGTATGGCTGGTGTGTTTCTCTCACTTCTTACTTTTTGTCATCTGTGTCCCATTTGAGAGATTTCCCTTCACTTCCTGTCCTTAACCAAAACAGGACGTAAAAGGAAATCCCTCCAAAAATGAGGGAATCCCTGGTTGTCTCTAAGGTCACCAGAACTAGTTTCTCCATTGAAAGATTTCACCCTTATTGCTGTTCTGCTTCCATCAATTCACTGTCCAATCCTGGGGGGGAGAGAAGCATGCAGGTTCCATATCCTAAAAGGCCACTATCCAGGGCTACAAGCCACCCCAACTCAAAGTCTTTGGTCCCCAAAGAAACAGTGATGGTAATTGCAAACTAACTAGACTTAAAGTATAAATAAAGGCGAAACTTTTTGTTCCTCCCGAAGCCCTGCTCGTCACTTTGAATGTGGAAGCTTTATATTCTAGCATCCCACATGAGCAGGGCGTCGGGACGATTCAGACCTTCCTCTGTGAGGAGGATCATCACTGATGGAAATTCAATAAATTCATTCTGAATCTTCTCCGTTTCATACTGACCCACAATTGGTTCAGTTTCAAAGACTCCCACTACCTCCAGATACAGGGTTTGGCTATGGGCACGTGCTGTGCACCTGCCTATGCCAACCTGTATCTGGAGGGGTGGGAGCGTGATCTGTTTGCCTATGAACACCTGTCCAATTTTACAAATCATATTTTGTGCTGGATGCGCTACATTGATGATGTATTTATCATTTGGACAGACACTAAAGCCTCATTGGATGCTTTCATTGAGTCATTGAACCAAAATCGGTATAATTTAAAATTTACTTACAATTGTGACAGGCAAAAAACTACTTTTCTTGATTTGAATATCTTTAAAGATGAGGACAATTATCTAGCAACCGATTTATTCCATAAAACAACAGCTGGAAATACGCTGCTACACGCGGCAAGCGCACATCCACCAGCTTTAATATGCAGTATACCTTATGCTCAGTACATTAGGTTGCAGCGTAACTGCACACACTTAGATTTTCAAAACCAGGCAAAGTATTAAGAGGATATAGCAAGTCCTTCCTACGGAAAGCCTATAACATAGCAGCACGACAAACACAAAATGAACTTCTATTCAAATCAAAAATTCCCACTACAAAATCTACAGTTAAATACACTACGAGATTTTCCTCCCACCATTATGGCCACCCATTGGCATCTTCTACAGGAGGATCCGATCTTAAACAAATATATTGGCCAACATCCAGAGATAGTTTTTAGGGAGCCAAATCGTTTTACGATGAACTTTTCTCTAGCCATTACACTGGGGGTACTCACCCTTCCAAATTATCTAAAGGTGTTTCGAGATGTGGGAGGTGTACGTTCTGCCCCTGGGTTCACCCGGGCAAAAGGTTCACACTCCCCAATGGTGACATTTTTTATCCCAAATTCTCTGCTAATTGTGAAACACAGGGCCTAGTATATCTTATGGTCTGTAAATGTGGGGCCTTCTATGTGGGAAGACAGCCAGACAACTGAGACAGAGGATAAATGATCATGTTTACTATTCGGGTAACGATAAAATGCTCACCCCTGTTAGCCAACACTTAGACCTATACCATAGGTTTGATACTTCCTCTGTCTCTTTCTTTGTTCTGGCTGTCGTCCCCAAGAATCCAAGAGGGGGAGAATGGGATAAACTCATTCTCCAACAAAAAACCCTGTGGATCGAACGCCTTGTCACCATTTATTCTCCAGGATTGAATGAGACTCAATCCTATAAACCTTTTCTATAAGATGTTGTCATGATATTTTTTTTGGTTCAGCCAATTGTTGGGTCCTTTTCTTTCCCAACACCTAAACCCCTCCCCCTTCTTTCCCCTTCCCCTGTTTTTCCTATGTTTGCCCGTTTGTTTATGTTCAACCATGCTATGCCCTCTGCTGTGACTTCTGGGGACAGTTGAGGCTCCATCACCTAACTTTGTGCCATGCACTCTGTCCACTTTCTCTGTGTTCAGGTGCGTGGCGATTGGTGAACCCGATGGGCGGCTCCACTTCTCATTGTGGTCCGGCTTCTGTCGCATTGGCCAACTGGCGTTGCGTCAGATTTCAGTGCATACGCAGTAGCCTGTGGCCGGTCCGGACAACGTCATTTTCGGTTGGGATGACGTACGTCCAGTCGGGACATATATACAGAGATACCACCGCATCTAGCTAGTCAGACAACGTTATACTTTGGTGACCACACATGTCCCTTCTATTCTACAAAAGGTAAGACTAGTCTGCTACCCTTAGCATGTCTTATTACATTAAAGCTGAGTGGTGTCATTACCAATGCTATTATCTCCTTCTCTCTAGCGTCTAGGTTATTGGCTATTAGAGTGAATACTCTCCTTCCTTTTGGCTAGTGGACATCCATGTTTACCCTATCAAAATCTAAGTGACATTTGTTTACTGGTATCGCCGTCGTATATGCACTTGCCATCTCTGTGTGTGTCCACCACCATTTTAGTGTTGAAATTCATGCATATTAGCCTATCACTTTTGTGATTGCGCTTTTATGCCAGACTCATGGTAAGCTATTTTTGGCACTATTTGAACAACTTAATAGCCTTAATAATATATAGACAGATGGATGACATTTCTGTAAATATATTGGCTACACACTAGATACACATACTACACATATATATATTCTTATTATGTCTTTTTTCCCCATAGACTTACAATCTTTTATGATCAAGGTATTGAGACAACTATCTGACTCACTCCTGAAGAAGGGGAACAGAGGACACCACAACCTTAGGATGTGGAGGAAGGAGAGGTGGTTGAGATTGTCACCAAAACAGGTGAGTGTCTGACACCACAGATTCAGGTAATAGATGTATGCCTGCATATTTATAATACATGGTGTGTATTTCTTCTTTTAGGTTATGTGCATGTTGTGGAAGAACAATCTACTCATTTCACGACTGACAGTCATATCCGATATTGTGATATCAATCTTAACACCCTGTTGCTCTAAATTCTTCCTTGCTCTGTAAGTATCTGTCTTTTTAATGTATGTTGGCCATATATATATATATATATATATTTTTTTTTTTTCTTTTTTACTATATCATAATGATATATATGTCCCCACAGTTAGGTTTGCTTCTTTGCCCTTTGATTGTCACTTGTTCTGGGTTATTTGCATTGATGGACTTCAACAAATTGGATAGTTTATTGTTTACATGCATGTTTATATTTGTGTCTGGATGATGTAATTAGTTTCTGTGTTTTTATATATGTATATATATACTAGATATTCAAGCTCCTGAAGAAGCGCATCAACTCGCATAACATGTAGAGCGATCCTCATGAGCAAGCTTTCATCACGCCTCCACTACCCAATGTATCAAATAATCTTGGATATATATTAAAATTTAATTTTCTAACGATTGTACATTTATATACTCGACCAATTTTCTGTACTATAGGTGGTATGAGAGTCTATGAGGTCAATCGTTTTTGTTTTTTAATATGTGTCTATATACATTGTTTTTAATTTTATCCAATTAAAAATATAAACTTTTATACATAAATCTATGCGTGTGCCTACAAAGTCCAAATCTTTATCCAACCAATCTTTTCCTTAAAACTTTTTGTTTAGTTTTGGATAGAGTGGGGAGCGATAAGAACACCTGTCAGTTTTTATTGCTGTCTGTGCCCCCATTAAGGAGATTCACCCTCACTATTTGTCTTGTTTACGTTATCATTGAAAGTGAAGTAAAAGAAAATCCCAAGTTTTGGGTTGTCTCCAGAAAAGAAATAGTAATAATCTTCCAATGGTAATACTAGTTCTGGTAACCTGGGAGTGCCCAAGGAATTCCCTTAATTTGCAGGTATTTGCTCTCACTTCCTGTTTGGTTATGGGACAGGAAGTGACGGGAAAGCTCCGCAATGGGACACAGATGGCGTAAAAAATCCGATGGGTTAAAACTCTCGCTCTATCCAAAATAAAAAAAAAATGTGCCTGTAGCTCTACTTTAATTAAGGCTACATTCACACCAGCAATTACGGCTGGTGCAAATTACAGCAGCATTTCCTTCTGCAGCTGTCTGTGGCTTTCAGCAAATAGGTGCGGTTACTGGCCCCATTTACTACAATGACAGGTCGCCGGTGGCCACAGCTATTTGCAGCTCCCTGCACAGCCAGCGATTACCTGCGGAGATTGTCGCTGGAGACACTTTGTGAAGTGAGAAGTGACCACCGCAGGTAATTGCTGGCTGGGCAGAGAGTGGAATAGCTGCAGCCGCCGGCGACCTAGTGAAGGGGGCTGGTGGCTGCACCTACCTGCTGAGAGCCGCTGACAGCTGCAGAAGGAACTGACGCTATAATTCGCACTGGCCCTAATCGTGGTGTGAATGTAGTCTAACATTGATGTGGAACCAGATAGCAATTAGTGAAATTTGTTGTGGGAAAATAAACTTCCCACCATTGTGTGTCTGAAGAAGAGCCAATGGATATCAACCCCTAGTACATTGACTGGGTGTACTTGTGCATCAGGGAATCTGGGTATGGTGGTGATTACTTCTTCGGAGCTGTTGAATTTAGAATAGTCAATACACATTCTGATAGAATGGTTCTTTTTTCCAAACCATATTAAGAGATGCATAAAGGCTCCAGGACTCTCGAATGACTACAGTTGCTTTAAATTCTGCAAGTCGCTCTCCTAAATCTTGCAGATTCCCAACTGGGATTTGGCGAAATCTTTGCCTGTCATTTTGCTGTCAGACTGTTCTAAACACGGGAAACATGCGCCCCTTTACAGGCATACTATAGACACTCCCCAGGTATAAAAATTTAAAGGAATATTACACTTTTATTGTTTCACTTTAAGCATTATTAAAATCACTGCTCCCGAAAAAACGGCCGTTTTAAAAACTTTTTTTTGCATTGATACATGTCCCCTGGGGCAGGACCCAGGTCCCCAAACACTTTTTTATGACAATACCATGCATATAAGCCTTTAAAATTAGCACTTTTGATTTCTCCCATAGACTTTTAAAGGGTGTTCTGTGGCTTTCGAATTTGCCGCGAACACCCCAAATTGTTTGCTATTCGTTGAACAGGTGCACACCCAATGTTCGAATCGAACTTACGTTCGACTCGAACATCGGGCTCATCCTTACTGATTGCACTGAACAGAACCCTGTTCTATCTCTCTCCACGCCAAAATCACACTGAAAATGGCTGCCATTGAAAGAATACTTTTATACTGTGGGGCAGGAATGAGCCATGATTGGATAAAGTCATGATGACAGTGTCCAATCATGACTCTGATGGTGCTCTGTGCCCTGATTGTCTAATGCTTTCACGGCTTCACCAATTAGGGCTTGCAATACACTGTTCAGCACCGCAATGCATTGTGGTCGGTTCGGGGGGGGGCGAACAAACGGTCTAACTACCCGTTTGTTTGGCTGTTCGTCGAAGTTCGACTTTTTATTATTATTATTTATTATTATTAATTTGTTCCCTTCGTTTAGATGCGACATTCGTTATTTCAGATAATTCTTAACTTTGGATAAATTTGTATTCTTTATGTTCACTAACAGCCAAATTTGAAAGAAAATTCCAATACCTATAATTTAATAAATTATTATTAAATTTAAAAAATTTTTTTTTTTTTAAATGGCGTAGGGGTCCCCCTCAAAATCCATACCAGACCCTTCAGGTCTGGTATGGATTTTAATGGGGTATAACCCCCAAAGGGTGATAGATAAGTGACTACTAATATTGTGCTAGTGAAAAAGTGATAAAGATTGGGCTACGTATAACCTCTAGTGGTGAATTTCAAATAAGTGGATCAATCCTAGTGAGTGTGACCTCGAAACTGAATGAGAATAGCAAATTACAAGTAAACCTGAAAACATCAAATGATGTGAGAATAGGAAAACACTATATAAGTAAACTGATATGAATGTGATTAGAATGAACTCAGCAATATTGCATGACTGTCCGACCCATCTATTAGGATATAAAATACATGACATATAAATGTGGCATGTTGAGTTTTAATGTCCGTCTGTAGGCTATAGGCTCATTAAGATGCCAATATAACACTGTGGGTGCTCCAAATCTTCATATGTATTTCTACAGGACTATTAGGGACATCTCAGCATGCAGGGTGATATCTTCTCCAGACATGACCATATAATCTCAGGCAGATAGAAATATAGTGCCCTTACCAGAAAAGGTGGACTCACAGGCCATTGGCGGTGAGTCCATAAAGCTTATACCATCAAATGGTGGGATGGATCTGGTTCCGGTCACACAGATAGGCTTGGCTTGGAAGAGCAGAAAGCCTCAAAGGCTGATGTATCCCTGAAGGAGCTGAGTTGGACCCAGATGTCCTGTTGGACCAACTTCGATCGTCACCCAGGTTCCACTCAATCATCGACAATTCTCATGGTATAGGCAAGGAAACAAGAAAAAAAAAAGACTTCCTCATAGTGTAAATCCGTTTAAAAAATAAGAAATTTATTGGTATAGAAATTGTAAAAAGTTATAACCAACAAATGATAATAACTGGGCAGTAAAAATTGGGTTCAATTGAACTAGGCAGCGCAGTAAGTGGTGGTTATGGTAAAAAAAACTAACCCGACGCGTTTCGTCCTCTAAGACTTCTGCTGGGGTGTAAATTTACCTGCCATCTACTGCGCTTTATATAGAAATGAATAAACATCATAAAAAACAGCTGATCAAAATAGTGTACAGCGTGACTTCCGGGTTCGTCAGCGTCATTGGCAATCTATGGACATGTGATGGGTAAGAAGCCAATCCTGTCTAAGCACGGTTGGTCAAGAGCCAAGCCTCTCTATCGCCCTCCAATCAACACTCACGAGTATTCCTCTAAGGGGATGGTCACATGATCCCCACGTGACCTGACGTGGACGGAATGACGTATGGACCACTCGGAGCCTGCGTATCATAGGAGGCAGGAAGAGGAGACTGCCAACCACGAGGTTTAGAATGCAAACATGTTCCAAACACTCATGTGATAGGAAATAATTTTGTAGTGGGTGGATCTAAACCCCGGGCTGAATGTCAATAGGCATAACAGCAATACTAGGAATACCCAAAATAACCGGAAGTCAAGTCACGCACCAATCTACGACAAATAACAGCCTCACAAGCAAGTGACACGCATACATAGGCAAAATAGGAATCACATGTATATCAGCACATATATATACCTTGTATGCACACATCCGGTGTACAAACGTGTCATAAAATATAAAATAATTGTATAAAGTCCGGAAAGAAGAACATAAGTATGTAAATGAGATACAACAATTAAAAACAAATGAGGTAACATTTACATAATAAGGCAGTATCGATAGCACACTGGAACTCTATGGTGATATCGACAATGAGTGAGCATAAATGCATATGTCAAATCACCATAAGAGTTAGATATAACAAAATGAATCATGAAAATATAAATTGTATAAATAAGAATTATATAAATAAGAAAAGAAGAAAACCAAAACAGAAAAGAAAAAATAATATTCTCAAATGTAAGCAACGGCCCAAATGCCTTCATGATGCTCACGATGGCAGCCTAATATCCAATCCCAATATAATGTAACGGGTAAAGGGGATGTGGTAACTACATAGAAGAGTTGTCTTCTAGTGTATATTAAGCAGCATGTGGACAGAGAAACCTTGTATTAGTCTAACGGGGGGTAAACAGGGGAACTACAAGAAAGTGTAAATAATGAATCCAAAGATATAAGTATGTCAGTGTCTCAAGTAATGAACACTCTTGAAGTGGAAAGAGTACCAGTGCCTAGGACTGATTAATAAAGGCATTGATATCCCAATCAGTATTGAGTCCATGTGGTGTATAGCATTTATTCTGGTGTATCCAAAAAGTTTCTAACTTGGAGACCCCCCTTACACTGGACTCCCCTCTCCAGTGGGGCACGAATTTGTCGATGACTTGAAATCTCGTCCGGGATGGATTTTGGTTATGACAATGTAGGTAGTGTTTGGGTACACTGTGATTCGTGCGTCCTTTCTTTATGGCTGTGATGTGTTCATTGACTTGTGTAGCAAAATTACATATTGTACGGCCTATATACTGTTTTCCACAGGGGCAGGTGATAAGGTACACAATATACTTGATCGTACATGTGGTGAATTGTTTCATCTTATATTCTCTTCCAGTAGTGGATGATGTAAAGGTTTAAATTTTCCGCGCTTTACATACTTTATGTTTACACACTGTACACTTCCGACAAGGAAAAAAACCTTTCATATTGTGAAAAAAAGATGGAATCGCTGGGGGGTCTGTTACATTTGGTGCGATTTGACTCTTCACTGATAATGCACCCTTGTAAATCACTCCAGCTCGTTCAGGGAGTAAAGGGCCAAGTATAAAGTCATTCTTTAGCACTTTCCAGTGTCTAGAAATGATATCCTTGATCTGTTTGTGTTGGATAGAATAGTTGGTAAGGAAGGACCATTTATGTCTATTCTCTGAAGGTCTTTTCAGTTGTTCATCCAACAGAGATGAGTGATCGATTAAGGTGACCCTCTGGATTTCTTCATCAATCTGGCGTCTGTCATATCCCTTGTCATAGAACCTTGACTTGAGGGTCTTGGCTTGTGAGTAGTAGTCTGAAAGAAGGGAACAGTTACATCTGATCCTAATCAACTGGCTTTGAGGTACTGATTTAAGCCATGCTGTATGGTGGCAGCTGTCAATCGGAATATATCCGTTACGATCAGTAGCCTTGAAGGTTTTGGTTTCTAGATGACCATTAACAGCGGTAATCTCCAGATCTAGGAAATTAATCGTGGAAGTGCTGGCTTCATAAGATAAATGGATACCAACCTCATTGTCATTTAAATGTAGCATGAATCTATCTAAAGATTCCATGCTACCCTTCCACAGGAGGAGGATGTCGTCAATGTACCTGGCCCACAGAGCCAGCTGCGGTGGATCCAGGGCATGGACGACATCCTCCTCCCATTTAGCCATAAAAATGTTAGCCAAACTGGGGGGCAAACTTTGCCCCCATGGCTACACCCTTAGTTTGTAAATAATATTGGTTGTTGTACCAAAAATAATTGGACTTGGTAGCAAACCGTAACAGATCCATGATAAATCTCTTCTGGGTACTGGGAATAGTCTTATCCCTCGACAGAAATAACTCTACTGCTCCCAGGCCCAATTCGTGAGGTATACAAGTGTATAGAGATGTGACGTCAGCCGTGACTAGTATAAGGTCTTCACTGTATGTGACCTGTTGTAGTTTGGCAATAGTGTCCCTAGTGTTTTTCAAAAAGGATGGTATAGTTTTGACTATAGGTTGGAAGTAATGGTCAATATATTTCCCTATGCGTGAGGTCACAGAATTAAACCCGCTAATAATCGGGCGACTGGGAGGTTGAATCACACTCTTATGTACCTTAGGTAGGTAATAGATTATAGGGATTTGTGGGAAAACTGGTACCAGATAACTCTTTTCTTTTTGTCTAGGATACCTAACTGTGAACCAGTATCAACTAAGTCCGCCAGTGTTTTTTTGTAATCCGAAGTGCGATAGAGAGGCTTGGCTCTTGACCAACCGTGCTTAGACAGGATTGGCTTCTTACCCATCACATGTCCATAGATTGCCGTGCACCATTTCGATCAGCTGTTTTTTATAATGTTTATTCATTTCTATATAAAGCGCAGTAGATGGCAGGTAAATTTACACCCCAGCAGAAGTCTTAGAGGACAAAACGCGTCGGGTTAGTTTTTTTTACCATAACCACCACTTACTGCGCTGCCTAGTTCAATTGAACCCAATTTTTACTGCCCAGTTTTTATCATTTGTTGGTTATAACTTTTTACAATTTTTATACCAATAAATTTCTTATTTTTTCAACAGATTTACACTATGAGGACGTTTGTTTGTTTTTGTTTTTTTTTTCTTGTTTCCTTGCCTATACCATGAGGATTGTCGATGATTTAGTGGAACCTGGGTGACGATCGAAGTTGGTTCAACAGGACATCTGGGTCCAACTCAGCTCCTTCAGTGATACATCAGCCTTTGAGGCTTTCTGCTCTTCCAAGCCAAGCCTATCTGTGTGACTGGAACCAGATCCATCCCACCGTTTGACGGTATAAGCTTTTTTGACTCACCGCCGACGGCCTGTGAGTCCACCTTTTCTGGTAAGGGCATTATACTTCTATCTGCCTGAGATTATATGGTCATGTCTGGAGAAGATATCACCCTGCATGCTGAGATGTCCCTAATAGTCCTGTAGAAATACATATGAAGATGGACATTAAAACTCAACATGCCACATTTATATGTCATGTATTTTATATCCTAATAGATGGGTCGGACAGACACGCAATATTGCTGAGTTCATTCTAATCACATTCATATCAGTTTACTTATATAGTGTTTTCCTATTCTCACATAATTTGATGTTTTCAGGTTTACTTATAATTTGCTATTCTCATTCACTCACACTCACTAGGATTGATCAACTTATTTGAAATTCACCACTAGAGGTTATACGTAGCCCAGTCTTTATCACTTTTTCACTAGCACAATATTACTAGTTACTTATCTATCACCCTTTGGGGGTTATACCCCCTTCCCCTCATTTTTTTGGTCCACTTTATGTGTTACCATCACTTACTGTGACTCTATAGTTATTACTATAGATTTCCAGCACATTCTATGAGCGCTTTGCTGTTTCACATATATTTACAATTAGTCTGATTGTTGTGTTGGCTGCTTTTTCCCCCTTTTTTTGGAGTTGGCGCAGCAGTTCTCACATTTACTCCTACCATGGATTTTAAGGGGAACCCCGTGCCAAAATTTTAAAAAATAGCGTGGGGGTTCCCCAAAAAATCTATACCAGACCCTTATCCGAGCACACAACCTGGCAGGCTGCAGGAAAAGAGGGGGAGATGAGAGAGTGCCCCCTGAACCGTACCAGGCCACATGCCCTCAACAAGGGGAGGGTGCTTTGGGGTAGCCCCCAAAGCACCTCGTCCCCATGTTGATGGGGACAAGGGCCTCATTCCCACAACCCTTGCCCGGTGGTTGTGGGGGTCTGCAGGTGGGGGGCTTATCGGAATCTGGAAGCCCCCTTTAACAAGGGGACCCCCAGATCCCGGCCCCCCCTGTTTGAAATGGTAATGGGTACAAAATGTTAAAAAACCACAAGACACATCTTGGGAAAAGTCCTTTATTAAAAAATAAAAATGTCCCACGAAGTCCATTTATCTTCTTCTCTTGCTCCACCGACGGACCAAAAAAAAAAAAAAATGATCCGTCTCCATGGGAGGCACCCGCCTTATGACACTTCAGCACGATTACAATTCTTTTATAACTGAGGGCGGGGCCACCCAGTTACATAAACGAGTGGCCCTGCTCCCTCTGACACCACCGGGAAGCCATTGGGAAGTCCCCGTGCATCGGAGGGGGGCGGGGTCACCTGGGTTTGCCACCGTGTGGCCCCACCCTCAGTTATATAAGAACTGTCACCTGCAAGGACGTGTCAGACAGTGGGAGCCTCCCATGGAGGCTGATCTGTGGCAGCCTGCGGGGGGGGTTTTCGGTCCATCGGCGGAGCGAGAGAAGAAGATGAATGGACTTCGTGGGACATTTTTATTTTTTTTATTTTTTAATAAAGGACTTGTCCCAAAGTGTGTCTTGTGGTTTTTTTTAACATTTTGACACTTTTTTTGTGTCCTGTGTACCTGTTACCATTTCAAACAGGGGGGGCAGGATCTGGGGGTCCCCTTGTTAAATGGTGCTTCCAGATTCCAATAAGCCCCCCATCCGCAGACCCCCACAACCCTCAGGCAAGGGCTCAGGCAAGGCCTGAAGGGCCTGGTATGGAATTTGGGGGGACCCCCATGCAATTTTTTTAAAAATGTTGGTTTCAGGTTCCCCTAAATATTCATACCAGATCTAAAGGGCCTGGTATGGATGTTTGGGGGGGCCCCATACCGTTTTTTTAAATTACTTTTATCTGTATTGCCGAGACCCGACAATTCATTATAGCCGCTAGTAGTTTTAAATTACTTTTTTCCTTTAGAAATGTCATTTTGTACAGGGACTGTTCTAAACACGGGAAAAATGTGACATTTTACAGGCATACTATAGACACTCCCCAGGTACGAAATTTAAAGGAATTTTTCACTTTTATTGTTTATTGTTAACGGACGTTTTTAAAACTTTTTAAAACTTTTTTTTGCATTGATACATGTCCCCTGGGGCATGACCCGGGTCCCCAAACACTTTTTATGAAAATAACTTGCATATTAACCCTTAAAATTAGCACTTTTGATTTTTCATGTTTGTGTCCATAGACTTTAATGGTGTTCGCGTGCTCAAATTAATTTTTTGCCTGTTCGCATGTTCTGCTGCGAACCGAACCGGGGGGGTGTTCAGCTCATCCCTAGCTATCAGTTAGTTAATGTGCTATACTGTGCTATTTTGCTTCAATTGTCAGTGTAGAATATTAGTTTAGTGTCAGTCTAGGGATAGTGTGAGTGTAGTGAGGAGGACCATCATTCAGCTTTGCATAGTGTGCAGCTAGAGTAGGGACAGCTCGGATAGTTTCACTGTAGTGTAGTGAGACCGTGTCATTCATACATACATGGCTGTATTAGATCAAAAGGGTGCTTCTACTAAATACTGAGCAAAGGGTCTGAATACTTAAGACAAAAATGCAAAAATGTCAACAATTCTGTGTTTTACTGTCAATATGGGGCGCTGTGTGTACATTAATGAGAAAAAAAAATGAACTGAAATTATTTTAGCAAATGGCTGCAATATAACAAAGAGTGAAAAATTTAAGGGGGTGTGAATACTTTCCGTCCCCACTGTACATTAGTGTGGAGTAGGGACAGCCCATATAGTTTCAGTGTAGTGTAGTGAGACCATGTCAGTAATATTGACATTAGTGTATAGCTAGAGTAGGGACATTTAGATAGCGTCAGTGTAGTTGAACACATCTATTTGATTGCGTTACTGCCAGTTTTACACCATTTACTTTTGTGTGTGTTAATGCCAGTTTAACGCCATTTACTTCTGTGTGTGTTACTGCTAGTTTAACGCCATATCGTTTTGTGTGCATTACTGCCAGTTTAACGCCATATCGTTTTGTGTGCGTTACTGCCAGTTTAACGCCATAAAGGTTCTGTGTGCGTTACTGCCAGTTTAACACCATATAGTTCTGTGTGCATTACTGCCAGTTTAACACCATATAGTTTTGTGCATTACTGCCAGTTTAACGCCATATCGTTTTGCGTGCGTTACTGCCAGTTTAAGGCCATATAGTTTTTTGTGCGTTATTGCCAGTTTAATGCCATATAGTTCTGTGTGCGTCACTGCCAGTTTGCCGCCATATAGTTTTGTGCGTTACTGCCAGTTTAACGCCATATAGTTCTGTGTGCGTTACTGCCAGTTTAACGCCATATAGTTTTGTGTGCGTTACTGCCAGCTTAATGCCATATAGTTTTGTGTGCGTTACTGCCAGTTTAACGCCATATAGTTCTGTGTGCGTTACTGCCAGTTTGCCGCCATATAGTTTTGTGCGTTACTGCCAGTTTAACGCCATATAGTTCTGTGTGTGTTACTGCCAGTTTAACGCCATATAGTTTTGTGTGCGTTACTGCCAGTTTAACGCCATATAGTTTTGTGTGCGTTACTGCCAGTTTGCCGCCATATAGTTTTGTGCGTTACTGCCAGTTTAACGCCATATAGTTCTGTGTGCGTTACTGCCAGTTTAACGCCATATAGTTTTGTGTGCGTTACTGCCAGCTTAACGCCATATAGTTTTGTGTGCGTTACAGCCAGTTTAACGCCATATAGTTCTGTGTGCGTTACTGCCAGTTTGCCGCCATATAGTTTTGTGCGTTACTGCCAGTTTAACGCCATATACTTCTGTGTGTGTTACTGCCAGTTTAACGCCATATAGTTTTGTGTGCGTTAATGCCAGTTTAACGCCATATAGTTTTGTGTGCGTTACTGCCAGTTTAACGCCATATAGTTCTGTGTGCGTTACTGCCAGTTTAACGCCATATAGTTTTGTGTGCGTTACTGCCAGTTTAACGCCATATAGTTTTGTGTGCGTTACTGCCAGTTTAACGCCATATAGTTCTGTGTGCGTTACTGCCAGTTTAACGCCATATAGTTTTGTGCGTTACTGCCAGTTTAACGCCATTTACTTCTGTGTGCATTACTGCCAGTTTAATGCCAAATAGTTTTGCCTGCGTTACTGACAGTTTAATGCCATATCATTTTGTGTGTGTTACTGCCAGTTTAACGCCATATAATTTTGTGCATTACTGCCAGTTTAACGCCATTTACTTCTGTGTGCATTACTGCCAGTTTAACGCCATATAGTTTTGCGTGCTTTACTGCCAGTTTAACGCCATATCGTTTTGTGTGCGTTACTGCCAGTTTAACACCATATCGTTTTGCGTGCATTACTGCCAGTTTAAGGCCATATAGTTCTGTGCGTCACTGTACGTTTGGCGCATTATATTGCAGTATATTATAGTGTATCCATGGAGTGTGTCTGTGTAGCTTGAGTATTCAAATTAAAATGCACCAAACACCTCTTTACATTGATTAAAGTGCATCTACGTACAGATTTCAACTTCTTCTTTACATTTGCTTATAAGCACCGCCCCCTACATCTCAATAATGTCTGGGAGGACAACAAGGAGAGGCAGATGTTCCCTTGGCACTGTAAGGGGGCCAGCAACAAATGTGTCCACAGGCAAAGGTGGACATGGTGGTCACTCCTCAAGCAGGACATCATTTCCTTTGTTTAGTGAGTTTGCCCATGCTATCCAGCCACAGCATGCAGAGGAGGTGGTGGACTGGCTTACTAAACCTTCCTCATCCTCCTCATCCTCTCTCAGGCAAGCAGAGACAAGTGTGCAGTCCCCTGCAGTTGCCAGAGTGGATAAACCTGCCTCCTTGTCCACATCTATTATTGCCATAGCCCCAACATCAGCCATTGAGGAGTCAGCTGAGTTATTTGACCACAGCGTCAGCCACTTGCTCCTTGATGATGTCCAGCCATTACTGGATTCAGATATTGGTTCTGAGGTTGAGGATGACAGGAACATGAGCCTAGAGACAGGGAGGAACACAGGTAGACAAATTGGCATTCATGTTCCCCAAGCCGCAGCGTATTGCCAAGTTGTCTCCAGTGGTAATGAGGAAGATGGAGGAGATGGACATAATGATGATGATGATGAGGTCACTGATGCAACTTGGGTGCCAGATTGAGCAGAGGAGGAAACTGAAGGTGAGGCGGCACAACCCCAAGGAGGCCGACATCAAGAAAGAGTAGAGAGCAGCCACCCGATTCCATCACATTCTGCAGCTGTTATCTCCCGGCCCACTCCCCACAGCTCAGCTGTCTGGGCCTTTTTCAGCACATCTGCAGCAGATCACACTGTTGCTATCTGCAAACTGTGTCTCAGGCACATCAAACGTGCCAAAAACACCAACCATTTGGGTACCACATGCCTAACAAGGCATTTAACGTCCAACCACTCAGCCCATTGGCAAGAGCATCTAAAAGCCACACAAAAAGGGCACAAACCTGTCCCTCCTCCTCCTCCCTACCCACTTCAGTCTGATCCTGTTATACTGAGTCATTACCTCTCAGCAGCCTCCATTGACAAGGATGATGGTATAGCACAGGGTGTCCCAGGTCCTAGCAGCACATCTGCCAGCAGCACACCACCAGCTGTACACTGTAGTTGGTAAATTTCTCTGCCTCATCTGCTGCAGCAGAAACAAAAATACAGTCGCTGCCACCCACATGCCCAGTGTCTAAATGCAAGCTTGTCAAAACTGTTGGCTCTCCAACTTCTGCCTTTCAGCCTGGTGGATTCTGCCCCCTTCCGTGAATTCAATGGCAGGTTCCTAGTCGCTACTACTTTTCACATAAGGCCATTCCATCTCGCTACCATCACATGGAAGGGAATGTTCTGGCATCGTTGGGCAAGGCAGTCAGCCGTAAAATCCACCTTACTGCTGACATGTGGTCCAGCAAGCATGGGCAGGGACGATATATTTCGTTCACAGCACACTGGGTAACGCTGCTTGCAGCTCGAAAGAATGCAGGACAGGGCTTGGTGCTGCAGCTTGTGCCCCCACGTCTCCATACAGCTGATGGTGATGATGCCAGACCTGTGAGCTCTATCCCCTCCTCCCCCTGCTTCACCACCTCCATGCCCTCCTCTGCAGAATTGTCCTATGAACATCAGGTACCCCATAAGCATTCAAAAGGCTATTCCATGAGTCAGGCTAAAAGGTGCCATGCAGTGCTTCAGCTGGTGTGTTTAGGGGACAGGAACCACACAGGAGCAGATTCTTGCAGCTCTGCAGGAACAGGCCCAGAGGTGGTACACACCACACCAGCTGGAGCCAGAAATGGTGGTGTCTGATAATGGCTCAAACCTCCTGTCAGCCCTTAGACAGTGAAAGTTAACACATGTGCCTTGCCTGGCACATGTCCTCAATTTGGTGGTGTAGCATTTCCTAAGTACGTACCCAGGGTTGCAAGATGTACTAAAACAGGCCAGGAGAGTCTGTAGCCATTTCAGGCGGTCATACACAGCCAGTGCTTGGTTAGCTGAAATTCAGCGGGAATTCCACCTGCCTGTAAACCGCCTGATTTGTGACATGCCCACTAGGTGGAACTCGACTTTGGCAATGCTGCAGCGACTATACATGCAGCAGAGGGTCATCAACGAGTACCCGTGCCAGTAAGGCATGACGGCGGGCTCAGGCCACCTCTGCTTTTTTTCCCCATGCCAATGGCTGATCATTAAGGATGCATGCACTGTATTGTCACCATTTGAGGAGGCCACAAGGAGGGTGAGCAGTGACAGTGCATGCATCAGTGACACAATCCCTGTTGTGTTCCTGCTGGAGCAGACTCTGCGTGGCATTATGGACAGGGCACTGGAGGCAGAGCAGCAGGAGGAAGAGGAGGATGTCCTTTCCTCTCAAGGCCCACTTTATCCAGACACCATCATTTCTATGTCACAGAACACACAGGAGGAGAGAGGGGAGGAGGATGAGGAGGAGGATTTTGGCACTTTCATAGGCTTCGAAGAAGAGGAAGACATGCGTCAATCTATAAGTGATGGCTTTCCAATCCCAGGACACTTGGGAGTAGTACGTGGCTGGGAAGAGGAAGTTCCAGATGCTGTCATCCTGAGTGACCCCGAGGAGTCTGCTTCTCAAGCCTCTGCAAATTTGATGCGCATGGGCAACCTCATGCTTCAAAGCCTGCAAAAGGACCCAAGAATACATGGCATAAAGGAGAAGGATGATTACTGGTTGGCAACCCTCCTTGACCACCGTTATAAGGGGAATGTCTCAGAACTCATCCCATTCCCACAGAGTGCAGAAGATAAAATCTCTTGAGGACAAATTAAAGAGGATTTTATTGAACATTTTTCCTGACTCCAGTAGGTTACAGTGTGGTGGAAAACGTTTTGAGTCTTCTGTTGGTCAAGAGAGGAGTGTTGGAGAAGGCGTACGCCTAAGTTAGGCATTTCAGAATTTTTTTAGTCCTCGCCGCCCAGGGCTGTCAGCTTCCACATCCCATTGGCAGTGTCTGCATTGCATGATGGAAGATTACCTCGGTGCCAAAACAGAAATGGAGAGCTTTCCAGCTGACGATCCACTGACTTACTGGGTCATGAGAATAGACCACTGGCCAGAACTTGCCCAGTATGCTATTGAGTTGTTGGGCTGCCCTGCATCCAGCGTGCTTTCAGAACTGGCATTTAGTGCTGCAGGAGGTTTTGTTACTGATCATAAAACGCGTCTGTCCACAGACTCCGGGGACCGTTTGACTTTTATAAAAATGAATCAGTTCTGGATTACCAGCTATGAAGCCCCTGATGCCGATGTCACTGATTAAGTCTTTTTGGGATGTGGAATCTCAGCAGGACTTTGAGGCTGCCTAGCTTTGAGGATGTTCAATCATTTCATCTGGAAGAATGTTTTTGGTATAGGTTTCATGGGCACAATTAACACCTAAAGACCAATTTTTCTGCACGTTTGACAGGTGCGTATCATTGTAATTTTTTACAGCAAGGCCAATTCTTGCTTTCATCAAGAGTACCTCTATAGGGTTACGGTGGGAAGGCACCACCAACACCCAAAGACCAATTTTTCTGCACCCGTTACTTCTCTCCAAAGTCAAAGTGACACCAGAACGTATCCAAAAAATCTCTAATCTTGTTCCCAGTGCACTAAATTGTGGCCTCATCATTCACACTGGCTCCCCAGCTGTTGCTGAGCAAAATAAAAGGCAGGTTGCAGGGAAAATGTCTTTTTTTTGGCTTTATAAAAACAATTATTGTGGCAGCAGATTCTAGACATGGTACAGATCTGCTACTTTACAGGTAGACTAAGGGGATCCCCCAGGCACTATATTAGAAGGATTTTTTATTTTTATACTTTCACTTTAAAAATCAAAAAATCACTGCTCATTTAAAAATGACATTTTTTACAAACTTTTTTTTATTGATACATGTCCCCCAGGGCAGGACTCGGACCTCTATAACCATTGTATGCCCAATTACTTGCATACAGTGGGGACGGAAAGTATTCAGACCCCCTTAAATTTTTCACTCTTTGTTATATTGCAGCCATTTGCTAAAATCATTTAAGTTCATTTTTTTCCTCATTAATGTACACACAGCACCCCATATTGACAGAAAAACACAGAATCGTTGACATTTTTGCAGATTTATTAAAAAAGAAAAACTGAAATATCACATGGCCCTAAGTATTCAGACCCTTTGCTGTGACACTCATATATTTAACTCAAGTGCTGTCCATTTCTTCTGATCATCCTTGAGATGGTTCTACACCTTCATTTGAGTCCAGCTGTTTTATACTGATTGGACTTGATTAGGAAAGGCACACACCTGTCTATATAAGACTAGGTGGCCCAGGCATACCCAAACAAGGTAGTAGTCCAATAATGGTATCCTCCAAGACTTGGTAGTTCTCTGGTCTCTCAGTGACATAAGGGAAAAATGAGCGCACAGGCTCATGGTGCAATACCGTTTGTTTAATTGAATTGAAGTAAAAAAATCAGTGCACTTACAAACATAAGATGAACACATGCGTCAAATTCCTGCAGTGGGGAACAAACTCCTCAAGCAGCTGCCAACAGGCTGCACGCAAACTGCCCACTGTCCCTGAAGGCCAGCCGGACAGAGCTGGAACCGTCTTCACCACCATGTTACCTGAGGAAGGAGGCCACACCCTCTGAAACATGTTGTCCTGGCAACCACACAGCGTTCTCTGTCAGCCTTATTCATTTGATCTTTCCCTGCTACGTGGTGGTGGAGGCAGTTCCAGCTCTGTCTTGGCCGGCTGACCCTTGGAGACAGTGGACGGGCTTTTTTTACTTCAATTCAATTAAACAAAATGGTATTGCACCATAAGCCCGTGCGCTCGTTTTTCCCCTTATGTCTCTACAGCTATCAGTTCCCCACTGATTACGGAGCTGCAAGATGGTGTGTGCATATAGGCTTTTCATTAACTCTTTCCCTTGAGGACTATTATTCTCAGTCAATGTGTTACTGTTGTGGACCCATTGGCCTATAGCACAAGGACTATTGTTTGTCTATACTCCGGTCTCTCAGTGTCTTCCAACAGACTGCTGGGCACAGCTGTCCCACTCAATGCTCCAGGACAGCTACAGCATCTTGAGGGACAGGAATGAGAAAGCCCAAGAGAGAGTAAGCCCTCAAACCTGGTTTTTCCCCTAATTTATATTACAGGATGGATTGGAAGGGTTCAAAAAGCCATGGAACAGCAGTGCAAAATATTAACCCTTCCCCAGCCTAGGCCAAACAACTTCATTACTAACATAATGCAACCTGACTACAACTGCATATTGTGTAATGGAAAAAAACTAAACAACCCTATTATTAATTAAATAAGGATTGTATCAATACCAACTGAATACAAAGGGATTGCTTTATTCTGAATATGTAATTTATTTGTATATAGTGTCAATATATTCAACAGAGCTTTATAAAGAACATTGTGCTATTCACACTGGCCTCTGCCTCTAAAGGAGCTTATAATTTAATGAGACTACCAGAGTCACGTAGAAAACTGTCTCGCCCATGGTAGAACCATGCTAGTTTGGGATAGAACCCAAAAAAATCCTACACAAACATAAGGCAGTGTAGAAACTCCACGCTGGTTGGAATTGAACCAAGGACTTCAGCACTGCAATGTCAGTGCACTAACCTAGTCGTTCATATTCATCTACTCAGAAAAATTAAATAAAAATGGTGTGCATTTCTACATGTTTTTAGTTTTTAGTTTATGCCTTTTTCACTAGTCAGTAGTGTTTAACTTGAATGCATGAGGTCTTGCCTGCAGTAGCAGTGTCATGTTCTATTTTAGACCCTGCAGTCACTCTGAACTCTGCACTGTCCATTCCGGGAGCTGCGGCAAGCACAGCCAAAATAACCAGCCTAAATTCATCTGTGTAAAGATAGGAGGGTAACGAGGAAGAGCATTTGTCCAGGTGTCTAACACTGCACCCTAGGAAAGGTCGCCAAGCTTTTGTAATCAAAGCCTTGAGTTTCATCAGCTAGGTTGTTTTAATACTACAAAGGATATGTGGTCACCTAAATCCCCATACCCACTATTAGATTTTCTGCAGATTTTTGTCTTTAGATTTACCAAAACCATATAATATGAGGTCAAACCTTAATGCCGCGTACACACGGTCGGACTTTCCGGCATACTTGGTCCGGCGGACCAGAGTGTGCCGGACAATCCGCCCGTGTGTAGGCACCGGCGGACTTTTCCGGCGGACTTTTTCCCAAAAGCCCGCCGGACCTAGATTTGAAGAAAGTTCTAAATCTTTCCGCCGGACTCAGTTTCGGGCGGAAAGTCCGCTCGTGTGTGTGCTGGTCCGACGGAAAGCCCGCTCGTGTGTAGGCTGGTCCGACGGACCAGATACAACACGAGGGCAGGGTATTGCATCTCACGCTCGCTGCAATAGGAAAAACGCATTTTCCTATTGCGGCGAGCGCGGGGCATACCAGGCCCTTAGGTCTGGTATGGATTATAAAGGGGAACCCCGCTACGCCGAAAAAACGGCGTGGGGTCCCCCTAAAATCCATACCAGACCCCGATCCGAGCACGCAGCCTGGCCGGTCAGGAAAGGGGGTGGGGACGAGCGAGCGCCCCCCCCCCTCCTGAACCGTACCAGGCCGCATGCCCTCAACATGGGGGTGGGTGCTTTGGGGGAGGGGGGCGCCCTGCGCGCCCCCCCCCCCAAAGCACCTTGTCCCCATGTTGATGAGGACAAGGGCCTCTTCCCGACAACCCTGGCCGTTGGTTGTCGGGGTCTGCGGGCGGGGGCTTATCGGAATCTGGGAGCCCCCTTTAATAAGGGGGCCCCCAGATCCCGGCCCCCCACCCTATGTAAATGAGTATGGGGTACATGGTACCCCTACCCATTTACCTAGGAAAAAAGTGTAAGTAATAAAACACACTACACAGGTTTTTAAAATATTTTATTAAACAGCTCGGGGGGGGGGGGATCTTCCTCCGGCTTCGGGGGTCTTCTTCCGGCTTCGGGGGTCCCTCCGCTTCATCTTCTCCCGGCGTCCGGTTGGTTCTTCTCCGCTCTCTTCTCCCGGTGTTCCTGTTCTTCGGCCGGCTCCTCTGCTGTCTTCAAGTAGCTCTCTTGCCAGCAGAGGTCCGGACTTCTGGGCTTCTGGGCTTCTCGGCTTCTGGGCTTCTCTTCCCCAGATGTTGACACGACGCTCTCTCCTGCTGGACTGCTCTCCGAGGGCTGCGTTGTGACTTATATAGGTGGAGACCCCGCCCCCTTTTGATGTCACAGTCCCTGGGCATGCTGGGACTGTGACGTTTTAGGGGGCGTGGTCAACATCACCCAGTGACCACGCCCCCTAAAACGTCACAGTCCCAGCATGCCCAGGGACTGTGACATCAAAAGGGGGCGGGGTCTCCACCTATATAAGTCACAACGCAGCCCTCGGAGAGCAGTCCAGCAGGAGAGAGCGTCGTGTCAACATCTGGGGAAGAGAAGCCCAGAAGCCGAGAAGCCCAGAAGCCCAGAAGTCCGGACCTCTGCTGGCAAGAGAGCTACTTGAAGACAGCAGAGGAGCCGGCCGAAGAACAGGAACACCGGGAGAAGAGAGCGGAGAAGAACCAACCGGACGCCGGGAGAAGATGAAGCGGAGGGACCCCCGAAGCCGGAAGAAGACCCCCGAAGCCGGAGGAAGATCCCCCCCCCCCCCCCGGAGCTGTTTAATAAAATATTTTAAAAACCTGTGTAGTGTGTTTTATTACTTACACTTTTTTCCTAGGTAAATGGGTAGGGGTACCATGTACCCCATACTCATTTACATAGGGTGGGGGGCCGGGATCTGGGGGCCCCCTTATTAAAGGGGGCTCCCAGATTCCGATAAGCCCCCGCCCGCAGACCCCGACAACCAACGGCCAGGGTTGTCGGGAAGAGGCCCTTGTCCTCATCAACATGGGGACAAGGTGCTTTGGGGGGGGGGCGCGCAGGGCGCCCCCCTCCCCCAAAGCACCCACCCCCATGTTGAGGGCATGCGGCCTGGTACGGTTCAGGAGGGGGGGGGGCGCTCGCTCGTCCCCACCCCCTTTCCTGACCGGCCAGGCTGCGTGCTCGGATCGGGGTCTGGTATGGATTTTAGGGGGACCCCACGCCGTTTTTTCGGCGTAGCGGGGTTCCCCTTTATAATCCATACCAGACCTAAGGGCCTGGTATGCCCCGCGACGGGGCTAGTAAGGTGTCAATCTCGCCGATAAAAGCGGCAAGATTGACATCCTTTTCTAGTCCCGTCGCACCTGAGTCACGTTCAAAATGAACGGACTTGTCCGTGTGTGGGCAAGTCCGTTCATTCTGAAAGTCCGCCGGAACTCCGGCGAAAGTCCGTCGGAAAGACGGGCGGACTTAGCCCGCCGGAAAGTCCCGGCGTGTGTGGGCAAGTCCGTCCGTTTTAAAGTCCGGCGCACCTGGCGGACAAAGTCCGTCGGAAAGTGTGCCGGACCAAGTAGGATAGAAAGTCCGCTCGTGTGTACGCGGCATAAGTGTTTCAATTTGTATGCAATCAGGCAGGACCTTACACTACATGGTTTTGGTAAATCTGAAGACAAAAATCTGCTGAAAATCCAATAGTGTGTATGGGGCTTAAGAGTTTGAACATTTACAAAAAAAAAAGATAATTTTGCTCTACCATGTAATGTTTTCGACAGGTGTACTGCAATCACGTATCCATCTAATTTAAAGTGGTGACTTATGCCTCCTCTATGACTATTCTTTTAGCATTTCCGTCAAATGATCTTGTTCTTCAAACACCAGCTTCTAAGGTCAACCTTTTAAAAGAAAAAAAAAAATCCTGAACCTCCATCTCTTTTATATTGAGCCCTCCCTCAAAGACCTTCTCTACTCCCTCTCTTGACAGTTTGTTTATCTCCTCTTGTTCCTGCAGCCTGACACCAAATAACACGTGTCCCTGAAGCAATAAGCCTCTGTATCCCACCCTTGTCCTTGGACCTATGCTTTTCTGGGAAGTTCTGTAACTGTCACTTACTCAACTATACACCATATGACCCCTTTCTGTTACAAGATGTATCTGCAGCTGGGGGGAGATGAACACATGTGGTAAAGAGGAGAGAGTTGTCCTTGTAAACAGATTTCATAGGATCTAAGTCAGGGGTGTCCAAACTTTTTTCAAAGAGGGCCAGATTTCATGTAGTGAACATGCGTGAGGGCCGACTATTTTGCCTGACATTTTTTGAACCATTAAAATGAAATGCAAATGAACTAATACACTGCCCAACAAGAATTCCCTTGCCGTTGTGGCTGTGTGTGGTGAAGAGTCTAAGGATAAGCTTTGGCATGTGATTTGGGTATACCGTATTTATCAGGGTATAACACGCACCTTTATTTTAAGAAGGAAGTTTCAGGAAAGAACTTAAATTCTAAATAGAGAACTGTGAAGCAAAATAAGGGTCAGTGCCCATCAAGCCTAATCAGTGCCCATCTGCAGCCTCACCATTGCAATGAATGCAGCCTCACCATTGCAATGAATGCAGCCTCACCATTGCCATGAATGCAGCCTCATTATTTCCATGAATGCAGAGTCTGAATGCAGCCTCACCATTGCCATTAATGCAGCCTCACCATTGACATGAATGCAGCCTCTGAATGCAGCCTCACCATTGCCATCAGTGCAGCCTGATCGATGCCCATCTGCAGCCTCGGAAGGGACAGGGAGGGGGGCAGGACGAGCGCCAACAGATTACATACAGAAGAATCTCCTGTTTACTCAGCAGCCTCTTTAATATAAAGTCCCACCTCCTATAATACACAGAAGAGTCATCCAATGCCAGCCCAGGAGACGGGACTTCCTATTACAGAGGCCACCGAATAAACAGGAGATTCTCCTGTGTGTAATCTGACGGCACTCGTCCCGCCCCCCTCCCTGTCCCCTGCAAGGCTGCCAGAACGATAAATACAAAATATATCTTTTGTGGCCACCCAATGATTCGTTGGGGGCCATAAAAGATATATATATACAAATTACCAGTGAGGCCGCATTAAACTGTAATGTTGAGCAGATAAGCAAGTCTTTATAGTCAATTATAAATCTTAATTTGCACTGTCCCACAGTTATTATATATTGAAATACATACCCGTGATCTGCATATGCTTTTTTTAGGTTATTTGGGAGAAGTGGTAGGAAAACAAATGCATTTCTAAAAATTGGAAAAGTGAAGTGCAAAATTTGCACTGGGCAAGGCATCATACTCATCACATTTTGGTTAACTCATAAGTCAACTCAATTCTGCCAAGCTTGATTTTCATCATATGCATGATCCTGCATACAGCCACACATAGACATAAATGGGTCAAGGTGGCAGTATGCAGTTATGAGCCACTACTTTTATAAAGCGGCGTATGCGTACAAACATGTCCCAAATAAAGGTAGTGTGCACTTGGGACATTCGGCATAGCTGTGTGCAGCCGCTATCATCCATTCATGTCTATATGTTGCTCTACATGGCACTAGGGGCTCTGGGGCACTAAAATACACCCGTCTGTTTACGCTGTACAAATGAATCCACCCATGGGCATGAGCCTTCTTTTTTAACTGGTGTTACTTTGTACAGGGACAAGATGATTATGTGTAGTTCAGTGGCGGCTGGTGCTCAAAATTGTTGGGGAGGCCCAAACAAACTGAAAAATTCTGAAAATCAATTGCAGCCACTGGGCCATCAAACGCAGCCACTGTGCCCATCAATTTCAGCCACTGTGCCCATCAATTGCAGCTACTGTGCCCATCAAATGCCGCCACTGTGCCCATCAAACGCAGCCACTGTGCCCATCAAATGTTGCCACTGTGTCCATTAAATGCTGCCACTGTGCCCATCAAAAGCAGCCACTGCGCCATCAAATTTAGCCACTGTGCCCATCAAATGTTGCTACTGTGCCATCACATGCTGCCACTGTGACATCAAATGCAGCCACTGTGCCCATCAAATGTTGCCACTGTGCCATCAAATGCTGCCAATGTGCCCATCGAATGCTGCCACTGTGCCCATCAAGTGCTGCTACTGTGCCATCAAATGCCACCACTGTGCCATTGAATGCCACTACTGTGACCCCCCCGCCCAATCACCGTCTGCCTGGCACTTACCCTGTCTCGGTGGGGCAGTGGGTGACGGCAGCGAGCGGTGTCCTCCATGTGTCTCCTCCCATCCTTTCCTCCCATCAGGTGTCCAATCACAGCACCTGTCGTTTCAGCCAATCAGGTGATGGGTAACAGACCTGAGCACCTGACTGGCGGAGAGGAGGTTCAGTGTTAGGAATCTATCCATCGGTAATAGAAGGGGCGGCACCCGTGCGCTCTTTTGGACGCACCGCCACTGATGTAGTCTATATATCTTTTAAACAAGAATTTATTATGCTAGTTTTAGAAACTGCAGCTTGGAATTGAATGCTATTGTTAAATATATGATCTACCAGAACCCTCCGCTAGTGCTCGACCACTGACTCCCCCAGCTATTCTTATTCCTAGAATAAATGATGCATGCATGTTTTTAGCCCCAAGTGTATAACTTTGCATTTATCGACATTAAAGCTCATTTGCTACATAATTTCCCAAACAAACAGTGCATTCGGTTTTGCTTGTAAATTAGAGGCATCTTGTAAGGACTTCCACTACATAGCTCAGTGTCATCTCTATCTATCATTGATGATAAAGGATGATGTTAAAGATTAACATATGGAGGTGAAATGAAAAAAGAAGAATAACAAAATAAAATAAGAAAAGAATCCAACTCCTAAAATATCTTTTTAAAACTGAGCTCCAGCCATGATATATTTGCATACTTACATTGAACCAGCCTGGCACACTGTAAGTTTGCATATACTTGACTGGCCTCCATGGAAGCATTGTAGTAGCTAAAGGTACTAGTGATGGCAGTGGCTTTCTGGGTGCTGTGCTAAGCGAATGACCCATGGCAGCCGATCTGGGCTTGTGTTAAAATTCCGCTGCATAGCTTCTGTTTTATGTGCCTTGTTTTGCCTTGACCCTGATTATTCCTGTTACTCACCTCAGCCTAGCACTGGAATACTGTCTATCTGCTCAAAACACAATACACTATAGTGCTATCTCTGTGCCAATCCTGTGGTCAAGAATGTAATTAGGCTACTGATTAAAAAAATTGATTCAAATAAACAGCCAAAAAAGTCTTATTCCCGGAGGTATAGGAATAAATGTCAATAATAAAAAGATTGTCTGACACCAAAAATGCTTGCAAGGCTGCCTTTAAAAGTGGCCTGGGAATACACAATCTGAACTGCAAGTGGGAGGGGAAAAAAGTGCCAAGCCGGCATCGTGTAGCACAATTTATTAAAAGATAAAAATCAATAATTACAGCAATGCCACTCACAAGCGGGTGTGGTGGAAGATGACAGATCCACTGCGAACTGTCATCCCCCACCACACCCGCTTGTGAGTGCCATTTATGTTGATTTTTATCTTTTAATAAATTGTGCTACAAAATGCCTGTGTAGCACCCTGATGTTTAGGCACGGTTTCTATTAAATTTTTTTGCCAAAAGATAGTTGCCTTGGCCAATTGATAGGAGGTCAATTGATTCACCCTAATTCTGTAATTGCTGCACTTCTCTCTTCTGTCATTAGATGGCCGGGTATCTGGTGGCACTAGATAAGACAAGGGCATTGCAAGGACAGATTAGGAATGAATGGGGTGTCTCAGCCAATGGGCAGGTATTTTCTTGGGTCCCTTGGCCTGCTGGGAGAGTCTATTCATTTGGGTGGAGTCAGAAGATTGGCATTCTGTTCCACCTGGATGGCTGTCTGGGTGGACGTTTGTCTCATTGCCCCGGACTGCTAGGCCAGAAACCTAAAGCCCTCCCCGGGGACATCTGGCTGCTAGGCTATCTGAGAGCCTATCCAGAAGTAGTCCAGGGTTGGGACTGCAGGCTTGTAGTCCAACCAGACGTAACTGTTTCGCCAGCCTAGGGAACCTGTCATGGTCGGAGGTAGAGGGGAAGCTGTCGCCACAAATGGACCATCCACCTTGCTACCGGAGACCATTGTGAGTAAGCTGAGGCCAGTTCCAGAGCAGACTTCTTGCCAACCGGGGACGGTGAAGAAGTGGGAAAGCATCAGCAAGTGCCAAGTCAGGGACCCAGCAGAGGTGACGCTTGTGGAGTGCCAAGCCAGGGACCTAACGTGTCAGCAGGGGTGAAGCTTTAGGAGCATCTGTCAGTGCCAAGCCAGGGACCCAGCAATGAAGCAGGGGTGACGCTTGAGGAAGATACTGAGTGCTACAGTGAAAGAGCTCAGGGGATCCAGTGGCTAGTGCATCTGAAGTCCAGTGAGAGAGACTGGGATCTCGTTGAGTGAAGCCCCACAGTGAGTGAGTGTGGGGTAAGGAGAACTGTTTGTGTTGCAGATAGTTGAATACTTTACTGTTAGTAACAGCTACAAGATTGTTCCCATAGGAGACAGCGGTCCTACCTATACAGAAGTGGTGTCCGGCTGGAGGCCTTCACCTGTATAGCTGTCTACCTATAGAAGTCTCGGAGTCTGCCAATTAACATTGAACCTACCTAAGGGTGTCCTGGCCCTAACCCTCTCTCCCATGGTTCTGTTTAAGAGACAGTGAATCTCTTTGAATTCAAAAAGTGTCTGATGCCCACCTGTTCATCTTGCATTACGCCCACCATGCCTCGTAACCCACTCTACAACGAAGGATGTCAGCTGTCCTTAACTCTGGAGGTCACCATTGGGCTTCAGGGGCCCCGGGACTTTGTTACACCTGCATGGCTCTTCTTTTCCCCTCCCTCTTACTGTCTATCTGCTGCTTACCCTGATCTCAGCTTGTCCCTGAAATTTTCTGTCTGTTGCCAGCCCTGACCTCAGCCAATCCCTGGAAAACTCTCTGTCTGCCACCCGCCCTGATCTCAGCCTGTCCGTGGAATTTTTGTATGCTTGCTGCTAGCCCTGACATTAGCTTATCTTTAGAATACTCTCTGCCTGCCACTAGCCTTGACCTCAGGTTGTCCCTGGAATACTGCCTGCCCTGACTTCAGCTTGTCCCTGGACTAGGTACCAATAGGCCTGCTTGCCTTAGGGAGCATGGCTTGCTATAGGCAAAGCTACAATAGCTAGCTATGGTCTCTAATCTCTGATACCGGGGTGAGTATAACCTCCGGTACTGGAGTGATGGAAGATGTGTGACAGCAGCAATGTTGATAGGCAAAAGAAGCAGGTGGAATAGAGTTTCTAGAAGTGCTGTCAGGGAAAGAAGCAGTGGTCAAAGGTCCAGTGTTTTGGGGATCACTGGAGGGAGAGTTTTTATCAGTGGGGGCTGGTGCTTAATCGGTCGGGGGGTGGCAGGCGGACTTAAAAATAGACCCCCGTCTCTCCAGCTTGCACCGCGCACCATACCCACACACCCCAGATGCCAGCTCACTCACCCTGTGCTGACAGGTGGCTTCCCCCCTCAGTCTCCTCCGTGTCCCAGCTCCGTCGGTCGGGCTTGCCATGCGCCTCCTCGGCCATACGTCTCCTGCCTCCTCCTTCCTCCTCATTGGCCAATAGCGTAATGAAAAGTCCCACACTTCGCTTGAGTGCTTTCGTCATATACCGCTTCCTCCCAGTCTGAATATAGATATCAGATATTCCAATCCCTTGACAACCAATAACTAGACAGTACTCGTTTTGGTTGCTAAACATGAAAAGGCGGGATAAACACGTTTCGTGCACTTCGTCAGGACAATGAAGTGCACTGACAGGCACGAAACGCGTCGACGTACTCGATGCAGAGCACGACACCGAGCTCAAACATGTCTCCTTATCCAGAAATGTAAGGGTTTTTCCGTTACAATCTTCAGCATCTAAAGAGTGGCGCATGAAATAGCCTACCTTGCAACAACTAAAGCTGTGTTCCAGACATCATCTGACAAGTCATGTGACTGAATATCCCCAAGCAGCATCTCTGGATTATACACCTGGGACTTGAACAGCCGGCGGCCATTACCAACGTGCAATTCAGAGCTATCACAGTTCATTCCAAACGGCCTCCATGTGGAGAGACCATAGAAACAGAAACTTACTTTGGCTGAGGTGGTGATCGATATGAGCGGTAAGAGCCCTGATGGGTAGCTTCATCTAAACTCCTCCTGTCCTTATTCATCTGTTCCTTTTGTGGACTGTGGAGGTCTATGTGATTTGTGAGGCATATATAAAACTCTTTATGCATGCTGTTGGCACTGATTACTGCCTAGTTATACTCAGAAACTGAGATCCCTGGCTAAAATACTGGATTCATTATGTGAAATATATGCTTAATCAAAGGGGACTGTAATAATCTGAGCCTTCTGAACTTACAGCACTATTTGTCTTTAATGACTGACATTTCAAAAAGGGGCTGGTGTTTCTATTTGCTCCCACGTTCAAGAAAATAAGCTATGTTATTTCCTCCTTATTGTATCAACTTATTTCCCATTGTGGAGAGAACTATGCTAATATTTCTATATGGCTACATAATACTTCAACAATAAAGCAATTTGGAGGTTCCAATACCAAGAAGACATCTTTATTGAGAGTTATATGCGCTACATTCATCTGGAGAAGGGAGACCGGTGGTTTGGGGTGGAGGTATTTACAGTGCTCTGTGTCTGTTTTTTATAATAATGTCATTGCTAACTGCAGTATGTTTTTATCATTGTGATTGGGTATAGTGAGAGGTGCAGTTCTATATAGATCCAGGGCTTTTTTTCTGCCGGAAAATGGCGGAACGGCGCTCCGCCACCTCTGGCAGCCCTGTTCTCTCCCCAGTCACTGAACACAGAAGGCGGTAGAGGAGGTAGGCACTACTTTCTTCCCCCACCGGCTTCTGTGTCCTATTGTCGGGACATGTGTAAGTCAGTCAGTCCCCACACTGCGACCGCTGCAACTTTTTGTGGAGCTTCGTGAGTTGCGGCTTCCGTCCCGTCCTGCTCCGCGGCTCCCGTCCGTCCCGCCCTGCCCCGTGCCTCCCGTCCATCCCACCCTGCCACGTGGCTCTCGTCCTGCTCTGCCGTGTCTCCCTGTAGCTGAGAGCCGAGTGAAGTGTTCGGCCGGAAAAAAGCCTGCATGCTCAAAATGGATCAATGATAGCTGCACTGCAAGCTATGGAGAAGAGGTGTGCACTAAAAACTAAGGAGGGAAGGGGGGCGAGTGGCATCTGCAGGGGAGATGACAGCTGTGGACTGCAGTGGGGGTGAATCTGTGAAGGGGGGGTGAAGTTGTTAAAGCTGGAAAGAGGGAGAAGTTGTGCAAAGTGAGAGCTGAGTAGTGAGGAGGGGGGGCAGGTGATACAGTGGCAAGAACTTTTTAGGGGGGGCTGGCAGGTTGTTTGAAGGTGTAGTTGTGGACTGGGAGTGTAAGCTGTAGATGTGGGAGCTGCAGAGTTAAGTTGTTGACAGGGGGTACAAAGGTGAGTTGTGGGGGTGCTAAGAAGACATGTGGACAGGGGTGCAGAATTGAGGAGGGACAGGGAAAAGAAGGAGGGAGTAGCGAATCGGGGGAAGAGGTGGTGAGTAGCGAGTGGGGGAGAGAAGTGGTGAGCTATGGGAGGAAGAAGAGGTGAGCTGTGGACTGAGGGAAGAAGAGGTGAGCTGTGGACAGGAGAGAAGAAGAGGAGAGCCATGGACAGGAGAGAAGAAGAGTTGAGCCATGGACAGGAGGCTGGAAGAGATGAGCCGTGGACAGGAGGTTGGAAGAGATGAGCCATGGACAGGAGGGAAGAAGAGGTGAGCCGTGGACAGGAGGGAGTAGAAATGAGCCATGGACAGGAGGTTGGAAGAGATGAGACGTGGACAGGAGGTTGGAAGAGATGAGCCGTGGACAGGAGGTTGGAAGAGATGAGCCGTGGACAGGAGGTTGGAAGGGATGGGCCGTGGACAGGAGGTTGGAAGAGATGAGCCGTGGACAGGAGGGAAGAAGAGGTGAGCCGTGGACAGGAGGTTGGAAGAGATGAGCTGTGGACAGGAGGTTGGAAGAGATGAGCTGTGGACAGGAGGTTGGAAGAGATGAGCCGTGGGCAGGAGGTTGGAAGAGATGAGCCGTGGACAGGAGGGAAGAAGAGGTGAGCCATGGACAAGAGGGAGGAAGAAATGAGCCGTGGACAGGAGGTTGGAAGAGATGAGCTGTGAACAGGAGGTTGGAAGAGATGAGCCGTGGACAGGAGGTTGGAAGAGATGAGCCGTGGACAGGAGGTTGGAAGAGATGAGCCATGGACAGGAGGTTGGAAGAGATGAGCCGTGGACAGGAGGGAAGAAGAGGTGAGCCGTGGACAAGAGGGAAGAAGAGATAAGCCGTGGACAGGAGGGAAGAATAGGTGAGCAGTGGACAAGAGGGAAGAAGAGATGAGCCGTGGACAGGAGGAAAGCAGAGGTGAGCCGTGGACAGGAGGTTGGAAGAGATGAGCCGTGGACAGGAGGTTGGAAGAGATGAGCCATGGACAGGAGGGAAGAAGAGATGAGCCGTGGACAGGAGGTAAGAAGAAGTGAGCCATGGACAGGAGGGAAGTATAGGGGAGCTGCGGACAGGGGAAAGAAGAAGTGAGCTGCAGACGGGGGGAAGAAGAGGTGAGCTGCAGACGGGGGGAAGAAGAGGTGAGCTGTGGACAGGGTAAAAAAGAGGTGAGCTGTGGAAAGGGGAAAGAGGTGAGCTGTGGAAAGGGGAAAGAGGTGAGCTGTGGATGGGAGGAATAAGAAGTGAGCTGTGCATGGGGGGGAATAAGAAGTGAGCTGCAGACGGGGGAAGAAGAAGTGAGCTGCACATGGGGGGTAGAAGATGTGAGCTGTGGAAGGGGGACATAGGTCATCTGTGGACAAGATTTGCAGAGGTGAGGTTTGAATGGGGGCACAGAGGTGAGCAATAGATGGTTACATGGGGGAGATATGCAAGTACTGTCCGCTGATTTTTTTTTTCTGTGCCACGTGTGATACACACACCTAATCACTGCAGAGTACACTTTTTTGAGCCCTGTGTGTTATGCGCTCCTTAGTGCTGCACTCTGTGCCTTTTGGGCCTACGTGGATTTGGCGCTGTGTACTTCTCTCCCCATGGAACGACAGGATTGGGGGTGGAGAGTTGGCTGGGGAGGGTGAGTTCCTGTACCTTTTTTCTGAGAAAAAAAGCCCTGTATAGAACAAAAGCCTTTTATATGTTCCTATTATTGGGTGTGCATCTTTTTCATCGATAAAGTCTTATTCATTTCATCATAAAGCTGTGGTTAACCCTTCCCTTATCTGGCGTTCCCAGGACAATTTCTCTTTTTTTGTCCCATTCAGTTTTATTTTCACATATAGTCCTTTGCTTTAATAGGGCAGGTATCCCGTCCTAAGGATGAAACAGCTGGTGGTCAATTTAGTAAATTTTTCAGGCTGGAGGATTCATTGATTTTTAATTTATTTTTTTTTAACTCAAATGGTACCCTGGTTAAGAAACACTGATGCAAGCATTTACAGATATCTAAAAACTGGGCAACACAAGGTGTAAACAAGTCACTGTACAGTTTTCATTTATTTTACGTATTCACAATCCAGAATATCTACTGTAGCAAGGTCCCAGGCCACCTTCCTTCTAATGAGAACCTCCAGGGACAGAGATAGCTGACATCCTTCTGTATATGGTGGGCTGCATGGCATAGTGGGTGTAATGCAAGGTAGACTGATTGGGCACCAGACACTTCTTAAATGCAAAAGAGATTTTATTTCTCTTAGCAGAACTTTGGGAGAGAGGGTTAGGGCCAGGACACCCTTGGGTAGTTGCAAGATTAATTGGCAGACTTCGAGACTTCAACAAGAGGACAGCCATGCAGGGAAAGGCATCCAGCAAGACGCCACATCTGCATGTGTAGGAATGCTGTCTCCTATGGCAGCAGTCTTTAACAGTTCCTAACACAAAGTGTAACAGTTGCTTCACTTCCACTACAATCACTTCTTATAGTTCTTCAGCTCACTGAGCTCCCAGTCTCTCTCACTAGATTAGTTGATTCACTGCCACTGAATCCCTTGAGCTCCTCCAATCTTCACGGCAGTATCTTCCTCAAGCGTCAGCCCCGCCTCGCTGCTGGGTCCCTAGCTTGGCACTCAAGATACTTCTCAAGCTTCACTCCACTTGCCTGCTTGGTCCCTGGCTTGACACAAAAGGCTGCTCTGCAAGCGTCACCTCCACTGGCTGGGTCCCTGGCTTGATATCCACTGAAGTTTCCCGATTCTTCACCATCCCCGGTTGGTGAGAATACTGCTCCGGTACTTGCTTCAGCTACTCACTGTGGTCCCTGGTAATAAGGTGGATGGTCCCTTGGTGGTGACAGCTTCCCCTCTACCTCAGGCCATGGCAGGTTCTCCGGCAGAACTGTCACTTCTGGTTGGGCTGCAAGCCGCAATCCCAACCCTGCGCTGCTCTCTTGCTTCTGGATAAGCATACAGACAGCCCAGCAGCCAGATGTGCCCGGGATAGGCCCAAACTCTGGCCTAGCAGCCCGGGCAATACAACACATGTCCACCCAGACAGACGCCCAGGTGGCACAGAACCCCAATCACTTAACTCCACCCAAATATAAAAGGTTCTCCCAGCAGGCCAAGGGATTCAAGAAAAACCCTTCCCATTGGCTGAGATGCCCCATATACCCATAATTTGACCTTGCATTGCCCTTCTCGTATCTAATGCCACTAAGTACCCGGCCACCTAGCGGCAGAAGAGAAAAGTGCAGCAATTACAGACTTAGAGTGAAATCAGTTGATCCTCAACAATTAGCCAAGGCAGCTATACCTGGCAGGTAAATTGAGGAGCAACCCTGCCTAACACCAGGGTGCTACACTACCTACAGCAAATACAACCAAAAAATTACCATTGTCTACAATTTTTTTTGGTTCTTTGATATATAGGCTACAACAACATACATCATATAGGAGCACTATTCAAAATCTTCAACAACTGTGCTCTATTGGTTTGTTGAGTCACCTCTGTCAAGCTTTATGACCTCTGTAAAATATAAGTATGCCTGCCTATGTGTTTATATTCAGAAACCTTATTAGGTTCAGATCCTAAAAGCCATTTGCAATCTAATGTGAAGAGCAACATTTAGATGTCCTAGGTTGGAACATACAGAAATATTACATTGGGGCACTTGAGTTTAGGTGTCTTATGTCTAGGACTTTCTGGAAAATGTGGTTGTTTGTTTTCATGCCTGGCCTGGAAAACATAAATCCACATCTTACAAAAGCGATTCTGTTTACAGAATGAGCTCCCGCAGATTACTCATTTATCCATGTGACAGCTCTGCAAACTTTCAGGGACCACAGGAAACTTGACCCTTCAGAACAAAAGGAATGTGTGACATGTCCGTCCCCACCATATGCATGTGACCGGCACACAAGTTATATATAGGATGTATCTGAGCAGCAGTGGAGAAAACACCAGCTAATCTTGGTGTGAGAGAATTATACAAGGCCATTCAAGAGCAACTCACAAAAAGGACTTCAGCGAAGAATACTGTATACAGAACAAGTTGAGAGAGACAAGTGCATACAGGAGTAGAGCTAAGAAGACTCACACATAGCTGGGAAAAGAGCAACATATTTGGAAGGGACTATAAAGCAAAATGGATTACAATTCAGATATTATCCGGGACAATAGTCCCATGGACAGCTTGGAGAAACAGCTAATTTGTCCTATTTGTCTTGAAATGTTCCAGAAACCTGTTGTGATCTTACCATGCCAGCACAACCTGTGTCGGAAATGTGCCAACGATGTGTTCCAGGTAAGGGGACATTTGCTCTGCTCATATCTCATATACATTTTTAAAACTTTAAGTTGCAAAATCATGACAGCAGTAGTATATTTATACCTTTGTCCTTTACATTTATGAAGAAGTAAAGAACACACTCTTACAAATCTTTAAACATGAGCTAATCTGTTTAAAATGGAACATTTGTAACATTTAAAAAAGTATTCACATACATTCACCCATTTTTTATTCCATATTCTGTTTTACAATTCTATCATTTGTATTGTAGGACCAATACTCATCTTGTTGTTTAGTTGTTTTATGTAACAGTGTATTGTTCCTCTGACATTTAAGATCTATTATTGGCAAGCTACTAACAGTTTTGTCACTGTAGGCTGGCAACCCATATTGGCCAACACGAACTACTGTGTCTGGGGGAAAATTTCGATGCCCAACATGCCGTCATGAGGTTATTTTAGACCGCCATGGAGTTTATGGGCTGCAAAGAAACCTACTTGTAGAAAATATAATAGATATCTACAAACAGGACCACAGGTGAGCAGCGATGAGAAAATTAATTACGCCAGTGAATGTAAATAAAATAAATTTCAATGAAGTGTGTGGATTTTTTAGACTTCTTCAAGGTGACACAGATGTCCACTGGGCACACTTTGCAAACACTTATAAGCCAGAAAATTACTGTAAATGTTTGATTACTTTGTTGGTGTCATCATGCATATGCTTCTAAACTTCACGCTTTTTATTTTTTTGTTTATATGGGACTAGTCGACCTGAGAAGAAAAAGGAGAACCATCCAATGTGTGAAAAGCATGAAGATGAAAGAATAAACATTTACTGTATCACATGCCAAGTACCTACATGTTCCATGTGTAAAGTGTTTGGTGCTCATAAAGACTGTGAAGTGTCTCCCCTACAGAATATTTTCCAGACTCAAAAGGTGAGAGGCCGAGGGCTATAAATACACCAAAAGATTACTGTAAAACATATGGCCATGGCACTTTGGAAGCACTTCCCAATCTAGCTAAAGCAGTGACCAATGACAACCCTTTGCATAGTCTTTGCGGTACATTAAATTACACCTTTCAGAATAAAGACTTTTCCTGATCATGTGATACAGTATGCATAGGTGTTAATGGGCTTATATACAAGGTTTCTGTATGTTCTACCTATGGCCATATGGTCTTCAACTGAATACTTTGGTTTGCTCACATGACATTGAAAAACTATTGGACTGAACACCTTGTCATAGTGTGCTCACATTTGTCCACTTTTGTCTGTTTTTGAGATAGTTTAACTAGCTGTCAGCTAAAAATGGGGCACTGATTGGCTAAATGCATGAGTATATAATACATTGCACCTAAAAAGGTATCTTTACCCTAGAAATAAAATAAATAAAAAGTCAGCAGCTATAAATACTGTAGGTGATGACTTTTAATAATAGGATCCTGCTCTGTCCTCACCTGGGCAGGTTCTTCACTGGTCTTTGGTCCCCGACACCGGCATGTTTAGTGTGGGAAGTCAGCTGTGACTCCTTCCGACTTGACAGCCAACCTCCCACTGCGCACGTGCATGTCGCACTGCACTTTTTGAATGGTCCTGCAGACTTCTGGGAACTGTGACATGTTCCAGAAGGTTGCAGGCAAAGAGAGGGTGGGTTGAACCTTCACTCATTCATTGCCTAGGCGATCCGGTTGAAAGCCGGAGTAGGTATCTGTCAAAACTAGGTACCTGCTCTCCCCCTAAAAAATAAAGTGTCAAAAGTTGAAGAACAAGTGGGGGGGAGGGGGGGGCAGAGGAAAAGCAAAACTTTCCCTTTTGGGTGAAATTTCACTTTATGTATACAGCATTTGCAGTATGTTTTCACACTGTACATACAGACTGATAGATACTTGTCATATAGCATGCAATGCATTTCAAACAGGAATTCTAAATCTTTATATCTTGCATACATTGATTACGATTTAACATTACTCATTTTATAAGGTGCTTTTTTTTTTGTTTTTTGGCTAATGGCATCCTGCCATTATGTATATGCCATTTATAGCTAGCCTCTTGGGGTTCTTCTTTGCTGTCTGTGCTGCAGCACTTCTTCTCTACATCAATAATGGATTTTTATTTATAAGTAAAGCCTGGCCAGGTCACCTGTTATATTTAGAAAGTGTTGAGGCTGCAGCCAAGTCTCATAGGGCCACAGCTGTGTGGGGGTGTGAGGGCACACAACAGGTTGGAGAGGGATATTTGAGATGAACGCTATTATAGGTTGTGCAACATTTATTTTCAACAACTTAAAACATCTTATTTTGCCTTTGCTTTTCGAACTGTTCCTTTAATCTTCACATTCAATGCCCATTAGTGTCTTTTATAACACTGTAAATGGTCAAATATCACTAAACTATACCGTTACATTAAGCAATAATACATCTATGCATTCTATTGTCCAAACAGAATGATATTTGATAATCAATTTACATAAGCTACAAAGTTTGTTAGGATTATTGCTCTATTGTGCCATCCGAAATAAATAAATACAATCCATATGATGGTATTGCTAACGTATATTTAAATGCTTCAGTAGTGTCATTTTAATGCTTGTTTTAGTACCTACTCAATTACTGACCAGAAACACTGGCTGCATGCTTGTTCCAGGCTCACTACATCCAGAATAATGATGAAAGCTCCTAAAAATTTCAAATATTTTTATATTTATTGTTATTTAAGCACATAGCAAGCAACTAGAATGTATCTATAGCTGGACTAATGCCTGTAAAGTTTATTCAGATTGGCTGCTGTTTGGTACTATATGTCATTTTGACTATTGCACTACCTGCTTTGCCTTTTATTATTATTTATTGCAGAAAGCAATGTAGTTATCTGCTGATTATATTTCCCTCACAGACAGAGCTTAGCAACTGTATATCAATGCTTGTTGCTGGTAACGACAGAATTCAGGCAATCCTTGGCCAGTTGGAAGAGTTATGTAAATCTATAAAGGTACAGTATAAGGAGATTATTTATGTGTTACACTGCATTCAGACACACAGATGTATATTCTTTAGACTCTTTTTTCAAAAGTCAGTATATATGGCAAAAGTAGGCAGTTCAGTGCAGTGGATCCCCTCACTTGCATTCATATGAAAGATCATTTTATAAACAGTAGTAATAATATTTAAAAAATATGTTGCAAAGTACACATAAAATGTTGCCATGTATCAGTGAAATGATGTTTCCAGATATAGAAGTGTACATACATATTTTGTGCAATCAGTCAATTATCTTAAAGTGAACGTGTGCTTTACAAACTCGGGGCAGAGGAATAGGTCCACATAATTGCTGCCCTCCACAGCTTCACATACCTTTTTTCATTGTCTAGTACAGGGGTCTACAAACTTTTAAAACAAAGGGCCAGTTTATTGCCCTTCAAACTTTAGGGGAGCCAAACTGTAGCCAATGAGAGGAGAATATGCTCTGGCATTGGTGGGAGTAAACAATTCCATAGGTGGGTCAGTGGAAGTTAAAAAAAAATTACACTATTGGTGTCAGTGGGAGTAATAGTGCCCCATAATTGGTGTCAGTGGAAGGAATAGCGCTCGATCATTGTGTCAATCGGACAAATAGTGTTCCATCATTGGTGTCAGTGGAAGGAATAGTGTCCCACTATTGGGGTCAGTGGAAGGAATAGTGTCTCATCATTGGTATCAGTGGAAGGAATAGTGTCCCATCATTGGTGTCAGTGGGACAAAGATTGTGTTGTATCAGTGGAAGGAATATTGCCCTAAGGGCAAGATAAAGGCAAGCAAAGGGCCATATCTGGCCCCATGGGCTGCAGTTCAGAATTCAAAGGCCGTGTGAGTACTTCAGAATTCAAAGGCCATGTGACTTGCTCCCCCCTCTTCTCACATGAGAGCACTGATACTTGGTGATAGGCTGCTCAGGCACCCAATGCACGGGGCCAGGAAAAGTGCCTTCAACTTTGTGAATGTTACAAGTCACAACCTACAGCTTACATGGGGCATTCTGTCTTTGCCTTTATCTCTAAAACTAATACATAGACCTTTGAAAAAGTTATTAAGCCAGTAGAAAAAGGGAAAAAAAATCCAGTTTTACAGACCGATTATTATGGAGACCTTCATGTGTAAAAGGCCTTTGTATGATCTTTTTTAGTTTTTTAGATGAAGAAATGTTTGAGTTCTAGACACCTTTTTCTTCAGAACCCTTTCTTATATCTACGGATAGTCTAAAAAAACATACAGTGCCTTGAGAAAGTATTCATACCCCTTGACATTTTCCACATTTTGTCATGTTACAATCAAAAAAATGTAAATGTATTTTATTGGGATTTTATGTGATAGACCAACACAAAGTGGCACATAATTGCAAAGTGGAAGGAAAATGATAAATTGTTTTCATTTTTTTTTACAAATAAATATCTAAAAAGTGTGGCGTGCATTTGTATTCAGCCCCCTCGAGTCAATACTTTGTAGAACCACCTTTCGCTGCAATTACAGCTGCAAGTCTTTTTGGGTGTGTCTCTACCAGCTTTGCACATCTAGAGAATGAAATTTTTGCCCATTCTTCTTTTCAGAATAGCTCAAGCTATGTCAGATTGCATGGAGAGTGTCTGTGAACAGCAACTTTCAAGTCTTGCCACAGATTCTCAATTGGATTTAGGTCTGGACTTTGACTGGGCCATTCTAACACATGAATATGCTTTGATCTAAACCATTCCATTGTAGCTCTGGCTGTATGTTTAGGGTAGTTGTCCTGCTGGAATGTGAACCTTCGTCCTGATCTCAAATCTTTTGCAGACTCCAACAAGTTTTCTTCTAAGATTGCCCTGTATTTGGCTCCATCCATCTTCCCATCAACTCTGATCAGCTTCCCTGTCCCTGCTGAAGAAAGGCATCCCCGCAACATGATGCTGCCACCACCATGTTTCATGGTGGGGATAGTGTGTTCAGGGTGATGTACAGTGTTAGTTTTCTGCCAAACATAGCATTTTGATTTTAGGCCAAAAAGGTCAATTTTGGTCTCATCTGACCAGAGCACCTTCTTCCACATGTTTGCTGTGTCCCCCACATGGCTTCTCGTAGACTGCAAACGGGACTTCTTATGGTTTTCTTTCAACAACAGCTTTCTTCTTACCACTCTTCCATAAAGGCCAGATTTGTGGAGCGCATGACTAATAGTTGTCCTGTGGACAGATTCTCCCACCTTAGCTGTGGATCTCGGCAGCTCCTCCAGAGTTACCATGGGCCTCTTGGCTGCTTCTCTGATTAATACTCTCCTTGCCCAAGTCAGTTTAGGTGGTCGGCCATGTCTTGGTAGGTTTGCAGTTGTGCCATACTCTTTCCATGTTCTGATGACGGATTGAACAGTGCTCCATGAGATGTTCAAAGCTTGGGATATTTTTTTTATAACCTAACCCTGCTTTAAACTTTTCCACAACTTCATCCCTGACCTGTCTGGTGTGTTCCTTGGACTTCATGATGCTGTTTGTTTACTATGGTTCTCTAATAAACCTCTGAGGGCTTTGCAGAACAGCTGTATTTATACTAAGATTAAATTGCACACAATACAAATGCATGCCACACTTTTCAGATTTTTATTGATAAAAAAAAATGTGAAAACCATTTATCATTTTCCTTTCACTTCACTTTGTGTTGGTCTTTCACATAAAATCCCAATAAAATACATTTACATTTTTGGTTGTAACATGACAAAATGTGGAAAATTTAAAAGGGGTAGGAATACTTTTTCAAGGCACTGTACATTGCATGGTCACCATGTGGCGCTAATTATGACCATTATGTTGAGCTTAGAACCAAGTTCTCAGATCTTAAAAAAACATTTTTTTCATGACAATATAGGAGAACAGTCAAAAGAAGAAGGAATCTTTGAATGGAGTATTTGAAGAACTGAGCAGAGTCCTTGAAGAAAAGAAGGCTGTTCTTGTACAAAGGATAGCACAAGCTGAGGAGGAGAAAACTGATTTTGTACGCACCCTCATTGCCAGCTATCAAGAGCAAATCCAGTCCTCTTCCAACTTGTTGCAAAATGCACTTCAGGCTTCTGAACAGGCTGGCCATGCTACCTTCCTATTGGTGAGTCTTCATCATGCCAGTGTCAAACATATAAATAAAAGGACCCTTCTAAAAGGACAATAAAATGACAGCTTCTATTATAATGCCATCACATGATAGAATATATCATATCTTAATATTAGAACCAGTTAAACATTACAATTTTCACACTTGTGCGTCTTGTCCTGCGACTTGGGACTGCAAAGTTGCATGACACATCGTACCCCATGATATCCAATGAGTACTGTTCATATCTGTGCGCCTTCAAGTCGCAGCAACTTCAAAGTAGTCCCTGCGCTAATTTGGTCTGACTTTGATGCGACTTGAGGTCCATAGACATCAAGATTACACAGGCATTGCTTCACGTCTCGTCAAAGTCAACTTAAAGTTGCGTCAAAGTCACGCGACTTTCAGGTCGTACAGTGTGAAAGGGGCCTTAGTCAGTATCTATCTATTTTCACACTGAGGGGCTTCTCCTCTTACAACCCGTTGAATCTGTGGGACAGGAAGGGAAATCTTTCCTACAGGCCTGTTGGAAAAAGAAACCTCACCAGGGGATATAACCATTCCCTACTTTTTCCAAAACAAAGAAAATGTTGGGTTATATGTGTACTTTTGTTTGTCACATACATCATATGCTGCCATATTTTATTAATTAAATTGTTAAATATTTCTTCTTTTCTTTTTTTTCCAGGAATCCAAACAGCTTATTAAAAGGTAAGCAGAGTTTTAGACATGTTAATGCAATACTAAAGTACATTAAATGCATGATTTAGAGTAAAACTCCATCAATTTTTATTTTTTTTTCTAGATGTAGTGCAAATGATTTTAAAACTTTATCAGGTTTTTATTGCTATCTTTATCCTCATTATTGATCTTTCCCCTCAATTCGCAGAAGGTGAAAAAACCTATTCCTAAAATTAAGAGACCCTTCATTACCCTCTCCAAAACTTGGAGAGCTAGAACATTTTTGGCTGCAGTAGATTTGATTGTCCAGAAAATATAAGAACACTGCTAAGCTTTTTTTTACATCTCCAGATATAATTGCCAGATAAGCCATATCGCATTATTTTTATGTGCCCATCCATCTCAGTCTTCAAAAGTCAATGAGTTTGAATGGATGCCAATGGCATACTCAACATCATTTTTGTCTTTGTAGGATTATGGATGCTTCTAAGGGTAGTCAGTTGGAGAAAACAGAATCTGGTTTTGAGTACATGGACCAATTTACTTTGGACACTGAACATGTTCTTGAATGCCTAAGAAACCTTGATTTTAATACAGGTAAGTGTGTTGCTATGATGTGAGTTGTATATACAGTATTAATATCTTTAGAGCTGAGCTTCAACCAGTTATAAAGGACACAAATGTATCCAGCTCATCATTGAATATTTCATTCTTAAATATTTTTTCGAAATGTAAGCAGTGTAAGTACCTGAATTTTGCTAGGTATCAGCCTCCTGCAGTCCCTGTGCTGCAGAAGTCAGACTCAAGGAGAAGCAGCAGAAGAGGCTATTTGGTTGTGCTGCAGTGCAAGGTTTAGCGCTGGTTCACACCGGTACAGCTTTGAAATTGTGCTATTTCAGGGTGATTTCAGAGCCCCACATGAGTGCGATTTGCACTGCCAATTTCATTGCGGCTTGTGACTTCATTTAAAAGAAGTCTATGCAAGTCGCAATGAAATTGGTAAAAAGTAGTGCAGGAACCTTTTTTATAATCGTTATAATTGACATGAGTCACGGCGATATGAGCGGCTCCACTGCCGGCAATGGGGTGCGACTTGTCATGCAATTTGGAACTGTCAAATCGCATGACAAGTCGCACTGGTGTGAACGGGAGCTTATGCTGATAGTTGGAGAAAGCAGATTGACAAGAAAGTTGAGTTGCTGCTTCTCTTTGCACTGTCCAATCATAGGGTGGGAGTGGAGAGAAGACCTGTAAATGTTACTGCAATGTGGGAGAGGAATTCAGGTCTCTGTCCCTGTAAATTTTAGAACCAGATAGATAGAAATACAAATCCTTATGCAGGTAACACAGCTCCCTTATATGTATTTCAACTGTGTATTTAGCTGTTTACATGGAGTTTGGTTTAATAAATGAAAAAACAGACTTTGGGATGATTACTGTTGCTAGATATCATTAAAGACACTGTGTATATCCTGTTGTGTGTAGTTCATGAAATGAATTTATTATGCCTTGTTGTAGGTTGTGACGATGAAGAAGAGGAAGAAGATGAAACTGAGGAATATGAGGAGCCAGAAGAAGAACAGCCTGTTGGTAAGAAACTATTTCTAGAATATAAAAAAAAAAACATCATAATAAGATCGTCCAAAATATTATGTGTATAAATCACGCATAAGACTATTCATCCCTATAAAAAAAGACACTCTTGCTTTTGCTTTTCTAAATCAACCCATACCCAGGCTAATCATGGGCTAAATCCTGTTCTTATTGGCAACTTTTAGAAATGAAGGGATTAGGTATAGGAGGGAAAAAACTTTCCTGTCCAATATTTACCTGCTCACATACTGCACAGTGTGTAAAATCTATGACTGTTTGGTGAAGGATCTAGATCTGTCTGGGGTTGCTAAAAACTTGAATGGTCCACCATTAGGCTACTTTCTCCTGAACTTGAGTTGGGTCAGTTGCATAGCCAACCTGAATCACTGCCCCTAGCATGTTTGTGATTAGAGATTCTTTAGGCCAGCCTAATGAGAACCAGTCACCAATTACCTGAATCTCTAGTTGTGCAGCCTTACCTCTCAGGGAATAGTTGATATGTTGATGAATTACTTGTATGCTCTTTTTTTCAGAATACTAGTGTCAGGCTGAGTGTCAGGCTGTAGGCTCCTGGCTCATCTCAGTGATAAAAGACAATTAAAACCTGAATGAAAGCCAAAAAACTGCTAATTGGTGGTATACCCTTTTCTAGAATCCTAAACAAAGTAACCGTTATAAATCCTGAGCTGAGGCGGGAGACAGGCTATCCTCATGGTGGCCTTACAGCCTGATATAATGCTGATGTTTCTGCTCTAACAGGGAGGCACTGTACATATAAAACAGCACACCCACCTATCCCTGATAGGAAGACTACTTTGTTACAACTTTAGAATATACCTGTATATTTATATGCTTAGACATGATCACTCCTCACTGGTTCGCCCTAAAGAGACTCTGGGGTCTATTCACAAAAGGATGAGATATTTGGGTCACATGACACATTTAACCCAAATATCTCATGTGATATAAAAAAGGTCAATTCACTACAGGTTTATGTGGTATTTACCGCAAAAACTAAGAAACGTTCCATAAATACCGCATAAGCCTGTCTAAAAGTCAGTTTACAAAAAAAAAGCAAAAGAAAACATTTGTTAAATAAGGTGCAGTTTTGCCACACGTTATTTAACGAACTAGTTGGTTGTTAGGGAGTCGGCACCCACCGGCATTATTACTTATCTGCATTTCTTTTATTTTTGCCGTGAGCTTCCCCCAAAAATCCATACCAGACATGAAGAGCCTGGGGGGGTGGGATTGTACGCCATTTTTGTTTGTTTGGATTCTGCTGTCAGCGGGTAATCCCCACTGACAGCAGATGAGTCATGGTTGTTAGGATACTGGAGGGTTCCGGCTCCTTAACCAGCAACTCTGAACTGAAATGTAACTTTTAGCCGTGGTAGGAATACCACTGCTAAATGTTTGACTTACCGCTGCAGACTGTTTATGGTGCAATAACGTGCAAAAACACACATTAAATACCACAAAATGTAAAAATTAACTTATGTGGTATTTAACATACTTTTTTTTTTTTTTGGTGAATTGCATGTTCATGAGTTAAATACTGCATGCATTATTTTAACTCTGTCATCAGACCATTAATTTCTAGAACAATTTTTCTGTAAGATTTTATGTGAATTTAAAATATTTTCGCCATTTTATTTACCTGTAAAAGCCTCTTGTGTAGACATCAAAAAGCCCTGAGACTGCTTCTAGGCATCACCATCTTGGGTGTGATGTCACCAGCCCCAACGGACTCAGAGCTGTCACTTAAGCCTGTGACCCTCTATAGTATTCCCCTTCACTCCTTTGTTGTGAAAAGAGGTAGGGGGCTGTGCTAGGGACTTTTTTTAAAAAGTAGGTACATTTGCTAGCAAGTTCAGAAAGAAAACAAATGAAGTAGGCATTTAAAAAGAATTTCTGTGGTTTTGTCTGAAATTTTTTTGCTCTTCAAATTGGATTACAAGCTCTCTTTAGGCGATCACCATTCTATTTAAAGCAGTAGAAAATGTGGGCAAATTAAAAACAACAAAAAAACACTCCCTACAAAGGTAAAGGCATAATGTGCTAGTATGCATTGCATACTAGCACATTATGAAAGACTTACCTTGAAACTAAGCACACCAGCGGCACACTGTCACCCCTGGAGACGCTTCCATCTTCACTCGGTCTTCCTTCCAGGCACGCTTGAATGGCCAAACCAGGATAACGTCACTCCCATGTATGCGGGAGTAACGGCCACGGCACGGAGCTCTGAAAAAATGGCATGCATCTGTGACGTCACCAGCTGCTGCTCACTAGAGCAGATATATTCATTTTACCTACAGGTAAGCTTTATTGAAAGCTTGACTGTAGGTAAAAATAAACCTAGAGTAGTTTAAAACCACTTTAAAGCAGAGTTCTGCCCCCCCCCCCCAATACAGGGATTAAAAGCCAGCAGCTACACATACTGCAGCTGCTGACTTTTAATATTAGGATACTTACCTGTCCTGGAATCCAGCAATGTTGGCACCATAGCTGATGTTTTCATCAGCTGTCGGGTGTGGCCGCCGACATTGCTAGTAAGGGAACCCGGCAGTAAAGCCTTGCAGCTTTCACAGCCAATTCTCGAAACGTGCTGCTCTCTCTTACCCAGCAGCAGGTGAGGGGGGGGGGCGAACTTTTGACTTACCTCGCGAGGCGAGGTCCGACGGAAGTGGGGACAGGGTACCTGTCAAAAACAGGTACCCGCTCCCCCCGCCCCCCCCAAATGAGCCAAATATAGCAACGGAGGGGGCAATCAGATAAGCGGAAGTTACACGTTTGGGTGAAACTCCGCTTTAAGATGTAGTGGTAACTTTCTGTTAGCCAGCAACACTAAGTCTCACTAGTTGCAAAACCTGTATTATAAATGTTCCTGAGCAGCAACTTCTCCTCTACATGCTTTATATCATGGCCCCAAGTTCTCACCCCACCTTATTTGTATTAGCAGATCTCTGAGCTTACTGTCTCTATCAGTCAATGGACTGTCTTAGAAAGGGTGGGGTAAAAATTGTGTGACACTAATTATGTGCCTGAAGTATGTAATTTCTTAAAATTTTGTGACGTGTTTATCAAGTAGACACTGTAATAATACATTTAAAAACCTGTCAACAACTTGTTTCTTTGATTTATGCTTCGGGCTAGTCTTTGGGATACACAAAGATAGTTTTAAATGACAATTAAATAAAAGTCTACCTTGTAGCTACAAGAGAGCTCAGAGGTCCAATATGGAATAGATGGCATCATCTGTAAAGGACTTTCCCCCATAGGCAGCTGCACCCAGAAAAGGTCCTTCATGTAGAGGTACCAAAATCTATAAATAGAAGATAGGGAGCACCTCCAAGAGTAGCTGTCAGTTACTTTTTCATTAGGAGTCAAAAGAAATCCTGGGAGTGCACACATGCTATGGGAGAGGGGGGTCCCATTCTATCTGCTAGATTTGTAAATTTATTTTACATAAAGGAGGATGCAACAGGGAAACTTGAACACTCAAGGTGGGTGGGAATACCGAACTCTCACAGATAGACAGGAGCAGAGTTGGGAATTATAGTGGAGAGAGGTTGCTGCTAACGTTTAGGCTTTGCCTGTAAAAACATTACTGCAGTGGTCAGAGACCAGCTCTTCATGCTCGTCTCTGACCGATCTTGTTAGCACCCTTCTTGCTGATGTTATCATGATTGCACTGTAACACTGGGCCAGCAGTCATCATAAGACAGGTATTACTGTATTTTGGCTGCTTTTTCTGCAAGCACATTAGCAATAGGTTGTTTATGAGTGGGGAGGCTCGGGGAAGAGCGGCTGGAGTCAGGATTTAAAAAAGGCCTCTTGGCAAAGTTTAAGACCCCATTTAAACAAGTTATGAATTCAAATATTTATTACAGGCATTTCTATAGTGCCAAAAATTCACAAAGTGTTTTTTGTACATTTGTATCAGTCCCTGCCTTAAGATCCCAGATCCCATCTCACATCTCACATCCTTCTCACATTCTATATCCAATTTAGACAGGAGCCAGTTAACCAAACAGCATGTGTTCAACGCGTCAAAGGAAATTACGCAAGCACAGTGAGAATATGCAAACTCCATGCAGGTAATGTCATGGTTGGGATTGGAACAGAGAACTCTAGTGCTGCAAGGCAGAAGAGCTAACAACTAAGCTACTGTGAATTAAATGAAGGGATTAAATTAAAAGAGAAGTATGTTTTTTTTTTCCTTCTAGATTCATACTTACCCAGGTGGATGCAGCATCGGTCCGATGCTGCACCTGTCCCCCGCTGCCTCTGCACTGAGAACCGAGCGATCCAACACCGCCGATGGCTTGGTTCTCACAGCTCTCCGAGCAGAGAACTGCTGACTGTCAATCAGCAGCTCTCCGCTCTGCCACCCCCCCCCCCCCCACGCACGCTCACTGGATCGCTGAGCTGTGGAGGGACGGAGAATGGCCATCTCAGCCTCTCAGCGGCTTGCTGAGAGGCTGAGATGGGTAATTCCAGTGATGTCAGCAGAGAGTGGACTTCAGTTCCCTCTTTGCTGAAAATGGGTCACAGGAGTGCAAAACAAATTGCACTCCTGTGATCCATAGGAGAATCCCAGCCAAATGAGCTCAGGCTGGACTTCTTCTTTAAAGCTGGCCATAGACAGTTCGAATCTCCTGCTGAACAGGCCGAGATTCGAACCATGTATGGGCAAGTTGAATGTATCCAAGTTGACCGATCAGCTTGGGAACAACCAGGCTGCTCTTTTTACAGGTTGTACATGTGATCACTAGTGATCCCCCCCCCCCCCCCCCCCCCCGCCAGAAGAACACAATGTGGTAATGGTAGGAAAGAAATTCCCTCAGTCGAATGGCCGACCTCCGTCGTATGGTTGTCCTTATGTAACTAGGTGAAATCCCTTTTCATGCATCCTCTCACAGTCCTTAGCAGAAATGAGACTCAACTTGGGATGTTATGCACTCTGAGATATTTAGGCTGTATTGCACCGCTACCAGTTTAATATGTTTTCAGGCATTAATCAGCAGCGGGAATTGTTTGGGCAGCTTATATAAAAGAAAGAAACAGGGAGGACCTTGGGATGATGATAAATGTTAATTGTCCTGCTTGATCCAAAATGTAATGATCAGGTATCTCTCATTAGTGATGCTCCAAAGACTCTGAGTACCTCTGTATTCAGAGAGAAGAACCATGATGAATCAGGATGAAGGGACCACAAAGCCCTCCATTATATGTAAATGACAGTAATAGCCTTCAATTGCCATAATCTGTGATCTTCTTGGTCTGAGTGACTCTGTGATCAGAGATGTGTATATGGCACTGAGAGCCTGTAAAATTAGCTATAGACATCAGAGGACAGTCAGATGTACAGGCATGGCTTAACTGTTGAGACCCAGTTTTGCCTGTCTATAGCTACAGAATGTCACAGGCAGAAGGGGGTTTTGCAGTTACTGTGACTACTAGAGCACTGAAACCCCATTAGTCCAGGATTTGTGCAGACATGACAGTGGAGGACAACTACAGTATGTTACTAGTGATAGGCATGAGCTCATGATAAATCACAGAGTTTAACAAAAAAAAAAAGTTTGTAAGGGAATTGAATGTGAGGGACTGCCAACATCCTTGATTAGAGACAGAGAGAATATGCAACTGGTGCAATAGGAGCCGCCCCCTTGGACTTTAAAGGCAGAAAGGAGTAGAGCAGTATATAAAAGGCAACCAAGTGCCACTTTTATTAAGATACAAAAAGGAACGTTTTACCATCAAAAAACAGTCATTTGTTAAAAAAATATGCAAAGTACACCAATCAAATTAATTATACATAGATAGATATATATATAAAACCCAAAGGCTAATAATCTAGGCACTGCCAGAGTCAAGCTGAGGTCAGTCCATGAAGATTTGTAACATACATCCCAACATGTTTCGGAAATTTTTATTGGTACATGTTTTCCTTCATCAGGGGAGATTTACTTTGGGTGACTACCTTTATCTGCAACATAAATATACTACATAATATATGTGCAGTAATATATAGTAGCAAGTAGTATTATATGGTAAATTTATACAATATTTTGAGTCAGAAGGTACTTACATACAGACTTCATTAGAGTAGGATTTGGTAGGATTTGGCAACTGCCAGATTGAGCCTGACTTAATAGCTATATTTCATGGCTTCATCAACCACCATTCCCCTGTCCAGTTAGGGTGCCTTAACTGGCCACTGCAGCAGTCTCATTAGAGCCCCTTTCACACAGAGCCCCTCCACTCCATTCGGCAGAGGATACGTGAGCAGATCCCCTTCTGAATTGGAGCTGAACAGGTCAGTGTTTTGACATCTGTGCCCATTCAGTGTGTGCACAGAGGACACGTGAGGGCTCTACAGGTGCTCAGATGTAAATAGACTTGTGTCTGTTTACATCAGACTACACCTGATCTGTCATGTTTAGGTCCAGAAAAATGGAAAAGGACACAGTCGTTTTCTGGGGGTTTTTTTTGTGGACCTTAACCACTTGTTAACCACATAATGCCATTATACGGCAGCAAAGTGGCTCTCCTTTGCCGGATCACGTACCTAGTACGTGATCTGGCACTTCCAGGTAGGGGACGCACTTAGTCACAGCAGAAGCTGAGCAGGTGCTGGATCGGCTGATTGGCGAGGAGACAGACAGGACAGAGCTCTACCTATGTAAACAACGCAGAGCTCCATCCTGTCAGCAGGGATGTGCTGGATTTTGTTTGCCTGCAAGGCAGGAAATAAAATCCAGCACATCCCTTAGTGAAAGCAGCACACACTTAACACTTAACAAAATCACTGGTTAGGCACACATTTAACCCTTTGATTGCCCTAGATGTTAACCCCCTCTCAGCCATTGTCATTAGTACAGTACATTTTTTTTATTGGATATGTTTTATAGCAGAAAGTAAAAAATATTTTTTGTTTTTCAAAATTTTCAGTCTTTTTTCATTTATAGCAAAAAAAAAATAAAAACCCAGTGGTGTTCAGATACCTCCAAAAGAAAGCTCAATTTGTGGAAAAAAATTATATAAATTTGGTTTGTGTACAGTGTTGCATGACTGCACAATTGTCAGTTAGTAACGCAGTGCCATAAATGCAAAAAAATGGCCTGGTCTTGAAGGGGGGTAAATCTTCCAAAGGTCAAGTGGTTAATGAACTTGGAGATAGACGTGTGTAAATGGACACAAGTCCTTTTACAGCCACTTCCCCATAAACCCACATAGGGCCTCCAATCAGGTCTGTTTGTAAAATGAGTACAATGGCAGTTGGAAGTCAGGGATTAATCAGGAAATCAGGCTCCAGTAACAAGGCGAGACTGCATCGGCTATTGGCACATAAGAGGCTTTTCTAAACTAAGAAGGTCATAGAAGGCAACATAGGTGTCTTCACTAAAAAGGTTCCTCTTTAAGGCTTGGAACTTATATTTGCATTGTGTTACCACACGAACATTAATGTAGAACTATAGGCAAAACTTTTTTTTCATTTTGGATAGAGCAAGGAAGGGTTATAATTCCTGTCTGATTTTTTTTTTCGCCATCCCATTGCAGATATTTCCCTTCACTTCCCATTGCAGAGATTTCCCTTTTCTTCCTGTCCCAGAGCAAAACAGGAAGTGAAAGGAAATCCCTGCAAATTAAGGGAATTTCTTGGGGACCCCCAGCTCACCAGAACTAGTATCCCCATTGAAAGATTTCCCCTCTATTACTTTTCTGGGGACAACCCAAAATGTGGGATTTTCTTTACTTCAACTTTCAATGATAATGGTAAACAGAACAAATAGGGAGGTTATATCTCCTTAACGGGGCACAGACAGCAATAAATACTGACAGGTGTTCTAATCCCTCTGCACGCTATCCAAAACTAAAAAAAAAAGTTCTGCCTTTAGTTATACTTGAAGTTCTAAAGGAAAGTGCGTAACAGTTAGGTAGTTCATTCATTTTCCATTGACTGCCAACACACAACACATCTATTAATGCACTTGTACCTTTCTCCTGTGTACAACAATGCATAAATAATTCAAATGTGTGTTTTGTGGTGTGTGTTTTGCAGGTCCATTGTGATGTGCTTTGGATGTGTATTGGTTTCAAATCAAAAAAAATTTAGCTACAAAAGATGTAATTTTACGAATTTACCATGCAAAAGAGTAAACAGCTTGCGATATTATCACAGTATTCAATAGTAAACAGTAAAAAGTACACAATGGGCAGCATAATGGTTAGCACTATAGACTTGCAGCACTGTGGCCCTGGGATCAAACAAGCTAGTATGTTTTTTTCGATTCTAACCAAACTGGTTCTATAGGATGCATCTCTATGATTGTAATAAAGACTTTATATTGTCAGTTTCTTTAAGACAGAGACTATTGTGAATGGTTCTATACATTCTGTAAGACACTATGTCATCTATCTGCTCTATAGCAAAATATTAGAAATAAAAGATAAGTGTGTGTTATGTATGTAGCTTACACATACAGTAGATGGACCCTAATAAAATTATAATGTCCCTAAAGACTTTTATTTCTGCTCACAATAAACCAGAATCCCATGCACTGTAAAAAAAAAAAAAAATGGGGGTAAACTAACCCTTCTGCTAAATTTGATTGAGTGAAAAAAAATTCAGATGATTTAAAATTGTGATTCTGAAAAAAAAATGTGCTACAGAATAAACACAGTTTGCACAAAAAAAAAAAATTAAAAACTGGTTTATAGCTTGTATGAATTTTTATATACATCCTTCAAAGTGTATTGCACTACTAACTATACTAATACATCTGTATAAAAGTACAGAATACCAGACTGCATACAATTATACGGTAATCATAATGTATTTCTATGACCGAAATGTATAATCTGTGCATTTGGTAATTTCCTCTCGCTCTGCTATTTACAGGGCAGCAAGAACTCCAGTGTGTGTGAAGGATTCACGGGGAGGCAGGAGTGGAGCATGTGTCACTATCTTCAGGGAAAAAGGAATCACATGAGCCCGGAGAGCAAAAATCCACTGGGCTGTAACTCCGGACTGCTGCTAGTCATCAGAAGACCCCATTTGTTGGTCATCTGATTGGGATGTATATAATTGTTCTCTTGTTTTTTGTTTTTTTGTTTTTTTTATCTCTCTTGGGTGCTGTGACTCTGCATTTGGGTTGGTTTCCATGTTGTCAGACATCCTGTGACGGGGAACGTGGGCAAACATTTGGGTCACATCAAATAAACTTTGGATTAGTGTGCAATGTACTGACTACAAAACTTGAATAAAATGTTTCTGATCTTGTGATAGATTCTTGAGTCGTTATGATGTTATGGTACACAGTGTCCCGTAGACAAACATACCTACCCAATCTAGTATCCACAGTGGGTAGCATATTGTTAGCAATCATACTAATTATGTTCCTATTAAAGGGTATGTAAACCTTAACACTGAACCTACCTTTTTGGTATATCAGCTGAATTCCAGGAATGAGACAAAATGTACCCATACAGTAAACCCCTGCCTGCACTGTAAGGGTTAAATGTTTGTTTAGGGGTGCAGGAATAAGGTGTACTACTTTATACTTACCTTATTTCTGGCACTGCCAAAGTCCATCAATCTTTGCAACTGGTCCCCCACAGCATCCTCTCTAAGCAACTTCAGGCTGTGGTCACAGGCTCGCCTCCTCATGTACAATGCAGGGTTAATAGCCACTGACACTGAGGGATCACCCACAGCCTGGAGCTAGAGGAGAGTGCTAGAGACTGGAAGAAGGTAAGTAATGCACCTCATCTATGCACCCCAAAACTAAATGAGCATTAAAACCCATACAGTGCAATGGGCCCCACTGTAAGGGTACATTTTGTCTCATTTCTGGAGCTCAGCTCTAAAAATATCATGAAAAGTGTGTTGTTATAGCTGTTTAAGTGCAGAAAATAACTGTTGATCCTGCCAGAAATTTTGTGAGCTGATAACCTTCTGTGCTAGGATGCTGGCTGTTCTGGGTTCAGCAGGCACACCTCCCATTCCTGGTTGGCACACTTCCCGACGACACTCCTCCTTTCTTCAATGAAAGTCTATGCGTCCTAAGTATATGCGATGTAAATATCCTGGGAGGCACAGCGGGCAGTGTGCGTGTCATTCGCCTAAAGCCCCATACACACTATTAGATTTTAATATGAGGTCAAACCTTAAGAGTTTAAATTTAAATGCAATCAGGCAGGCCCTTGCGCTACATGGTTTTGGTAAATCTGAAGACAAAAAAACTGTGAAAATCTAATAGTATATGGGGCTTTAGGCAAGTGACGTGCAAGGGGAGGCAGGGAGGACTTTATATAAAAAAAAAAAAAAAAATAGAAAAAAAAGAAAACAAAAGAAAAAGCAAAGCCCTATTCCTGCAGAGGATGGGAGGAGGGGTGGAGAGGCGGGATTGTCCTCGGGAGGATGAAGGTCTGCTTTAAGGGGGAAAGAAAGCCTTTTTCTTGTATTTAAATACAGTGGAACCTTGGATTACGAGCATAATCCGTTCCAGGAGAATGCTTGTAATCTAAAGCACTCGCATATCAAAGCAAAGTTCCCATAGAAGTCAATGGAAACTAAGATAATTCGTTCCGCATTGACTTCTATTGCATGCAATACCACATGTGGCCAGAGGCGAGGGGCGCCAGAGAGCCTCGGAAATACTCAGGGACAGCTCAGTTGAACTCAGAAAGCCTCGGAAACTGAGTATTTCTGGGTTTTTTCAAGTATTTCCGAGTGTTTCCATGTATTTCCGAGTGATTCCGTTTATTTCCGAACCATTCCGAGTGTCCCCGCACCTCTGGCCAAATGCAGTACTGCACACCCCATTAGCTTGAATTCTGCTCGTTTTGCGAGACAACACTCACAAACCGAGTCAGAATTTTAAAAGAAAAGTTGCTCGTCTTTCAAAACGCTTGTTAACCGCGTTACTTGTTAACCAAGGTTCCACTGTACACTTAAAAATACTTAAAAATAGTTATAGTTGGTATGGGGTTAATACCTGCAATGACAGTATTCAGTACGTTAATTCCTTTTTTTTTTTTTTTTTTTATATTACACTTTTTTTTTTGTTCTCTATATTTACACTAAGTTGTCCAGAAAGAGTGACATTGATAAAGGCCGTGCTATGACACAACAGGGATCCCCTGAGCAGCTGCAGAAATAGTTTGTTTTTTTTGTTAAGATGAAGAAAACCATGTGAACAAAGAGTAACTTTGTTCTTGGCCCCTAACAAACACTGGATAGTTGCATTATAAAATCCTGACACAGTTCCAGATTTTGGGTAACTACAAATAAATTCACTGGTTTATTAACCATGTACATTACTAAAAGTAAGGTGTTACTAAGGTAAAATAATAAATACTGACAGCATACAGAAAAGTTTATGAATTAGGTTATTTGTAGTCTTTGATTGGTAAACATATGCATTTAATGTGGAACTCCAAATGTTTTAAAAATTGAATAGCTAGGCATATGGGAACATAACGAAAGCAACTTTTGCTGAAATACTTGTCTTGTTTATGAATGACATTGAATAACAGCCAGCCTTCTTCCTGTGATCCCGGGCTGTCATGGACACCCTCCCAGGGGGACATCAATCTATTAGCCTAGGCTTATAGTGAGGGCTGGGCTGAGGGGGAGGCAGAAGAGGCAGCTGTAGGATTGCCACCTGTCTGGGATTCACCCAGACAGTTTGGGTTTTGAGTCATGAAACCCGGACACATTATTGAGACTGGACTATGGCTTCCCAGCAGGGTTGCTGGCTGCAGTTGTCGAAGACGAGAGTGTCTGTTACACTCTCTTCACGCTGCCCAAAGCCAGCACTAACAGTCCCTCCCCCTCACAAACACATACAGAGGGGAGAGAGGGCTCGATCTGCACCTCTTCCTACTGCCCCTATCCTTCTCTGTCTGCCCACACTCCAATCTCCAGCGCTGTGCCTCAGAAAACGGAAGTGGGGGCAGGAAATTTGAAGCCCAGCAGCCGCAGATACATCTGGATGAGAGGTGCTGACTGCCAAGGGGTGAGTGAGCTCACCATCCATCCCTGTCTGTGACTGAAGTCTCCCCCCTTCTCTCTTCTGCCTCTGAGTGAATGCACTAAGGTAAATCGGGGTTCTCAGAGCACCCCTTACATCAGAGTTCCCCTTTACACCAGAGGCCAAAGTGTTCCCCCTTACATAAGAGTCCTTTCTGTACATCAGAGTTCTCAGTGTTCCCCCTTACATAAGAGTCCTCTCCGTTTATCAGAGTTCTCAGTGTTCCCCTTTAAATCAGGGTTCCCAGAGCATCCCTTATGTCAGAGTCCCCAGAGTTCTCCCTTACATCAAAGTCTGCAGAGTCCCCCCTTACAGTGTAAGGTAACGCTGCAAGTTCAGATGTCAGAGGAAACTCTGCAGATTCAGATGTAAAAGGGGAACTCAATGGATTCAGGTTTAAAAGGAGAGACTCTGTGGACTCTAATGTAAGGGGGGGCTCTTGTAATTAACTTCATATAATTAGAAATGTTATTTAATATATGTATAGTATATACTGTAAAATCAATTGCTGTGTGCCGCTAAAGTGTTTGGGTTTGACTTGAAGAAAAGGTGGCAACCCTAGGCAGCTGGCTTGAGTGCTTTAGCATGAAAGGGTGTAAAAAGGGCAGGACATGCAAACTATTGTATACTGCTAAATAAGTTCACAGGGGGGGCATGCACTTTGGGTGCTAAAGGACCTTGCCCTGGCACTGCTCACAGTACAATAAAGCATGGAGCAGCCCTATGATAACATCAGTGCCACTTTCTGTAGTTTTATGAATGCCTACTATTGTGGCAGGGAGAAAAGGATACTGTATATACAATATAATGTGTGTGTATGTATATATATATATATATATATATATATATATATATATATATATATATATACACACACACACACACACATATACATACACAACACACACACACACAGTATCTCACAAAAGTGAGTACACCCCTCACATTTTTGTAAATATTTTATTCTATCTTTTCATGTGAGAACACTGAAGAAATGACACTTTGCTACAATATAAAGTAGTGAGTGTACAGCTTGTAAATTTGCTGTCCCTTCGAAATAACTCAAACACACAGCCATTAATGTCTAAACCACTGGCAACAAAAGTGAGTACACCCCTAAGTGAAAATGTCCAAATTGGGCCCAAAAGATATAATAAAATATTTACAAAAATGTGAGGGGTTCTCACTTTTGTGAGATTATGTATATATATATATATATATATATATATATATATATATATATATATATTTATTAAAGGATTCCCATCAAATGTAGAGCTTGAAGGACACCGCCACTCGCTGGTACTTCTTTTTAAGGGCTTTGTTTGCCCATTTTTATTAAAAGAAAGTTCAACAAACAAAGATAGGTTTCCCTCGTAGGGGTTTCAGCATTTCTATTCATCAACCAAACTACATTTAGCCTAGTTGTCTCTCACTTGCAGCACTGCAGCTCTGGCCTTACACTCCAGGCCCTTGTCTGTCTCATACAGATTGTTTCACCGACCACCTTGGTGCACACAGCTTTGAAGCCCTTCAATGCACACAGCTTCTGACTTCCTGGACGCACACAGCGAACAGCCTCTTGCTTCACTGGCTCCCACGTGGAGCCCTCCTGACTCCTGGTACTCAGACTTCCTATCTGCCGGGTGGAGCCCAGAACCATGGCCAGGTTACTACTAAAAGCCCAGCACACACCTGACCAATCAGTATGCTGGCTGTTCTCAAAATCAGGACCCAGGATTAGGGATTTCATCCCACCCGGATCTCTCAGAAATCCCCAAGCTCCAGGTCCCAAAGTGGACTTTACAAAACACTGAGGAAACTGAAAGGCCAATTTCCTCTTCATGGTACATGCTCCCTGGAGCCCCTCAACCCGTCTGGTTGAGAATTCTGGGTCACATCCTCCTTCTAGACCCTGGCAGGGCAACGCTCTGCCACAATAATATATATATACACACACAGGGCCGTTGCTAGGTCTACAAAAGATCTGGGGCTAGAGCCCATAGCAATGTAGTAAAGAAAGTCATATGCTTGGGCGAGCATACACATGTATATAATATGTCTGAGTGTGTGTGTGTGTGTGTGTGTGTGTATATATATTCCCAGAGAGCCCCCCTTACATTAGGATCCCCAGAGAGCCTCCCCCTTAAATCAGGGTCCCCAGAGAGCCTCCTACCTGCATCAGGGTCCCCAGAGAACCTCCCCTCCCCTTGGGGACCCCTGCAGAGACTTGGGGCTATGGGCCCAAGATGCGGGGCTATAGCCCCAAAAGCCACCCCCTAGCGACGCCGCTGTATACACATATACACACACATACAGATGATATTGATCATAATTTTCCTGCAGCACTGGAGTGGACACAATTAACAGGAAGTTGCTGTACAGAAAAGACTTTGCCTTCCCTTTGTCTTCCCCCCAACATCTTCCCCATAGTTTTATAAGGCTGAGTTCACACTGGCATTAAGAGCAGGCGTTAGAAACGCCCCTCAAACGCCTGTGCACAAGATTTAATAGACAGCACATTGTGCTGTTCATTCTAAGCGTTAGCATTGCTTCAAAATTGAAGCCTCATTTTGAGTCAGGAGGCATTTGAAGCCTTTCAACGCCTCTTATTCAAGTCTATGGTAACGCTAGGCAAACACTCTTGCAGGCGTTTTCAGCACGGTTTTGGTGCAATTGCGACGTGTTAAAATTTGTTTATTTCTGTCACTTTCCATTGTGGAGCAGTTTTAACGCACCCTAACGCTCATCAGACGCTACGAAATCGCGCATAGGGCGTTTAGGGAGCGTTTTTAATGCTTGTAAAAAGCCCCATTCTACAGCTCAACTACACTTGTCTGACGCCCATACTAATGCCATACAAATTCTATAGGAGCGTTTGTTGAGCTGCAGAAATTTAGTCAAGTGTGAACAAGCCCTTACTAGTATGCAAATGCAAAAAGAATTAGAACTGCATGTGATGTTAGAGCGAAAACTACTGTGATCCACAGATCAACATACATGAGATGTTCAAAGCTTGGGATATTTTTTTATAATCTAACCCTGCTTTAAACTTCTCCACAACTTTATCCCTGACCTGTCTGTTTTTTCCTTGGCCTTCATGATGCTGTTTGTTCACTAAGGTCCTCTAACAAACCTCTGAGGGCTTCACAGAACAGTTGTATTTATACTGAGAGTAAATTACACACAAGTGGACTCTATTTAGAGCCCTTTCACACTGGGGTGGGGTCGGCGGTAAAACGCCGCTATTATTAGCGACGTTTTACCGTTGGTATGCGGCCGCTAGTTTTACCCCCCGCTAGCGGACGAGAAAGGGTTAAATAGCCGTGCCGTCCCATTGATTTCAATGGGCAGGAGCGGTAAAGGAGCGGTATACACTCCGCTCCTTCACCGCTCTGAAGATGCTGCTGGCAGGACTTTTTTTACCGTCCTGCCAGCGCATCGCTCCAGTGTGAAAGCCCTCGGGGCTTTCACACTGGAATGAAAGTAGCGGCACTTTCGGGTCGTTTGCAGGCGCTATTATTAGCGCAATAGCGCCTGCAAACCGTCCCAGTGTGAAAGGGCTCTTACTATTTATGTAACTTCTGAAGGCAATTGGTTCCTCTAGATTTTAATTAGGGGTATCAGAGTAAAGGTGGCTGAATACAAATGCACGCCACACTTTTAAGATAATTATTTGTAAAAAAAAAATTCAAACCATTTATTACTTTCCTTCTACTTCACAATTATGTGCCACTTTGTGTTGGTCTATCACATAAAATCCCAATTAAATACATTTACATTTTTGGTTGTAACATGACAAAATGTGGAAAATGTCAAGGGGTATGAATACTTTTTCAAGGTACTGTAAAACAACGACCATTTATGTATTCAATCTGTGTATTTCGCTATTTGCCTGGAATACAGCTTTAACAAATATTGTAGTAGAAAATACCAAGGGAAGAGGTGATACATCTGATATACAGTTTACAAGTGAACAAGTGAAGACACAGAATAAAACATTAGTCTGGGCATAGACAGGCAGATAATCTCCATGAATAATGGCAAGGCAGATATTTACCCATCACTCCATGAGTTCAAAGAGCCAACCCTGCCTTATTATAATTGGAACACACAAGTGGAAGTTTGTGCTTCATAACAGAAGAGATCGACTTAGCTCCCATGAAGGTTTTCCAATAGGTTGTGTCATTTCTCATATGCAATGACCTGTGGAGACCTTTTTATTGCCACTTGGTGGTCAGAAACTGCCCAATAAATATAATTAACATTTGATATTGATAGCACTGCTTGTAATTTTTGAGCGGTTCATGTCTACCCATATGCAAACTAGGAATAGAAAAACAAGAAATTATCACAATTTAAATCTAATGTGCTGTACTTCAATAGACAAATAATGTATTTGCATGCAATGATAGAGCACTTACCCACCAGTGAAGAATGAACATGACACTTTGCCTTATCTCATAAAACCAAAATACACTACAATATTTAATGACATAATCATCAATGTACTTTCTCAAGGTTGTGTGTCACCAAAATGTCAGCTGGCTATTAAAAAGTTTTTCTCTCATTGATTCTCCTTGTGCCAAATCCTGTGAGTGCCTGCAAAACTTCTCATGTTTTATCAGATGACATGTTTGACATGGAGCGCAGGTACCACTTGTCACATTATATATACACAGTATGTCACAAAAGTGAGTACACCCCTCACATTTTTGTAAATATTTTATTATATCTTTTCATGTGACAACACTGAAGAAATTACACTTTGCTACAATGTAAAGTAATGAGTGTACAGCTTGTATAACAGTGTAAATTTGCTGTCCCCTCAAAATAACTCAACACACAGCCATTAATGTCTAAAGCAGGGTTTCTCAACCAGGGTTCCATGGAACTGTAGGGTTCCTCCAGAGGTTGCTAGGGGTTCCTTGAGCAATGAGCAAATTCTGCCTCTCAGATAAGTTTGCCCTGACACCATTGATCTTTTTAGCTATCTTTAAGGGGGTAATTCTTCCCAATGACCACAAGTGTAAGGAGCATTCTTCCCACCGACCACCACACTAATGTATCATGGGTTGTAGAAATAGTGTTTTTTAGCAGGTGTTTTTTCCAGTCCCTGAGACTGGAAAGTTATATCAAGGGTTCCTCTGGGTTAAAAAGGTTGAGAAAGGTTGGCCTAAAGCCTCGTACACACGCTTTGATATTTGGACGACCAAACGTCCGTTTTTTGTGGTATGCTAGTTTCATGTCAAAAGTAAAGAGGTCACTCACAATGTGAAAATTTATGAAAGACAGAATACGTCAGAAGCAACGTAATTTGTTGAATAGTTTTGTATGTATTCTTTCATTCCTGAGCATGCGTAGTCTTGCGATCTTTACGATTTTTTTCGTACGAAAACTGTACTAATGAAATGAAGTTAGACGTTGAGTTCACATCCAACAAAAATTATGCACATCCAGCTTTTAGAGCAGTGGTTCTCAACCTGGGGGTCGGTACCCCCTGGGGGGTCAAATGATGATTTGCCAGGGGTCACCGAATCCTGGGCTGTTCCTGAAGTCTGTGCCAATCTCCCAGCCTTTTTGTGGCCGCCCAGCAAGGCTGTCCCTGGAGCCCACTCAGCCTCTTTGCAGCCACCTATTCAGTTCACGACATGGCTGGGGGTCAGAGACTAGAGGTCAGCTGACTGGTGAGGAATGTGAAGTGGGAGGGGCTGGAAGAGACCCTATCTCCTGATTTTGGCATAGGTGTCACTGGTACGAGACACCACAAAGTCAGAGACACAGTGAGTAACACTGCCTGTGATTATAGTTGCCATTAAAAGTCCTCACTACAGTTCTCAGATCAGCAGATGACCTTGATCAGGAGCACCTAAGTTGGATGATCAGAACTCCCACCCCAGCATTACCACTCATCCCATTCCCCCCACCAAGGAGTAAGAGAAGGAATAAAATAGAGAATACATGGAAGGGAAAGGAAAAGAGGGGGAGGAACAAAGAAAAAAGGGAGAGCAAGAATAAGAGAAAGAACAAGAAAGTTGGCTAGAGAGAGGGATGGGGAAAAAAACAAGAAATTAGGATAGAGAGAGATAAAAGGGAAAGAAAGGAGGACAAAGAGAGAGTGGTACATCCTAAAATTTACCATAAGGGGTTTTAATACTGTACGAGTGGAAGGGACTCAGGGAGAGCTAAATATCTGTGGGTTAGGGGCACAAATTACTTGTCTTGCCTTGGGTGCTGACAACCCACGCTATGAAAATAATTTTACTGTTAGGGGTCCCCACAACTTGGGAAATTTTATCAAGGGGTCACGGCATTAGAAGGTTGAGAACCACTGTTTTAGAGGGTAAAAAAAACTGCGCTAATCAAATAAAACTAATTTGGGTGAACCAATCCCAAAGCGGCAATTAATGTGAGATAAGCGCAAATAAAAATTAAAAAGAAAATCGCGCTATTTACAGTCCAAAAGATTAATATGATATATGGTGTTCCAAATGCTTGAACAACTGGAGATAAGTTCAACGTTCACCCAGTGACTAAACCACAAGAGAGTGTACCATCACCTTGTGAAAAACATGCTTACCAGATTGTAAGTCAATTGCACAGGTGGCTTTAACCCAGCCCGGGCTATTGGTTTTGCAAGAAGACACACTAATACGATACTACGATGTATAGTTGCAAGCCTCTTAGCACAGGTTGGCATTGATTCCACAAATCATAATTTCATATCAACCAAAAAGGAAAAAGATATACCATAGCGTAATATTGTCAAAAATAATGAATAAATGTTCAATATATGCAATTGCACTTACAGTGTAGAAAATAAAAAATGCACGGACAGAAAACCACCCAGTGGATAAATTACGACTGAGTGTACTGTCACCACACAGAGGGCCTCCTTACCAGATGCCAAACCAAAAAAGCAGATGTCCCTTTAAGAAAATAAATCCTCGTCTGGAAACAGACATGCAGCTTGATTGATGGATGGAAGGAAAACTCTCAGCGGAGAACCAAGTAATGCGTATGGGTCGTAGGTGTCAGTTGGTATTACCCCAAGAGAGGATACAATACACCATAGCGTAATAACGTCAACACTTGTTTTAATATGATAAAAAAAAGGTACACTTACAAACAAACGTTAAAATCTTGCATAGGGATACGAACCCGGCCGGCTACAATACAAAAGTTCCCGCCCTCCTCAACGAGACGGCGTGGTGACGTCAGCGCGTACCTTCTCAGACGCGTTTCGTCATAACTAACAGTTTCAATGGGGAACGTCTGACGAAAAAGCTAAATCGCCTGTCGAAAGCACAGTACTAACAATTTGAAAATCGACAGACAGCTCGTCATACAAAATCGGTTTGGGTGTATGGGCCTTAAACCGCTGGCAACAAAAGTGAGTACACCCCTAAGTGAAAATGTCCAAATTGGGCCCAAAGTGTCAATATTTTGTGCGGCCACCATTATTTTCCAGCACTGCCTTAACTATCTTGGGCATGGAGTTCACCAGAACTTCACAGGTTGCCACTGGAGTCCTCTTCCACTCCTCCATGATGACATCATGGATCTGGTGGATGCTAGAGACCTTGCGCTCCCTCCACCTGTCCATCTATAGCAGCTTGTGGATGGGGCCAACTCCCCCCCCCCCCCGTACAAAGGGAGATACCCATAGAGGTGAACCAGGCCTAACCCACTCATGGTACAAACAAGATAGAAACTGATTGGTTGCCATGCATAGCTGCTCCCAATTTTAACTTCCCCTCAGTATGTGTGTTGATTCTTTATGAGTGGCACTTTGTGAATGACACCCCAATGCACCTTCACAACAGCACCTGCATTGCAGCTCACTGCAACGCACTATCATGTTCAGCAGTTAGCTGCACTAGCAAAAATGCAGCAGGTTTAACGTTTTGGTTTATTAGTATGCATTAGGCAGCCTATTCAGGTAAACATAATGCCTTAATACAACCCACGTTAATGCGTGATTTACCCGCATACATTAAAATTCACTGCAATAAACCTGAGACTGGTATAAATGCATACTTACCAACTGTCACGAATTTCCCGGGACATTCCCGGGATTTAGCCCCCTTTCCCGGATTTAGCCATTCTAAATTTTACCGATTTTTTTTTTTGGCTGCCACCCGCCGCTAGAGGTCTGTGGCCGACGGAAACAATGTCTCCACCGGCCGCCATTTTCCCGGAGGCCAAATGACTATTTAATAATGGCCGGGTGACTGCCAATAGAATTTGAGCTGTGGCACCGTCCACCTCCCGCCCCGCTGCGACCTGATGTGGGAAGGGGCAGGGGTGGGTGGCGCCGCAGCTCAATTGCTATTGGCAGCCACCCAACTATTTTGTCCCATTCTGCACTGCTGGGAATGCCTGACTCCATTGGGGGATGCCTGGTGTAAAGACAGGACTCTGCTGGCAGTGCCTGATGTAAGGGGGGACTCCGCTGCAATGTCTGATGTAAGGGGGGATTCCCCTGCAATGCCTGATGTAAGGGGGGACTCCGCTGCAATGCCTGATGTAAGGGGGGACTCCGCTGCAATGCCTGATGTCAGGGGGGACTCAGCTGCAATGCCTGATGTCAGGGGGGACTCCGCTGCAATGCCTGATGTAAGGGGGGGACTCCGCTGCAATGCCTGATGTAAGGGGGGGGACTCCGCTGGCAATGTCTGATGTAAGGGGGACTCTGCTGGCAATGTCTGATGTAAGGGGAGACTCCGCTGCAATGCCTGATGTAAGGGAGGACTCTGCTGGCAACGCCTGATGTAAGGGAGGAGTCAGCTGGAAATGCCTGATGTAAGGGAGGACTCCGCTGGGGACACCTGATGGCATCTGGTGGCAGGCGACGTGGCAGGTGACACGCTCAGGGTTCCCACTGATTCTGCATTATGGTGAGTTAAATCATTTCATTCTATATTACAATAATGGGGATGAAGAAGTCACGTGATCGGTGACGTCACAGGTAGGGACGGAATAGGCTTTTTCACATTGTCTGAGACATAACGAGCTCGCCGCTCGAAGGAGTAAGGATTCGGTTGTACACTGTATAATGTGAGTACATTTACATATGATTTTAAAGAAAGCTCCACCCTGTTAAAACGTACTTCACTATCCAGTACTTTTGTCCTTCATACCCGTCTTTTATATACACTTGAGATGTGGAGGCAGAGTTAGGACCTGCGCTGGTCCAGGACCCCAGCTAGGACTATAGCCATCTAAACCCAGCTGCTATAAGGTTGATTCAACGCCGCCAAGCGTGGAAACAGAGACAGGATTGATGGTGACTCAGGACCCTCCGGTTTAGCTACAAGTTTGCGGTTTCCCTAGCACCGCTAGGTAAGGGGCCATTACCCACACTAGTGTGTTATGCACGAAGAGGACACAGAGTGAATTGCACCCCAGACACCCTACTGCTGTTTATTTGAGCACTAAGACTTTTTTGCACTTTAAAAGGATATCAGCACATTGCACCTTAAGTTGTTGTACACATCTGCATGTTATTTATTGGTTTTAGTTTGAGATCAAGCGAGCATTTCATGATCACGATTGTTGAGATATTATATTACCCATTTATTATTTACGTTGATTTTCTGATTTATTCAATTTAATAGAGATGTTTAAATCACCACAGCACTTGCACTTTATATGTTAGTTTTTTTGCACAAGATATGAAGGATGCATTTATATTTTTTTATTCATTTTTATTTTATGAACTGAATGTTTTCTTTGCAAATACTCACCTGTACTATCTATAAGAAGTTGCCTTTGCACATTGTCTGGCACAAGATCTCAACACCTCTTTTTATTGCACAAGGTTCTCAGTGTGCAGACAGATCTATGCGATTTTTTACTATGGGGTATTCACATACATTTTAATTGAGTGCGTATAGAGATTAACAGCAGCCTGCTGCTCTGGTTAGCGCAGCACCCCCCCTCCCAAAGATTTGTTATATTGCAGCTTACCAGTTTATGAAATGATGGCTGTATTCCGTTTCTTTTTTAGGCTTCCTTTCCTTTATTTTTGTCTGGTGATCTAGCCAGTAACTCTGTTGGTTTTCAACAGAGCAAGCCCTCCTGCAAACGTAGCAGTTTGAGTGTTGAGACAAACCATTTACCACTGATGGAGTGCTTACAATGATCAACTTTTATTTATTTATGAAAAACCTTTAATGAACAAAACTTGTTTCAGGAACAAAACTTTTGCTGTAACTGCAGGGTGAACTGGAGTTTGGCTTCAGTTTGTTAGCATATCTAAATCTGCTAGTACATCTAAACATTCCCCTCCCCCCAGACTGACAATGCTGCTGTCCAAAGATGCCCCCTGTGCTACTTCATCCAGAGTAGGGGCACTCTAATACAGGAGGTGTGATACTGGCCAGATCACCAGGTGAAAACAGAGGGGAAAAAGCTTAAAAAAAGAAAATAATTGCAGCCACCACATTTAATGATCTGATGAATCTAAATCCAAGTCTACAGCTGGCCATACACTGTTAGTTTTTTTTTTTGTTCAGCCATCGGTCCCAAATGATGTGGATGGAGGAATCCCACTCCCTAAACATTGTATTCTGACAGATGCACCTACTACTGTCAGAATACACTGATCAGCGTCTGCAGCTGATAGGCTGAATCCACAGATTGAGAAAAGTTTTCCAGCTTGTCCCTTCAACAGAAGGTGATTACAGGATTGACTCCTGTCGAGCGGGGATGATCACAAACTTGGCCAGACCCTGCTGCACCAGACAAATATATAGGGCATGACCCCTTCACAACAGCAGGAGGTGGTGCTTTAACCGCTTCAGCCCTGGAAGATTTTACCCCGTTCCTGACCAAAACACTTTTTATGATTTGGAACTGCGTCGTTTTAACTGACAATTTGCGTGGTCGTTCGACGCTGTACCCAAACGACATTTGTGTCCTTTTTTTCCCACAAACTGAGCTTTCTTTTGGGCCACCTCTGCGGTTTTTATTTTTTGCGCTATAAACAAAAAAAAAGCGACAATTTTGAAAAAAATAACTATATTTTTTACTTTTTGGTATAATAAATATCCCCAAAAATAAAAGAACAAAAACAAATTTCTTCATCGGTTTAGGCCAATATATATTTTTCTACATATTTTTGGTAAAAATCGCAATAAGCATATATTAATTGGTTTGCGCAAAATTTATAGCATCTACAAACTATGGGAAAGATTTATGGCATTTTTATTATTATTATTTTTTTTTTTACTAGTAATGGCGGTGATCTGTGATTTTTAGCGGTATTGCGAGGGACAGATCGGACACTTTTTTGGGACCATTAACAATTATACAGCGATCAGTGCTATAAATATGCACTGATTACTGTGTGAATGTCACTGGCAGGGAAAGGGGTTAACACTAGGGGGCAATCAAAGGGTTAAATGTGTGTTCCCTCAGTGTGTTCTAACTGTGTGGTGATGAGAGTGACTAGGAGAGGAGACATATCGTTTTTCCTACTTAGTAGGAATAAACAATATGTTTCCTCTTCCCTGACAGCACAGGGATTTGTGTGTTTACACACACAAATCCCCACGCTAGCGCTCGTGCATGCGCCCTCTGGTGGCTGAAAAGCGGAAGGACATACCCGTACGTGATATCGCTCAGGGGAGCTATTCTGCTGCCGTATATCTGCGTGAGCCAGTCGGGAACCGGTTAAATGGGCCATGTCCCCTGAGGCTGGTAGAGGGTGTTCCCAATCATGTAGTATTGGAACTGTCCTACTGGCTCCCAATCATTGGTGGTTGACCGTGAACTGTCAGTGACAGTTCTGTCACAGTTCCTGGGGGCACCGATGCAGCGTGCCCAAGAACACAAAGCCTATATGGGCAGCCCACCTGTCCTGCCGCTGCATATATGTGGATTGCTGTTATAAGAGTTTAAAGCAGTAGTAAACTCACTTGAAAGAACAGGTCCCCCTGCAGGTTAAAGCGGTTGTAAACTGCTGCTGGCAAAAGGCAATTGCATAATGTGAAGAATGAAGAAAATTGCTGCCCTGAACCACTCAATACAAAGCTGCTAACTCTAAAACAAAGTCCAAGTGAAAGAAATAAACAAAAGTGTAGCGCTGAATATACCAAAATGGAACACCATTTAAAGGTGGACCAAGGTATATAAATGAATACAAATGGTGAATATAAGTGCTGTGACAAAATAAGAATGGTGTGATATTCAAAAACCTCATGAGGGTAAGGAAAACAATAATTGGCCGAAAGCCAGATGATCATCGGTGGTATCAACTCAGATGTAGATGGAGCCTGTAGAGGGATCATTCTATATGCAGACCTTTGATCAATCAACAGGAGTGATTACAGGTATGGCACAACCAAATATCCGGAGCTCAGACAGATCTTCAAAGCAGATAGAGATTAGACCTCAATGAAGGGTCCGTGCTGGGAGCCAGTGATAATTGGAGAGTTTGAACCATGACGCAAAAAAAGAAAAAAGGCTCCATATGGTGCAGGTCATAAAAAGGAGAAGATTTTTAATCTTAATAAAAATATACAAACATCAATGACAGTTGGCTGCATAAAATGTGATCACAAAAATGTAGTAGTAAAAGCAATGTGGGAAGCACGTGAAGCAGGACCAACGCGTTTCGACCTAGAGGTCTTAAACTCAGCTGAACTCGCACGGTTTCATTCCCGCAGCTCAGTGTGGACCTGGGCTTAATCTCTTTGTTTCACTTAGTTTATCTGCTGCTTAAATATTATTTCACAGATCTTAATTTTCTAGCACCCGTGTATGGTTGAAGGAGACCTTAACATTGGAAGTGTTCAGGGTAAGGGGAGACCAAGCAAGGAAAAAGACACTCTACCTCACTGATATGGAGCATATGTGAAACTTGGTCACCATGTATAGTGTGGGCTATAGTAAAAAACACACCTGTATAGAGGGGTGACAGGAACACATAAATTCAAACTCTAGTAGAAGAAAACCGAGCTAGAAGTTTGCATCTAGGTACAACATCAGAGTTAATGCACCACAAAGCAAGGAACATTCCATTAGATGTCCAGTCCATCATGTGTAAGAAAGTCTGCACTAGCACCCAAGACATCAAAAAGGAGTCCAACAGAGGATGTGTGTCTGGGTCTCCAGTGAGCCCACTGATCCAGCTAATCCGTGCAGCGGGCATGCGCCCTCTGGTGGCCGAAAAGCGGAAGGACACACCCGTACGAAATTTCGCCCAGGGGGGCTATTCTGCCGCAGTATATCTGCGTGAGCCGGTCAGGAACCGGTTAAATGGGCCATTTCCCCTGAGGCTGGTAGAGGGCGTTCCCAATCAAGTAGTACTGAAACTGTCCTACTGGCTCCCAATCATTGTTGGTTGATCGTGAACTGTCAGTGACAGCTCAGTCACAGTTCCTGGGTGCACCGATGCAGCGTGCCCAAGAACACAAAGCCTATATGGGCAGCCCACCTGCCCTGCCGCTGCATATATGTGGATTGCTGTTATAAGAGTTTAAAGCTGTAGTAAACTCATTTGAAAGAAAATGTCCCCCTGCAGGTTAAAGCGGTTGTAAACTGTGGCTGGCAAAAAGCGATAGCATAATGTGTTAGTAAGCATCGCATACTAGCACGTTATGAAATACTTACCTTGGAACAAAGCCTTCCAGTGGCACCCTGTCACCACTGAGAGGGCTGACAGAGTCTTTCTCCTAAGTTTGCACGCTCTGGCTATGGGATTGGCCGGAGCCGTGATGATGTCACTCCCACGCATGTGCGCAGGAGCCCTCGGTTCCACCACAAAGCTCTGAAGGTCTGGCAAAGTACACTGGACCTTCAGAGCGCATGTGCTAGCGACGTCACCAGCTGCGTTCAGGGTGAATATCTCCTAAACAGTGCACATTTGACCACTTTCACACTGAGGCGTTTTACAGGTGTTTTTGTGCTAAAAATAGCGCCTAAAAAGCATCTGTAAACTGCCTCTTCTGCACTCGGGCTTTCACACTGGGGCAGTGCACTTGCAGGACAGGAAAAAAAGTTCTGCAAGCAGCATCTTTGGAGCGGTGCGGGAGCAGTGTACACACAGCTCCTAAACCACCCCTGCCATTGAAATCAATGGCCAGCGCTGCCGAAGCGCCTGCAAAGCACTTCGGCAGCAGTGCTTTGTGGGTGCTTTTAACCCTTCTTTGGCCACTAGCGGGGGTTAAAAGCGCCCCGCTAGCGTCCGAAAAGCGCTGCTAAAACTACGGCAAAGCGCCGCTAAAACTAGCGATGCTTTACTGTCAACGCGGCCAGCTCCCCAGTGTGAAAGTAGCCTTTAGGAGATATTCATTTTACCTACAGGTAAGTAGTGATGGGCTTGATGTTCGAGTTGAACGTAATTTCGACTCGAACGTCAGCTGTTCGTTTGTCCGTAAAACAAACGAACATGTGGGGTGCTCGCGGGACGTTCATCCGCCGACGAGCGCCCCATAATGCACGAGAGCCCCATAATGCACTGTGAGATCGCAGTGCATTGAAGGCTGCTGATTGGCCAAAGCATGCACCTGACCTGTATGCTTTGGCCAATCACAGCACGATGTGCTCTGAGAGCCATGATTGGCCAAAGGCCAGGTGCTATAATACATATCCCCAAAAAATATATAAAAAAAACAAATGTATTCATCAGTTTAGGCCGATATATATTCTTCTACATATTTTTGGTAAAAAAAAAAAAGAAATCGCAATAGGCGTATGTGGTTTGGTTTGCGCAGAAGTTATCGGGTCTACAAACTATGGGATGGATTTAGGACTATTTTTTATTGTTTTTACTGGTAATGGTGGCGATCTGCGATTTTTAGTGGGATTGCGACATTGCAACGTACAAATCTGACCCCAAATGACACTTTTTGGGGACCAGTGACATAAAAATGCACAGATCAATGTACAAATGACACTGGCAGGGAAGGGGTTAACACTAAGGGGTGATCAAGGGTTCTGATAAAGGTTAACTGTGTTCCCTAGGTGTGTTCTAACTGTAGGGGGGATGGGCTGCCTGGGACATGACAGAGACCACTGTTCCAGAGATTTACTGGGAACAGTAGATCTCTGACACGTCCCCTCTCAGAACGGTGAAATGCCTTGTTTACATAGGCAGTTCCCTGTTCTGCCTGCGTACAAGGCAATCGCGGGCTGCCATCAGACATCGAGTCTGCCGACCCGGCGGTGCGCGCCTGCACAAGCCGCCGTACAATGACGCCAATTTGCGCAGGGGAGCCAACCTGCTGCAGTATAACTGTGGTGGCTGGTCCTTAAGCAGTTAAAAAAAAATTTAAAAAGTGTCCCGCAATGTAAATCCACCATCAATCATGCCGTCACAACGGACCCGAAAAATAGCAAAAATTGAAAACGTTCCGCCTCCATGGGAGGTTACCTGCTGTATGCTCTTTCTTCACTTTGACAGCTCTTGTATAGGCAAGGGTGGGGCCACCCAGTGAGGTAACCGGGAGACCCCGCCCCTCCTGCCGTCTGCGTTGCCAGGTGGCTAGGGGGCAGTGTGGTGCACAATTTAGTGCCCAGCACCGTCCCCCTTTTTTTTTGGGGGGGGGGGGTGTACAAGCTTTATTTGAGTGTACACTTCATTTATATTGCAGTGTGATTCAGGCTGGTGCGCTGCGATAAAACGCAGCATGTCTGCATTTTAGCACAGTACTAGGCTACGTTGCAGTGTGAATGGGACACATAGGAAACAATGGTTTCGTATGTATACATGCGGTAAAACTTCTGTCACCGCATATAGGGGTAGATTTACTAAAACTGGAGCATTCAGAATCAGGTGCAGCTGTGCATGGTAGCCAATCAGCTTCTAACTTCAGGTTGTTCGGCCCCACACTGGTACTACACAGCAGTCGTACGACAGTCGAACTCCATGCCAAATGAAAGCTGCCAATAAATCACTTTAAAAACCTGTGTACTGTGTTTTATTTTTGACACTTTTTTTTTAGGTGGATGGGTAGGGGTACAATGTACCAGATACTCATTAACATAGGGTGGGGGGCTGGGATCTAGGGGCCCCCTTGTTAAAGGGGGCTTCCAGATTCCGATAAGCTCTCCACCCGCAGAACCTGACAACCAACGGCCAGGGTTGTCGGGAAGAGGCCCTCGTCTTCATCAACATGGAGACAAGGTGCTTTGGGGTGGGGGGGGCGCAGGGCCCCCCCCCGCCCCAAAGCACCTACCCCCCCATGTTGAGGGCATGCAGCCTGGTACGGTTCAGGAGGGGGGGCGCTTGCTCATCCCCTCTACCTTTCCTGACCTGCCGGGCTGTATGCTCGGATAAGAGTCTGGTATGGATTTTGGGGGGACCCCCACGCAGTTTTTTCGGCGTGCGGATTCCGCTTAAAATCCATACCAGACCAAAGGGCCTGGTATGCTCTTGGAGGGGGAACCCATGCCGTTTTTTTTTTTTTTTTTATTTGGCGTGGAGTTCACCTTCTAGATCATCAGAGCACAAGTCGCTTGTCAAAGTTGGATCAGTTAAGACAGCTATCCAACTTTGATCCCACTTCAGTGATATTCAATGGGCAAGTAGGATCAAAGTCGGACCAAAGTAGTGCAGGGACTTGAAGTCCTACTAATATGAATTGTTGTAATTGGAAATTATGGGGAACGACTTGTCATGCGACTTTGCAGTCCCAAGTCACAGGACAAGTTGTACAAGTGTGAAAGGGGCCTTAAGCTTTGCCAATAAAACCTGGAAGCTAATTGGTTTCTATGCACAGCTGCCCTATACTTTGCACTCTCTAGTTTTAGCAAATAAACCCTAATGTGTGAATTGGTTGTTATAGGATGTAGAACCCATTCACACTTGACCTGAGTGTCTTTGGTCTTGTCTGTTTTTTTTTACATTTTATTTGTAGAGCCTTTTTTTGTCCCTGTTTTAGGCTTGGGCATTTTTTTTTTATAGTTAATATTTTTTTCCCATAGAAGGCTAGTTACTAATCAAGAAAATGCACAAAAAAGTTTTTTTTTTTTTTTCAGGCACTCCTATTGAAGTCTGTTGGAGTCAAACAGTGATGCACCGTAAACACAGTCAGAATTTCTGACAGAAAAAGTCCGATGGGAGCTTTTGGTCGGATATTCCAACCGTGCGTATGCCCCATCAACTTTTTCTGTCTGCATTTCCGACGGACTTAGATAGAGAACATGTTCTAAATTTTTTCGTCGGAAATGCCGTTGGCAAGTCCAACCGTGGGTACACGGCATGAGGCTGGGTACACCAGTCAGTAGTACAGAAATCCAGCGGTGAGTATTGAAGCACTTTTAGAGAAGCTTCAAAATACTCAGGTGGGAACAGGGCTTGAAGATCTAAGGAAATATGAAGCCTAACTTCACTGACCTCTCCATCTGAAAATGCCAGCTATCTGGCTGCCTTCCTTACTTCCTCAACCACTGACCTGAAACAAATACAGCAATAAACAGATCTGGACTTCCAAACCACCAAATGTAATGGTGAAAAAAAAAAAATCAGCACCTACCATTTTACTAGAGGCTTGCTTGCACAGGCGGCAGTAAAAACAGGCGGATGGGCCACAGTTTTTACCATCCCCTGACTGCCCACATATTAGGGCTCGTTCACATGGGCGTTCCATGTGTTTCACAGGTGGTAAGGAGGTAAAATGTTGCCTCTTCACCACCTGTTTTAACCTTCAAAATGCCAACCCACCACCCCTCAACTGAATGCATTGCATGTGGTTGTTGCACAGCCAGCTTCATTCACATAAATGGGTCTTAATCAGTAATTTTCAGATCCTCAGAGAGTTCTTTCTCATGAGGTGCCATGTTGAACTTCCAGTGACCAGTATGAGAGAATTAGAGTGATAACACTAAATTTAACACACCTGCTCCCCGTTCACATAGGGGTGTACTCACTTTTGTTGCCAGCAGTATAGACATTAATGGCTGTGTGTTGAGGTATTTTGAGTGAACAGCAAATTTACACTGTTATACAAGCTGTACACTCACTACTTTACATTGTAGCAAAGTGTCATATCTTCAGTGCTGTCATATAAAAAGATATAATAAAATATTTACAAAAATGTGAGGGGTGTACTCACAAGATAATGTTTATAGCCAAAATTACAATATAAAAAAGGTCAAAATAGACATTCAAAATACATAGTGGGTCCCTCTGGATGGTCACTATACTAGAGGTGTAGTGACTGTCCTGAGGGACCCACTATGTATTTTGAATGTCTGTTTTGACCTTTTTTAACCACTTAAGGACCGCCCCACGTACATATACTGCAGCAGCGCGGCCCTTAAGTGCAAAATCACGTACCTGATGTCTGCCTGGCGATCATTCTGAGAGAGGCAGATCGCCGTTCTGCTAGTAAGGAAGACAGAGATCTTGTGTTTCTGCTAAGCAGGAACACTGATCTTTGCCTTCCTACAGTTAAACCATCCCCCACACAGTAAGAAAGCACTCTCAGGGAACACATTTAACCCTTTGATCGCCCCTGATGTTAACCCCTTCCCTGCCAGTGTCATTAGTACAGTGCATTTTTTTTAGCACCGATCACTGTATTGGTGTCACTGGTCCCCAAAATATGTCACTGATCCCATGTTCACACTGACCTGTGGGAATGAAGCCATGTGAGTTCAGCTAAACTTGCACGATTTCATTCCCACATGTCAGTCCCGATTTTGCCCAGGATTTCAGAGACATCTGTGCAGGTTTCTGCACCGATGTCAATGTAAATCGCAGCCCAAAATCACAAAAAGTAGTACAGAAACTACTTTTTGAAATTGGTGCAGCGCTGCAACTGCAGGGTCGCAACGATTAGAACGGTGCCATTGCCACCGATTTGAGATGTGATTTGACATGTCAAATCACATCTCAAATCGTACCAATGTGAAACAGCGCTGAGTGTCAGATCTGTCCGCTGCAACGTCGCAGTCCCAAAAAAAAAAAAAAAAAAAAACGCTGATCGCTAGTAAAAATATTTCATAAATATATCCCATAGTTTGTAGACACTATAATTTTTATGCAAACCAATTTTTTTGCTATGTTTTATAGCAGAAAGTAAGGAATGTTGTTTTTTATTAAAATGTGCTGCTCTTTTTTTGTTTATAGTGCACAAAATAAAAAGCTCTATTTGTGTGGGAAAAATAGGGACATCAATTTAAATTGAGTACAGCATCGCACAACCGCGCAATTGTCAGTAAGGGCTAGTTTACACTTGTTTCAAACCATGGCGTCAGACAGGCTTTGTTAAAGCTCTCTGAAAGCCAGTCAAAGCTCCTGTCACTAAATATAATGGTTAGCTTACAGTCCTGTTTACACTTTGCGTTTGCTTGGTGCTTCGATGAGGCTTTGGTGGGGCTTTAGTGGGGCTTCAAGCAATGCTTTGTCATAGACATCTATGGAGGCTTTGAAGACGCTTTGAAGCACCACTAAAGCTACATGGGGTATAATTTTTGAAGCGAAGCAGAAGCAAAGCAAAAGCAAGGTATAAACAGGACTGTAAGCTAACCATTTTATTTAGTGACGGGAGCTTTGACTTTGAACCAAATGTAAATAAATCCATAAAGCAACGCTGAGCTGTATCACAAAAATTGGCTTGATCAGTGTGGGGGGGGGGGGGGGGACCTTCCAGGGCTGAAGTGGTTAAATGACGAAACGTATTATTTTTCTCTATTGGCTAATAAAAATTAAAAAAAACGCTTTATAAAAACACTCAGGCTGGGTTCACACTAGTGCAAATTGGATGTGGATTTCCCCACATATAAATTGGATGTGGATTTTTCCGCATCTAATTCGCATGGCAGGAGAGTGTGACTGACTCCCTATAGATCTAGAGTTGCCACCTCATCCCTTTAAACCCAAACACATATGAATTACACAGGTTCTGAGGCTAATTAAATACAGATAAGGCCCTAAGTGAGTTTAATTACCACCAATGGGGTTTACTTCCTCTTTTGCTCCCCGCAAGGTCTGCAAATGAAAAGCATAATGGGCACTATGCATTGCATACTAGCCCATTATATGACACTTACCTGCAAACAAAGCCTGCGATGTCCCCTGAGCAGGCTGCGTCCATCTTCCCCCCCTTCCTTCCGGGGCCGTGGACTACGGCTCTGTGACTGGCCGGAGTCGTAGGAGCCATCAGTCACGGCACACGCTGGGGGAAGAAATGGCATGGTGGTTTCTTCACAGTGCATGCGTCGATGACGACATCAGCGCACTACAAGGGAAATATCTCCTAAACGGCGCACGTTTAGGAGATATTTCCACTACCTATAGGTAAGCCTTATTCTAGGCTCATCTATAGGTAAAAGTCACCAAAAAGGGTTTACAACCACTTTAATCAGCCATAGAACCTGTGTAATTAATATGTGTTTGGGTTTAAAGGGATGTGACAACCCTATTACTGGATCTGATTCACATCTCCGGAGAGGCTCCAGTGCAAATTACATGGGGGGGGGGGGTCCTCTGTGCATTTTCACCCCAAAAATTCAGGCTGAAATTGGACCTGAACCAGTGAATGAGCCGCTCCGTTCCTCAGTGTGAAGCCAGCCTTAAACGCCCAATGCAAACCCCTGAAAAATTGCCCAAATCAACCCTCGAAAACGCGACGCTCAGGTGTGAATGTAGCCTAAAGGAGAACAGGCAGCTATTCAAGGCAAAAATGATACCCTGTGTCGCCAACCGGCGGGCGTCTCGGCTGCCAAACACGACCCATTCAAGCGAACAGGGGGCCGCAAAGCATGTCGCGCCATGCTTTTAGGGTTAAAACAGGCAGTGAGGAGGCAACACATGACTTTTTAGAGGGGGGTTGCTGTAAGAGTGAGGGAAGGGGCTCAGTAATGGCATAGGAGGGGTTTGTGTCAGCACAGGTAATAGAGGTGATACTCCTGATTGAGGAGTGTGGTGTGTGTGTGTGTGGGCCATGGTCAGGTACAGGCATGGAGGGCTCCGTGTGCAGCGCTGATTGGTGGGAGGGTGAGAGCCCGCAGCACACAGGGGGGTCTCCGGCTTCTACAAGGGAGGCGCTGTTCGGGAATTCCGAGGCTTTTGCAGCCGGCTCTTTGCACCCGGCGCTCCATTCACACGAATTCCCCCTAGGAGATAAAGAGAGCGAGAGAGAGACACAGCGCTGAGTATACCCCTGGGAGAGGAGGATGGACGGAGACGAGACGCTGCACCTCATCAAAGGAGACTCACGGTGAGAACTTCCCACAGTCCCAGCACTTCCCATTCATCTCCTCCACACCTGCTGAGCACCATGCATGCTGTGTGGACCCCCCCACCTCCACCATGTGTGGCCCACCCTACTACCCTTCATTATGTAGAGAAACCACAACAATGGTTGTCCATAGCAACATAGATTCCTAACAACAACTGAAACTTTGCTATGGACAACTAGTCTCGTCCACCCAGTGTGATAAAATTGTGTGTGTATGTATGTATGTATGTATGTATGTATGTACGTGTGTGTGTGTGTATGTATGTATATATATATATATATATATATATATATATATATATATATATATATATTGTGTTTATTTTCAATTTGGGGTACGTTCACGCACAATGGAGAGCTGCTGCAGCGCTTTGCTGTCTTTTGTGTGTTTTTTTTTTTTTTTTTTGTGTTTTTTGTTTTTGTATGAACTTTTATTTAAAGTTTTACAAAACCTAGACTTCATGCGTGACTATGTATAGCTGTGCAATGCACTACGCTGCTGTACACATTTTGTTTTTAAAATGCAGCAAGTTACATAGTAGGTGAGGTTGAAAAAAAAGACACAAGTCCAACCTATGTGTGTGATTATGTCAGTATCGCATTGTATGTTGCGGTCGTTCAGGTGCTTATCTAATAGTTTCTTGAAACTATCAATGCCCCTCGCTGAGACCACCACCTGTAGAAGGGAATTCCACATCCTTGCCGCTCTTACAGTAAAGAACCTTCTACATAGTTTAAGGTTAAACCTCTTTTCTTCTAATTTTAATGAGTGGCTAGGTGTCTTGTTAAACTCCCTTCCGCAAAAAAGTTTTATCCCTATTGTGGGGTCACCAGTACAGTATCTATAGATTGAAATCATGTCTCTTCTACAGAGAGAATAAGTTCATGTCTGCATGTTAGCGCAGTGTGGATAGGTGACCATTTTGTTTCTTGCGTGCCCCTGCTGCGACGGACGTTTATTTTGCTGTGCGGTCTGTCGCCACCTATAGTGTGCAATCACCCTCACGCCTGAGTGGAGCGATTTATCCAGTCAAATTTTGAGCATTTTCATACAAGCGTTCTAGAGGTGAATTTCATGTGTTTTACAAGCTTCAGGCGCTTTTGTTTTGTTAGGCTGGGTTCACACTTATGCAGCGGCGGGTCCCAGCAGGGGGTCCAGTGCGTCCCTGTACAATGATTCAGGTGCAAACGAGGCCAGATTTTTTTTTTTTTTGCCTGAATTTGCAACTGAAATGGAGCCAAAGATGCACAGGGCCCTTTTCCAATGCAGACCGTGGCCGCCCCACTGTGTGAACTGGCTTCATTGAGAGCCAGTGACAATACACATGAGGTCTGGTTCACACCTATGCATTTTTAAACTTTTTTTTTTTTTTTTTTTTTTTTTTTTTTGTGCGTGTTCAGTTTTGCAGAAACACACTACAGTCCATTTAACATGGTTTCTTATGGATGTAGTTCACATCTGTGCATTTTATGGAAAGGGCCAGGGACTTTTTTTCTGATTTTTGGTTCCATAGATTTCAATGGATCAAAAGCATGTATTGAAAAACGCAAAATGCACCTGGAGTGTGCAAACTGCAACCCGCATAGGAGTGAATCAGGCCTCAGACCCCCATACACACTATTAGATTGTCTGCAGATTTTTGTCTTCAGATTTACCAAAACCATGTAGTGCAAGGGCCTGCCTGATGGCATACAAATAGAAACTCTTAAAGTTTGACCTCATATTATATGGTTTTGGTAAATCTGAAGACAAAAATCTGCAGAAAATCTAAGTGTGAACCCGGTGTTCTGACAAAATGTCAAACCCAGCAGAATATCAAACCACATCACTTCCTGTTGCAGAAAACCACACACACTGCGCATGCACACCACGTCATCAGCGCATGCGCAGTGCGTCATCACTGATGTCAGGACACTGCATGTCAAATTTGTTGACCGACTGCCCCGTTGCTACACCCTACACTCGCCGTACTGAGCCTGCAGTCAAAAGGCGGCAGCCAACATCTTTTTACAGCCACCCAAGTCTTGCATTGCACAGAGTGTGACGGATTTGAAAATACAGTATTTTATTAGAAAAAGGGGATACTAAATAGTAACCAAAAATTCGGACTTTGTAGGCATGGAAACAATGGAGAAGGTAAAACAATTATTATTGAATCAAAAAATATTTATTGAAAAAAATACATACAATAATTTATGAAGAGTGTTCAAAAAAGAGAGATAAAAACATGAATCAAATGATACAATTTGTACATTGAGCACTTATGCGCCATGCGTTTCGCCGTGAGGCTTCTTCAGGACACAAATGAGGTTCAAAATTGTAACAAAGAAGGGTCAAAAATGAATTTCACTATCTTCAAGGGAGTGAGCCTCATGTACAAATTCATAGCCACCGGGAAGTTTCCAATAGTGCGGAATACTTATTATGGGCCTAAGGCTCCATTCACACTTGGCGTTTTGGGATCTTGGGCAGAATTGCTGCAATTGTGCCTGCAATCTCAAAATGCACTACAAGTAGGGCTGGGGAAAAAATTGATTTGAATCGAGTTGAGAGGTCAAATCAATTCAAATTTTCAGCAAATCGTTTTAGTTTTTTTTTTCTTTTATTTTTTTTCACCAGGACCGGCGCTGACACCGCGCCGGTCCTGAGGAGCTGCGGGCAGGAGTTTTTAGGTGAGGCCGCGGCTTCGGTCTAGTCTGCGAGGCCGGACGCCGTGGACTAGGCTGAAGCCGCGGCCTCTCCTAAACTCCTGCCCACAGCTCTTCAGAACCGGCATGGTGTCCATCAAAAAAAAAAAAAAACTTGATTCGAATCGTGAATCGAGTTTTTTTTTTATTTTTTATTTTTTGTAGAAAATTGCCCAGCTCTAACTACAAGCACAAACTTCAGGTTCATTATTTTCAACGGCACCTAAAACGCAGTGTGGTTTTGCCGTGATTGTCGCACAATTGCGGCAAAGCTCATTGCGACAAAACTGCACTACATTTTAGGTGCCATTGAAAATAATGGCACCTGAACCATGCGTTTTGCGACTGTAGTGTGTTTTGAGATCTTGGACAGAATTGCTGTAAGTGTGAATGGAGCTTAACCACTTGCCGCCCGCCATATAGCAGAATGATGGTGGCAAAGTGGTTTCAATATCCTGACTGGGAGTCATATGATGTCCGCAGGATATTGAGCCGCTGCACGCCCACGGGGGCGCGCATCGCGGCGATCGTTGTTGCGGGTAGTCAGTCTGACACCGCAACTCTGATCTAGGTAAAGAGTCTCTGACGGAGACTCTTTACCACGTGATCAGCCGTGTCCAATCACGGCTGATCACGATGTAAATAGGGAGAGCCGGTGATCGGCTTTTCCTCACTTGCGTCTGACAGACTGCTGCTCTCCTGACGGGGGGTCTGTGCTGATTGTTTATCAGCACAGCCCCCCCTCGGATCCAACCCAGGACCACCAGGGAAGCCGCCCAGGACCACCAGGGAAACCATCCACACTGGACCACCATTTATGCCCCCTAGACCCCCAGGGAAATACTAATCAGTGCCCAGGCAGCTGCCAATCAGTTCCCACTCCGATGCCTAGCACTGCCAGTGCCACCAGCGATGCCTATCAGTGCCCAGCAGTGCCACCCATAAGAATCCATCTTTGCAGCCTTTCAGTGCCCATCAGTGCCACCCATGAGTGCCCATCAGTGCCGCATATCAGTGCCCATCGTCAATGCCCGCTTATCGGTGCTGCCTTATCAGTGCCTGTCAGTGCTGCCTTATCAGTGCCCATCAGTGAAAGAGAAATCTTACTTATTTACAAAATTTTTTTTAACAGAAACAAAAGCAAAACTTTTATTTTTTTTCTAAATTTTCGGTCTTTTTTTATTTGTTTCGTAAAAAATAAAAACCGCAGAGGTGATCAAATACCACCAAAAGAAAGCTCTATTTGTGTGAACCAAATGATAAAAATTTAGTTTAGATACAGTGTAGCATGACCGCGCAATTGTCATTCAAACTGCGACAGCACTGAAAGCTGAAAAAAGGTGTCTAAGTGCCCTGTATTGAAGTGGTTAAAGCCTGGTACAAACTATATCAGATTTTTTTTTTTTTGCTCAACCCAGCGGGCTGGCTGAAAAAAAACTGTAGTGCTCAGGATGAGCTCGCTGTACTAACTGTGCAATGTTTGTACAGCAATCTCCCTGCTTAACTATTGTGTTCTGACAGGGGCAACTTTGTACCCCATCCCCCCCACGCCAGAACACGCCGGTCATTGCTGATCGGATGCTGGCTTTCCAAAATGCCTGGTGTAAAAACGGGCCGAATGTCGGCTGGTTTCTGTTGAACCGTCCGATACTGGTCGATATTCAGCCAGTGTGTATCAGGCTTTAGGCCCCATTCACAACTGAACGTTTTGTAGCTCAAAGCTCCAAAATTGCTCAGGGAGAAAAAAAATCTATTTCTCTATGGTGGTGGTTCATATCTCTACTCCAAAATGTCTGGAACTCAAAAAAAAACAAAAAACGTTTTGGCGTTACTTTTTGTAGCTTGATTTGGATAGATTTGTGTGTTTTTGAAGCTGCTGAAAGCAGAAACGCACAGCAACAAATGATTTAACAGATGATCGTTTTCTCTTTTGGCAAATACATAAACCCCAAAGCGCCTTGGAAAAAGCTGTACAAAAATACGCAACAAAACGCCCCGAAAAACATGAAGCTCAGTCATGGATGCAGCCTAAAGAAAATCTAGGCTGAACAAGTATGGCGGCTGCCGCTGACCCTTTTCGGAGGAATTATTTTTCCCTGGTATCTATGCTGATCCTTTTGCTCCAGTATTTTATGTGTTTTTGACCTCTTTACAAGTAAACAGGTTTTGCTTCTTTCCAAACTTCATAATCTGCATGCTTGTTATGGTGAGCCAGGGACAGCTGGGGCGGGTTACTTAATGAAAACAATGCACTTCCTATGTGACTAATGCCTTCTCTCAATAGTTGTTCAAGAGTGATGACCATTTAAAAAAAATTAAAATTGTCCCTGCAAAAAAAAGACTTTAAGTTACCTGTCCTATCCTGAAAATTTTGCTCTTTACCAGAACAAATGTTTTTAAGCCTCGGTAAATTGTGGGAAGGGCTTAAAGGGGTAGGGTTTAATTAAACTTGAGCCTATGCTGCTTTGAGCCAGCAGTGCATAGTGCAGGGGCCAAGATTGCATAACTCAGAGAGCAAAAGACAGGAGTCCAGTCTGACACCCACCCATCAAGGCATTTTATTTGCTTAACTCCTCCCCAAGAGCCAGTCCACCTCTTTCATCAGCATTGAAGGTACTTGAGAGAAATAGGCAGAGTGCTGTTGTGTTTTCAGGAGACTAAGGGGTCAATTCACAAAGATTTACTGCATGTGATAAGGGTATCATTACTCATGTGCATACATTATTGCATGCAGTAAAGGAAGTCCAATTCACAAAAAAAAATGTATGCGGTAATTACTGGGGAAAAAAATGTGCCGGTAAATACCGCATAAAAGTCCCTCAAGTCCAATTCACAATCGGACCAGAGCATTAAAAAGCATGCAATAATAACCACCAGGGTTTAGCTGGCGGGATCACAAGCAGTATTTGTAAAAAAAGGGAAAAAAAAAACGCAGTTTTTTTGACAAATAGCTGGTTGCTAAGGAGCTGGCCGTCACAACCGATGACTCATCAGCTGTCAGCGGGCTTCCCCGCTCACAGCTGATTGTAAAAAACAAAAAAAACAAAAGAAAAACCCGACCATTAAAAATAACTGTGTGGGGGTTCCCCCCCCTCCTCCAAAATCCATACCTTATCCGAGCATGCAGGTCAGGTAAGGGGGATGGTGCGAGCAAGGCCGGCACAAGGGGTGGGGTCTTCGGGAGACATCACTTAATGGCCACACCCCATGGCTTTTTAAAGCAACGTTCTGCTTATTTGTCTCCTCCCCCCTCCGGTGCCACGTTTGGCACCTTTTTGGGGGGAGAGGATACCTGTCTTTGACTTCCGGGAGCCACAGCTGTTGACGTCACCGCTCGGCTCCCTCCTCCTTCCCCTGCTGCCGGGTCAGTAGGGGAGAGGAGCAGAGCCTTGCGCATGCGCAGTAGGGTTCCCGGCGTGAAGCCGTAAGGCTACACTGCCGGGTTCCCTTACCCGCAATGGTGGCGGCAGCACCCGACAGCTGATGGAAACATCAGCTGCGGTGCTGACATCGCTGGACTCTAAGGACAGGTAAGTTTTCCATTAAGTCAGCAGCTGCAGTATGTGTAGCTGCTGGCTTTTAATTTTTGCAGCGGTGGGCGGGCCTCCACTTTAAGAAATGGCAGACTAAGGGAGCCGACACAACGGAGGCAGCCAGCGCCGGAGGAAGACTGTTTTATTTTCAGCGGGTGATGGCAGACAAAGAAGACCTTACCGGAGAGAGAAGAGGTAGAAGAAACCTCTGCAGTGAGAAGAAACGCTGGAGAGAGAAGAAACTATTTTTAAACATGGGGACAAGGTGCTTTGGGGTTGGGGAAGCCCGTTCACAGCTAAGTCATCGGTTGTTAAGGACACGGCGGCCAGTTTCCTGACCCGCTCCTTGGCAACCAGCTCAATGCAGTAAATTACTGCATTAACTTATGTGGTAATTACTGCTAAATTGAGCAAATACTACATGCAATATTTAACTGCAAATTCTTAGTGAATTGAACACTTGCACAATTGTTACCGCATGCAGGATTAGCCGTTGTACAGCACCCTGCTGGCCCCTTCTACCAGCCATGATCTGCTTATATTGCATAAAGAAGCGCAGTGACCTAGTATTAACACTGGGTCTAACAAGGTATGCAATGAAAATCTGAACAATTTGGGGTATGTGGCAGCCAGAAGGTTTTACTTGCTGCACATTAGACGCCGCTCCTACTTCATGTTGAACAGTGGTGTTTAGATTCAATCTACTCAAGCTGTCTTTTTCTGTTTTCATAGTTTCTCTACCAATTATACTTTTAATTTTAGCTATATTGTTTTGCGCTTAATTCACGTGAACTGTCTGTGATTAGGTTTCTTATTTCATTTGTCTTCAGCAATTTGATAACTTGCCAGTTGTCTATGTAGTGCATTCCTTATGTGTAAGCTATATTGAAAAGGCCTCGTCTTATCTATTCCTGTGAATATGTACAATACAGGTGCACGATTTTGTCAGCATTGGTGTTATGTTATGCCCATTTCAATGCTAATAACTATTTTGAATTAAAAAAATTTTTAGTTATGAGGAGGGGGGACCAGGGAAGGCTAATTATAAGTAGATCAGACTTTAGCTTTAAGGACAATGTTCCCTTTTTTAATCAATATTATCCCATGTCTATTTTTTACTAGGTCGTACTCTGGAGTCCCTAGGAATGATTTCCGGGGCCCTGTGTTCACCTATGTGTCAGACCTGAATGACATTGAACTGGGTCACCAAGGGAATAAACACTGTCACTCACATCGGTCCCAGGAAGACTGGCAGAACACAGAAAAGGAACATGCCAGGAGGAAACTATATGTGGCTTCTTGTGTCTGCCTGCTGTTCATGATTGGAGAAGTTGTAGGTGAGAAACCTGTGACGTTTGTATTGCATTTCTATATCGGCTGTCAAATTCTTTTTAAATTTGTGTTAATTCTTAACCATTTCAATACAGGACTCTTTTACCCCCTTCCTGCCCAGGACAATTTTCAGCTTTCAGCGCTGTCACACTTTCAGTTACAATTGCGCGGTCATGCAACACTGTACCCAAACACAATTTTCATAATTTTGTTCACGCAAATAGAGCTTTCTTTTGGTGGTATTTAAGCACCACTGGATTTTTTTTTTTGCCAATTAAAAAAAGACTGACCATTTTGAAAAAAACAAACATGATTTTCTTTTGTTACTGTTAAAATGTTGCAAATAAATAATGGTTCTTCATAAATTTAGCCCAAAATGTATTCTATTACATTTCTTTGGTGAAAATAACCCAAATCAGTGTATATTTGTGTATATTTGGTCTGTAGGAAAGTCAGTCCCAAAAATTATGGTATATACAGTATCTGAAAATGTATTAATCCTGATGTACCGACAGGCTATCTTTTCTTGAGGCCCTTATAGTGGATGTAAAGTCAGAATTTTTTATCTTAATGCATTCTATGCATTAGGATAAAAATCCTTCTCTGTGCAGCAACCCCCCTTGGCCCCCCTAACCCTTTCCTGAGGTCCCTCTCAGGCCAGCGATGTTCACGAGTGTCTCAGCTGTCTGAGATTCTCCTTCCTGATTGGCTGAGACACAGCATCGGGGCCATCGGCTCCCACTGCTGTCAATCAAAGTCAGCTAGCCAACCAGGGGAGAGGGGAGCGAGGCCAGGTCAAAGCTCCATGTCTGAATGGACACAGGAAGCTGGGACTCCGTTCGGGTGCCCCCATATCAAGCTGCTTGCTGTGGGGGCACTGAACAGGAGGGAGGGGCCAGGATCACAGAAGAGGGACCAAAGAAGAGGAGGACCTGGGCTGCTCTGTGCAAATCCACTGCAACAGAGCAGGTAAGTATAACATGTTTGTTATATTTTTTATAGGAAACCTTTACAATTTACCTTAAATGCCAGGACCGTAGAAATGACCCCTTTTTGGAAAGTAGACAGTCAAGGTATTTAGTAAAAGGCATAGTGTTTTTTTTGTTTTGTTTTTTGTTTTTTTTTCAGGACAGCACCTGGAGAGAGCGCAGCTCCACCCACTTTTCCCAGGAAACACTGCAGTCAGTTTTTAAAAGACCGGACACTTCCACCATGGCCTCAGTTGTAGTGTTTCCTCCGCCATGGTGGAAGCGCTGCAGGGAACCAGGGGTGTGCTGCGCTGTCTCCAGGTGGAGAGAGTTGGGGGCATACCGGTATGTTGTGTTCTGTTTGCTTCACAGGCCAGCCCAGCTTCCTCCCTTGACGTGCGGGGGTTGCTCCGGCGTCCTCCCCTCCTCATATCCGGCGAGGATTAGGCTGCTGGGGGTCTCCGCTCCTTTAGATCGGCAGCTAGCTAGGGAGGAGCGGCGTCTCCTTTTCACCCCTATAGCTCAGCCTTCCGGGCTCCGGTGGCGAGCGCGTCCCTACGGCCGGGGACGGGACCTCTAGCGGCGCAACGCGGCTTCCGGTTCCGGCCGCTGGAACGCAGGAGGGGAGGGCAGGCCTCCGACGGCTGACGTCATTTCCGGCCCTCGCAGCGGCGAGCAGACCGGGAAACTTTAAAAAAGCACCAAACGCTATTGCAAATCCTGCAGCATGGAGGAGGAACAATCGGTGGTGGCCGGAGCAGGAGCCACACAGGTCAGTCAGGCCCAGGTAAGCGGGGACAGCAGTCTCTGTAACTTACCCTAGGGGCATGTGTTTGTTCCCTCTTTTGTTGTTAGAATTTTAAAAGAGCCTGCAACACTCTTCCTGTGTATTGAAGCAGGAAGTAAGTGTGTTTAAATGTTGTGAAGTGAATCTGTGGGGGAATTTACTGGCTGAGTGAAGTAGAGGGGTTAAAGTGTTAGCTCCTCCATTTTTTCAGCATGCTGTTTTGTTTGTAGGAGTAAAATAGGTTTATCTGCTTATGTATTTCAGAAGGCAAAAGAAAAGACCAAACATTCTTCTGTTTCTGTTAAAAGAAAATTCCCATCTTGTAAAAATATGCTTAAAGAGTCTTGGGCAAAAGTGTTATGCAAAGAATGTATTGCAGACTTAGTAAAAGAGGAAACCACTCCTAATGCACCTGTGGTTGAGCAAGATTTGCTGAGCTCTTTTAGAAAGGATTTGGCTGATACTTTTGAGTCATTTAAATCTTACCTTGACAAACGTCCAGCTGCAGGTAGCAGCTCAGTACCTCGTTCCCAGTCCTCTGCCTCTGCATACAGAGGGGACAGTGTCTCGGAGGAGGAAAAACATAGCGTGGCTATGGAATCTGAAGAAGAAGCAGAGGAAGAGAAAGAATCTTCTTCTTCTCGATATAAATTGTCCCTAGAGGAGGTGGATGATCTGCTAAAAACCATCCACACTACTCTAAATATTACAGAGGACAAAGCCATGCTGTCATTACATGACAAAATGTTTCAAGGCATGGGTGAAGTGAAACACAGGGTGTTTCCGGTGCACAAGTTTCTGTCAGAAACAATTAAAAGAGAATGGAAGGACCCAGAGAGGGCCCCCTTCTTTTCTAGATCCCTCAAACACAGGTTTCCCTTTGAGGAAGATAGCACACAGGTCTGGAACAAAAAACCTAGACTAGATGCGGCCTTCTCTCAGGTGTCGAGAAACACCAACTTGGCGTTCGAGGACATGGGTATCCTCAAGGATCCCATGGATAAAAGGGCTGACTCCCTGCTGAAGAAAGCTTGGGACTCCACCCTGACAAATCTAAAGCCAGCTATGGCCTCAACAGTAGTGGCCAGAAACCTAGAGCATTGGCTGGAACAACTAAGAGCTCATATCGAGGCAGGTACCCCTCGTAAGGATCTTTTAGAAACATTACCAGTGCTACTGAAAGCAGTTGGATATATAGCAGATGCTTCAGCTGAATCAGTTAGGATGTCAGCGAGATCCTCTGCTCTAATTAATCCAACGCGTAGAGCCCTATGGGTCAAGACTTGGACCGGGGATACAGCCTCAAAGACCAAGTTGTGTGGTCTACCCTTTGAAGGGGATTTGGTTTTTGGCCCAGGTCTGGAAGCCATACTGGAGAGAACGGCTGACAAAAAGAAGGCCTTCCCCATTAAGAAAAAGGTGATCCCTCAGGGCAGTAAAAATTTTCGTCCTTTTCGGAAAACCTCAGATACAAAGGAGACCGGCTATAAGCGACCTTGGAGGTCTCAGAGAGGCAGGGGCAAGTCAGGAGTGCTATTTCGCCCCCCTACCCCGAATACAAAGAGCCAGTGACTGTCCTCCGCCTGTGGGAGCAAGGTTACGGACCTTCTTCCCACAGTGGCAGAGGATAACAGACAGTCCGTTTATCCTCAAGACTATATTGGAGGGTTACGGACTGGAGTTCAACCAACCCCCTCCGGTTCGGTTTTATATAACTCAGGCTCCCAGAGACACAGAAAAGCTTACAGCAATGTCGGCTATTCTACAGGAACTAATGCAACAAAAGGTGATAATAAATGTTCCCCCCCAAAGAAGTGGAACAGGGGTGCTATTCGCACATCTTTCTGGTAAAGAAACCTTCAGGCAAGTTCAAACTAATCCTGAACCTGAAGATTCTCAACAGAGCGGTCACGTACAAGAAGTTCAAAATGGATACGATTTTTTCGGTAAAGGGTCTTCTGACCCCGAACTGTTTTATGGTATCCATAGACCTGAGAGATGCATATCTCCATGTGCCTATAGCCCCGGCATCACAAAAGCACCTCAGATTTGCAATCAGGATGGAAGGGTCTATCATACTTCAATTCAGAGCTCTTCCTTTCGGTCTGTCATCCTCTCTGAGGATATTCACAAAAATTCTGGCAGAGCCCCTCTCAGAATAGAGGGAATCTCGATTGTCCCATATCTAGACGATCTTCTATTATTTGCCAAAACAAGACACATACTAGAGAAGGATCTACAAAGGACAAAGAGTCATCTGGAGAGCCTGGGTTGGTTAATAAACGTGGAAAAATCGAACATGATACCAGCACAGAAAATAATGTTTCTAGGTTACACTATCGATTCCATACAGGAGAGAATCTTCCTTCCCGAGGAAAAGATAGTAAAACTTCAGCATGCTGTAAAAAAGACCCAGACAAACCTGCCGATTTCTATCAGGGCAGTGATGTCCGTTTTGGGGCTCCTTACTGCATCAATACCAGCAGTACAGTGGGCACGTTTACATGCAAGGGATCTTCAACAGACAATTTTAAAAAATTGGTCCTATGGAGAATCCCTAGAAAAGACGATAATAATATCCCCCCCGAGTTCAGAGGAAGCTCTGGTGGTGGAGGAGTCACTCCAATCTGGACAGGGGCCTACTCTGGTGTTTTCCCCAGGAGAGGAGATTAACAACGGATGCGAGTTCCTGGGGTTGGGGCGCCCACCTGGAAGGACAGATGGCTCAGGGGAACTGGACGAACAGAGAGGCCAGGAGATCCTCCAATTGGAGGGAACTAAGAGCTATTCTCTTAGGACTATGGGCTTTCGAGGAAATAGTCCAGGGTCACCATGTTCAAGTGCTATCGGACAATGCCACAGCAATGGCATATGTTACAAGGCAGGGTGGCACGAGAAGCAAGGTCCTGTTAGCCTTGTCCGTTCAGATGCTATCTTGGGCAGAAAGCAACTTAAGGTCCCTAACAGCGGTACACTTAAAAGGGGAGTTGAATCTAGTAGCTGACTTTCTAAGCAGAGAAAGGATACTAGAGGCAGAGTGGAGTCTAAACACGGAGGTATTCCAAAAATTAACAGAAAAATGGGGAGCTCCTCAGATAGACCTGTTCGCATTCCACAAGAATTCAAAGGTGAAGGCCTATTACTCGCTAAACAGGCAAGATCAGGCGAAAGGATTGGATGCTCTGGCACAACCATGGAACTTCCACTTGTGCTACGCCTTTCCCCCCTTTCAAATGATCCCTTTGGTTTTAAAGAAGCTACAACGAGAGACCACAAGTATGATTCTAGTGGCTCCTTTTTGGCCCAAGAGGCCTTGGTTTGCAACCATACAGAGGATGGCAGTGGAACCACATTGGTTTCTTCCGCTTCGAAAGGATCTATTAACCCAGGGACCCCTCCAGCATCCAAATATCGACCAGCTCAAGCTGACGGGGTGGTTACTGAAGAGCAGCTGCTAAAAAGCAGGGGCTTCTCAGATAAACTGGTGTCAACCTTGTTAAGTAGCCGAAAGAAGGTTACCAGGGGTATTTATTTTAAGACATGGAAGCGGTTTAATTCCTGGTGCTTGACTAAAAGATGTTCACCACAGGAATTACCCTCAATACTAGAGTTTCTCAATGAGGGTATGGAGATGGGACTGGCAGCCAGTACTCTGAAAGTGCAGGTAGCTGCCTTGTCGGTGTTTCTTGAGAGAAAGTTATCTCAAGAACCATTTATAGTTAGATTCTTCAAAGCATTGGCCAGGCTTAGGCCAGTACCTTTCAGAGCCTTTCCTAAATGGGATTTATCACTGGTGCTACAAGGGTTGATTTAAAGCACCTTTTGAGCCCCCACAGGAAGGGACTTTAAAAATGTGGATGCTCAAGCTAGTTCTTTTGGTAGCAATTACTTCAGCCAGAAGAATAAGCGAGCTGCAAGCTCTATCTATTATAGAACCTTTTTCCTTTATATTTCCAGACCGGGTAGTGCTAAAAACTGACCCGGGTTTCTTACCAAAAGTCGCAACCTTTTTTCATAGGGCACAAGAGATAGTTTTACCAACTTTTTGTCCTACACCAGCCAACGCTAAAGAGGAGGCTTTTCATACTCTGGATGTGAGAAGATGTTTACTGCATTATTTAGAGATCACGAGAGAGTTTAGGAAGACAAATTCTCTTTTTATTCTTTTTTCTGGACCACGGAAGGGACATTGTGCTTCCAAAAGCACTATAGGCAGATGGCTAAGAATGGCGATCAGTGAAGCCTATAAAGCTTCAGGGGCTGATCCTCCCACAGGGGTAATAGCCAATTCAACAAGGGCAATAGCAACGTCCTGGGTGGAAAGAGCAGGGGCTTCTCCAGGTCGGATCTGTGAAGCGGCCACGTGGACAAGCTTCTCCACCTTCAACCGCCACTACAGGTTGGACTTTGTACTTGCTATCAGCAGCGGAACAATCGTTTGGCAGGAAGGTCCTGCAGGCGGTGGTCCCACCCTAGAGTAAGTACTCTTTTATCATCTCCAGGTGCTGTCCTGAAAGACGAGGGGAGAAAAACCCTAGTTAGACTTACCGGTAACGGTATTTCTACGAGTCTTTCAGGACAGCACTGATGACCCGCCCTAATGGTTTTGTAACATGTGGTGTTATTGCTATGTTCTGCTTATCTAATTTCAGCATGGCTGGAGGTACTCTGTGAACAACTGAGGCCATGGTGGAAGTGTCCGGTCTTTTAAAAACTGACTGCAGTGTTTCCTGGGAAAAGTGGGTGGAGCTGCGCTCTCTTCAGGTGCTGTCCTAAAAGACTCGTAGAAATACCGTTACCGGTAAGTCTAACTAGGGTTTTTTTCTTTGCTTATAGCAGGTAATTACAATAATAATAATTATAATTGCTATATGCAAGCATTTTACTCAATGAAACTGAATCTTTCAGTTTGTTTTGTTGTGATTGGTCAAGGCTAATCAAATGGTACAGATGGGCTGTGATTGGCCCTGTCTGTACCTTGTGATCAAATTGATCAATCACAGCTAGCAACATAATGGATGGCGTGAAAGGAAGCCATCCATTGTGTACAACTGTCATGTGACCTGCTGTGATTAATCACGACGATCACATGTAACCGGCAGCGAGCCAGTATACTGATTGGGTTTGTCCCGTGGACACAGCTGGTGACAGATTGTGCTGCCCCGGGATCGGCACTTCCTGACAGGATGTCATATGATGTCCAGTTAGGATGGGAAAGCACCTACCCGGCCGTCATTTGACTATAGGCTAGGCGGGAAGTGGTTAAAGGGGTTTTAAACACTCATGTTTTTTCACTTTAATGCATCCTATGCATTAAGCTGAGAAAACTTCTGTCACTGACCGGGTCCCCAGCCCCCCCCTCCCCCCCCATTTTACTCACCTGAGTCCTGTATTCCTCCGCCGTAGATGCGCTCTTCCCCTCTACCCGTTGTCGCGGCTCTTGATTGGCTCCCGCTGCTGTCAATCAAATCCAGTGACGCAGGCGCCGGGGGGGGTGGGGGCGAGGTTTACATTCAGCGTCTATGGACGCCGAATGCTGGACTAGGGAGCGCGCCCGCAAGGTAACCCCCTGGAAGAGCGCTTCTCCTAGGGGGTTATAAGATGTGGGGAGGAGCTACCAGCGCCGCCGGGGGACCCCCAGAAGTCAAGAATCCCCGCCACTCTGTGCAAAACGAACTGCACAGTGGAGGTAAGTATGACATGTTTTGTTATTTAAAAAAGAAATAAAAACTAAGCCTTACAATCACTTTAAGTCAAAGGTCACCCATATGGATTGACATCATAGGTGGATAGACTAATTTTCCAATGGGTTACACTCAGGGATCAGGGGGAAATTCTGCTTCTGGAGTTCCCCTGCCTATGTTATGTGCTCCAGGAGAGATGGTCAAAATCTTTTGTAGCAATATGCATGAAGTAATAAATAATATGAATGGCACCTGTAACAATTATATAGTTAAGGTGTCCGTTTATGAAGCAGTGAAATCTATTCACTGCTTCATTCTCCGGCATTCACAGTGAAGATCTTTCTCCTCTGTGTGCCTGTTTATGAAGCTTTGTAGATCGCTTCACCTTTGGAGGAGTGAAGAGATCTACAAACGCTTCCAAAAGTGGAGAACGGCCCCTGATACTAGAATCTCGTGAGACTTTACGAGATTACAGTACCAGAAATACAGAGATGTCAGTTTATTAAGCAGTGATAAATTATCACCGCTCAATACATGAACAGACGGCGTGGATTAATGTTAATAAAATTATATATATATATATATATATATATATATATATAATATAATATAATATAATATAATATAATATAATATAATATAATATAATATAATATAATATAATATAATATAATATAATATAATATATATATATATATATATATATATATATATATATATATATATATATATATATATATATTATATATATATATTATATATATATATATATATTATAAAAAATATGACAGGGGGACATGCTTACAGTGTTGGGGGGTCTGAACGAGGCATAAGGAAGTTAAAAATCTTCCTCCTTCCCCCTCAGATCCCCCCAGATTTCCTCTTCACTCCCCGATTCACCACCTCTGAGCTGGTGAACCTGGGAGTGTGAATTCTGACTCAGATCGCCAGTGAAGCGGTGAGAGCACCACTTCATAAACTGGCCGTTACTGTGTCATTCAATGAGGATTCTCCGTGTGTAGAGATAATCGGCGGGAGAACAAGTTCAAACATGTTCTCCCCCAATTATCACTGTTTCATAAACTGTTTATGGACTGTGATCAGTGGCGATCCTCGGGATCACCGCTGATCACTGCTTCATAAACGGACACCTGAGACCTTAAAGTGACACTAAACACACGCTGTTTAATTTACCTTATCCCTTCTCTTTATGTACTGTATATGGATGATGGCACTGTATTTATTTTAAGAGAAATCGAAGTACACTTTTTTTTTTTTTTTCATAATATTTTTACAGCTATCATGTGACCCAGCTCTTTCCCAGCCTGTCTACTGGTCACATGTTCAAAAAAGGAAAAGAAAAAACAGCCTTCGGAATGCAGAGGAAAAATACACAATATTAAATGTTTTAAATTCTCATACAAATATGTATTGAACTCGGCTGCTTTATTGAAAGCCACACAGGGAGATCGGTTATTGTAACTTCCCCCCACCGACAGTTCCTGACTGTCCAAGTATCGGGTCAAGCATCGGAGCATTTGCACAAGTACAAGTACTCATGCAAATGCTCGGTATCGGCAATGATACTCGTATCGGTATCTGTGCAGCCCTATGCAGCACCTTAATATTAAATTTTGAGTTTGCACCGTTTTTGTGTTAGCAGCTACTGTAGTTGTGGTGTTACTGTAGCGCAACCCACCTATCTATATTTACTGTTAAAACCTGCTCTACCTGCAGGAGCCAAGCTGGTGGCTATCTCCTTGAATACATCCTGCAGCATATGCTGCTGTGGTATTACATGGAAAAGACTGTGCTCCCCCCGCCCCCCAAAATAGTTTCTTGCACTCGCTTTTCTCCTGCGTTTTACTGTTGCTCTGCACTGTATGACACTGGAGATGACATTATTCTGTATGGTGCCCGTTCATATCAAAGAAGCTGCTGCTTATTTTTTAAAAGGTGCAGGCACTTCTTTGTTGCAGTTGCGGCATGATTTTTGCCCCAGAGACTTCAAAGGGCACTTATGTAAACGCTGCATGTTTATGCAATTTTAGTTGCCAGAGTTTTGTTTGGTTTAAAAAAAAAAACAAAACGAGTAACGTTGCACTACAAAAATACACTGAAAAACGCATCATACATCAACAGTACTAGTGTGAACCTAGACTAAGGCCCCTTTCACAAAGGGCACAGTGTGCCGATCAGCAGTGGATCCCCTTCCATTTGTCTTTATTGGATTGGAGGTAGATGTTGCACAAGTCAGTTTACACCCACTGGTCCATAGGGATGAATGGACCTTTCGAGCATGTCTGCCTGAAAAACGGTCGTGTCTTGCACATATTTTTCACCTGACAAATACTTGAAGTATTTATAAATGACATTTATCAATTCGTCAACAGTTCTGAGAATCTTTGTACTAGAGCTGCACAATTCTGGCCAAAATGAGAATCACAATTTTTTTGCTTAGAATAAAAAGAAATGGGCTTCTTTACTGGTTAGTTTTTTGTTTATTTTTTTTAATTCATTAAAGTCATTTTTTCCAATTGCATTTGAAAGACCGCTGCGCAAATACAGTGTGACATAAAATATTGCAACAACCACTATTTTATTCTCTAGGGTCTCTACTAAAAAAATATATATAATGTTTGGGGGTTCCAAGTAATTAGCAAAAAAAAATGATTTTATCTTGAAACCAACAAATGTCAGAAAAAGGTTTAGTGTTTAAGTGGTTATTTCATTGACAAATTATTACAATGTTTAGACTTAGTTCCACTGTTAAAGAATGTTATGATTCTTGGCAGACAGCCCAGTTTTCCTTTCTTTTGACGGCTGTGGTTTCAGAAGAGCAGAGAGAATTCTTTGCATAGCAGGAATCGTGAAACCCTTTTATCAAGATCGCAATGGGAAAAAAATTGCGATAACGATTCTTGATTATTAATCATGCAGCTCTACTTTTGTACTAAAGTTTGTACCAACATATGTTTGAAAATTCTACCAGTGTATGGCCAGCTTAAGTTCCAGAGAAACCTAAAATTATGCAGAATTTTCTAGAGGCTCTTACAGCAGAGGGAGGGGAAGGGTATGTGGGGGTTAAAAGGGATGAACAGCCTGCCTTTTGTGTCTGCTTGTACTGTTCTCTAAAGTATGAGCTCATTTTATAATATTTGCCTTCTTTATTGATATGGTTTTTTTAATAAAAAGAGCACTTAGTCTTTGACGCACTACTTTATTAAACTTTTAAACTTTATTTCACAGGTGGCTACTTTGCACACAGTTTGGCGATCATGACAGATGCTGCTCACCTTTTGACGGATTTTGCAAGCATGATGATTAGTTTATTTGCTCTTTGGATGTCTTCCCGTCCAGCCACAAAAACAATGAATTTTGGTTGGCATCGAGCAGGTATGAAGGTCCTTTCCATTAGGAAATAGTAAGATAGTGGTGTTAGTGGGATTTTGGCTAATGGCACAGTTAGGCCTTCTCACATACCATTAGTGTCAGCACGTTCCTGCATCTGAATTCTTAGGTGTTTGCAGATGCTAAACCTGTAAAAAGCAATGGCGGGCTGACAGTAGAGGAGGGGAAGGACTGACCATATGATTGACACAGCATACAGTGTTGGGATTAATAGGTATATTATTTATTAAACAATCAATTAAAAGTCATGTCCTCCAAATGGAGGAAGATCATATAGCAGCAGGCTGGATATTTACCCGAATGCCACTGGGCAGCATGGCCAATGGATATGGCAACTCAAACAAAAGGTTGACATCCAACAAAAATGGGACTAAAACATGTAATATATAAAACAATCGTCCGGACAAGATGGTCTGTGCACAGGTGGCCATGCCACGGCACATTGCCGTATGGTAAGTAAAAATATGGTGCATGGCTTGATCCCCCGTGCAGAGGTCCCTGGGTGGTCGAGCCACTTGATGGTAAAGATGGGGGTGGGTAAATGGGGAATGGATGGGGAGAAAATGGCTAGATGGACAGTCACTATAGCTGTATATATTGGTAGGAGGGAAACCAGTAAGGCGTGCTGAAGAAGGGTGATCACCAACTGGAGAATAGTTCTCCTTTACTGAAGGATATGTCTTGCGATCCTGCAGTGCATGAGAATAGTGCATATAAGACCATCTGTAAAGGATCTCAAAGTGACTCTCGCTGTGGACAAACGGTGATACAATAACTGGTTCCTATCGAGGAGAATGACCGAGAAATTATATTATGGGCAAACCAAACATATTATGCGATCACCTTATATCGGCTGACTTGCCAAAAAGGGGGAGGGAGTGGAGCCCATATTACAGTCTATAGTGTTGGGGTAATGAATCATACCTTTTTGTCCATGTGGATCATTGATCATCCAGACAAAGCTACGCAATCTAATTACGAAACACATCACTGACGCCTCTCCCAGCATGTCCCGCAAGGGAGCCCATGTAAGCCAGGGAGGGGGAAACTGAGATCGAGGAACACACGGGCCGCCTAGCATCGGCATATCTGATGGAACTGCTTTGGGAGGACCCACTCACAGAATCAAGAGCTTTGAGGAGTGAACTGTCCAATTTAATCAACCATTAAAGGGTAATGTACAGCTGGTTATTGTCCCTACAGACTGGATCCATACAGGGATAATCTTTATCAATGAACCACATGGACAAGAGGTATGGCTCATTACCCCAAAATCATAGACTGTAATATGGGCTCTACTCCCTTCTCATTTAAAAGGCAAGTCAGCTGATATAAGGTGATCGCATAATATGTTTGGTTTGCCCATAATATCAGTTCTCGGTCATCCTCCTCGATAGGAACCAGTTATTGTGTCACCGTATGTCCACAGCGAGAGTCACTTTGAGATCCTTTACAGATTGTCTTATATGCACTATTATTGTGCACCGCAGGATAGCAAGACATATCCTTCAGTAAAGGAGAGCTGTTCTCCATTTGGTGAATGCCTTCAGCACGCCTTCCTAGTTTCCCTCCTTCTACCAATATATGCAGCTATAGTGACTGTCCATCTAGCCCTTTTCTCCCCATCCCTTCCTATTTATCCACCCCCATCTTTACCCTCAAGTGGCACAAGCACCCAGGGACCTCTGCACAGGGGATCAAGCCATATACCAGCCTTTATTTTTACTCACCATACGGCGATGTGCTGTGGCATGGCCACCTGTGCATAGACCATCTGGCTTCCGGATGATTGTTTTATATGTTACATGTTTTACTCCTGTTTTTGTTTTAGTTGCCATATCCATTGGCCACACTGCCTTCAGGTATACATCCAGCCTGTTGCTATATGATCTTCCTTCATTTGGAGGATATGATACATGATCTTTTTAAATGATTGGATTAATAGGTATATTTTATTAAACAAACACTGTATGCTGTGTCACTCATATGGTCAATCCTTCTCCACTCTCTAGTGGGGATTTTTTGTTCATATGACAGCGACGTTAGCTGTCTCAGACTGTTTGAATGTAATTGCACATGGCACGATTACCTGCGGTTGCAGACAGTCGCAACTGTCTACAACTACCTGTGAATCTAGCCACAGGAGTACGCTGGATTCTTGCCGCAGTTGGCACTAATCGTGTGCAAATAAGGCTTTAGGTCGGCATTTGGGTACTGAACCACTATATAAAGTGAAGCTGATGGTGGGGATACTAGGAATGCAGTTCTTTCTGTCCTTGTGTAGACTGCATTGAACTGATTGCTGTGCTTGCTTAAATTGTATTTATTTCATTTCATTTCATTTCATTTCATTTTTAGAAATCCTGGGAGCCCTGGTATCGGTCCTTTCCATTTGGGTAGTAACTGGAGTCTTGGTGTATTTAGCCGTGGAACGAATCATTTCAGGAGACTATGAAATTGAAGGCGACGCAATGCTGATCACCTCTGGATGTGCAGTAGCTGTTAATCTCATGTGTGTAAACCAATAACAGTTCTATAGTCATAAGTAGTGATAGTCACAAACACTAAACATGCTTGTAAACTAGTACTTTTACTAGGACGTTGTGATCTTGACCATTGTCTTATCCAAAATCTATAGTAGCTGCTGCTACCAATCACAAAAGAAATGCAAAATTGGGAGCCTGATCCCCAGTCAGGCGACCAAGAAAATGGGGGGCGTATTGGACTATTACGGTACAGTACACAAAACAATATAGAGAATATATCAATAATATAAAAATGTAATCGATTTTATTGATGCAAAGGACAAATCATAGGTAATACGTTGAAGCACAAAAAAATAAAAAAATAACAAAGACAATAGGGTCACGAGTTTGCAGTAAGACAATTAATCTCAGAAATATTCCTCGACTAGTTTCGCGGATGAAACCGCTTCGTCAGGAGGGAATCTGAAGATAGCAAGTTCTGACTAAACAGTCTAAACCTAACAATACAGAAAAAGTACAATGAGATTACACAGAAAAAATATAAAATTGAAAATTGATAATAATATTGCAGCATCAGAGTTAAACAATGTAATAAATTGGGGGGGGGGGGAAGGGACAAGTCTGCTTACCCATGTCCCAACAGACCCCGAGCGCAGGGCTCCTCCACCCCAGGTAATCTCCCACGGCGACCCGGGGGAGCTGAAAAAATGACGGGGATAGTAAGAATAAAAATAATAATAAGGTAGTTAGGTATGTAAGCTTGCCAGGGGGAGCTGGTGATATAAATGGTAGAAAGAATTGATACTTAGGTGAAAGTGTACAGAGTGATAGGGTGAATTACGTAATGCACACATTGGGTGAAAGTAGTGCATGGGAATGTGAGACAACAACAGAAGAAACTGGTAGGCAGGTGAGATAGTGTTGGATAAGGTGAAGGGGGGTGAATAGGGCAAAAGAGTGATGAAATTAAAACCAAGGGTGGAAGTGAGACGTGGGAAAGAAGAACCTGGGGAAAGGGTAAACAAGGGAGGGGAAAGGGGAGAAGGGAAAAGGGGGGGGGGGGGGGAAAGGAAAGAGAGGGAAAGGGGAGGGGGGGAGGGGAAAAAAGGGGGGGGGGGGAAATGAGGGGGGAGGGGGGAAGGGGGGGGGGAGGAAAGGGGGGGAAAGAAAGGGAGGAAAAAAGGGGGGGGGGGGGGGAAGGAGCCCTGCGCTCGGGGTCTGTTGGGACATGGGTAAGCAGACTTGTCCCTTCCCCCCCCCCCCAATTTATTACATTGTTTAACTCTGATGCTGCAATATTATTATCAATTTTCAATTTTATATTTTTTCTGTGTAATCTCATTGTACTTTTTCTGTATTGTTAGGTTTAGACTGTTTAGTCAGAACTTGCTATCTTCAGATTCCCTCCTGACGAAGCGGTTTCATCCGCGAAACTAGTCGAGGAATATTTCTGAGATTAATTGTCTTACTGCAAACTCGTGACCCTATTGTCTTTGTTATTTTTTTATTTTTTTGTGCTTCAACGTATTACCTATGATTTGTCCTTTGCATCAATAAAATCGATTACATTTTTATATTATTGATATATTCTCTATATTGTTTTGTGTACTGCACCGTAATAGTCCAATACGCCCCCCATTTTCTTGGTCGCCTGACTGGGGATCAGGCTCCCAATTTTGCCTAATTATTCATTCCTGGATGATGGTACATGTAACCTTGCTTACCTCATTATTTTACTATAGAGGCCACACTATTAACAAAAGAAATGCAGCTCTCCCAATTTTGAGGCTGCATATCTGATTGTGATTGAGTAAAAACAAACATGTGGCCCCACAAATAGCACAATTTGCCTGTTAGAGCCTATTTTGATTGACTGGACTGCATCGCCTGAGACAGAGCGCCAGTGTGTCATAGGCCTGATTCACATGGAGCATACTATGGTGTACACCTGTGCAGGAGCATGTTCACCTGCACATGGATGTACAGTTGTACCGTGCACCCACACGGAAGTCATATTGGGAGCAACAGCTGTGTCTGTGCAGCCACTGTGTCGCAATTGACATCAATGGGTCTGCCTGTATAGAGATGCACAGAACACGACCCTGAATGGATGAACGCTTTAGTGTGGCCCAAGTGAACAAGGCCATACTCGGGGAATGATTATTTTGGAGTCCAGCCCTTGGGAAGGTAGCAGCTTTTTCTCCCTGAACCCCCCCCCCCCCCCTTTTTCTCTCCAGTAAGTAAGGGGGAAAAGAGAGGTTTTGGGTGCTCAGAGGACAATACAAGAAGTCAAAAAAGCACAGTAAGAAATAAAAACAATGACATAGCCTTAAGTAGTGAGTGTATTTATAGATTATTTTTAGAGAATAAGGATATTGTTTAGCGTCACTTGAAGTAAAGATTTTGCAAAATCCAGCCAACAGGCTCCATTTTGGAACTTGCGACAGCTTTTTTGAAAACTTAAAGTGGTTGTAAACCCTTTTGTTTGACTTTTACCTATAGGGTAAGCCTTATTCTAGGCTTACCTATAGGTAGTGGAAATATCTCCTAAATGTGCACAGTGCATGCGCTGTGAAGAAACGAGTGACCTCACGCGGCTCTGGCCAGTCGCAGAGCCAGGGTCCGTGGCTCCGGCCAGTCACAAAGCCGTAGTCCACGGCCCCGGAAGGAAGAGGGGCGAAGATGGACGCGGCCTGCACAGGGGACAGCGCGGGCTTCGTTTGCAGGTAAATGTCATATAATGGGCTAGTATGCAATGCATACTGGCCTATAATGCTTTTAACTTGCAGGCCTTGCGGGGAGCAAAAGGGAAGTAAAACCCATTGGGGTTTACTTCCTCTTTAACCAAGAGAAGAATATGTATAAGCTGAATTGAAATTTCTCAAGTCATCTTCCAGGACGGCACACCTGAGAGATGAGAGGCTCCTCCCCACAGGAAACACAATCAATCAACAGCTGTTTTAAGTCCACACCCTTCCCCCTGATCCTCAGTTTTTGATTATGTTTCTCCCCACACGGCGAAACTGTTTGTTTTTTTCCAAATGACCGAAGCCTGGGGCTGGTGGTCTCCCCCTGGGAGCCGGACCAAATGCCTGGGAAGCCTCTGGGTCTGGCAGGATATATTTATCCTTCCTGGGGGGTTCCCCTATCCTTTCCTCAGGGGGGCAGCAGAAACTGGGAAAGCCCCCCTGAGAGCTGAAGGCCCCTGGGTACAGTGGTGTCCCCAGAACTTCAGGGGCCTTTATCCTGTCTCCCCCCCCCCCCCCCCCCGCCCTTACCTGTCCGGACGTCCGTTCAGACGGGGGTGCTGGCCGTCGGTTCTTTCCAGGGGGATCGTATCCCCTGACTCCTGGGTCCCTGGTAGCTCGCGTGGGCTGCTGGGGAGGGCACCGCCTGAACGACCCGCGTTCTTACCCAGAAGGGAAGGCTGAGAGTCAGCAGGAGCAGGCGCCCACATCCTCCTTTCGAGGAGGCACCAGTTCACTATGGTGAATGTCTGCCTAAACAACCTCAGATGGGAATGAGGAACGTACGGCATTGCCCCCCCCCCCTACCATGTGTATATACTGACTGGACAGTGCAGGACACAGCCTAACCTTGCAGCTCCCTAAAGGGACAGCAGTTGGGGGGGGGGGGGGGCACTTTGCCGGCTATCCTCCTTGCGTGTGGACCATAAGGATGGAAAAGCAAGCCCGGTGGCTGTGGCAAAAGGGGAAGACGACAACGGTTAGTCAAAAATCCCCAATCCCAGCCAGATAGTTTCTGGGCATTTGAGATAATCTCCCCTGGGGTCTGGATTCAAATGGCCAAGAAGCTTTTGCTAAAGACACCAGCCACAGCTCCCTCCTACATCAGAGATGCTGTATGGTGGACAAGTGGTGCAGAGGAGCTTGTGTGCCTAAACCACCTCAGATGGGAAAGAGGTAGGTAAGGCATTTTTTCCTCTTCCACCTGTATTTACTGAGTGGTGCAGTGCAGGACCGGGGGTCTCCATAACAAAATAGCCCAGAAGCTACTGCTAAAAACCACCAGCCACAGCTTCCTCTTATAGCAGAGACACTGTGGTTATCACAACAGTAGGTTGCCAGCCTCTCCCTACATACCCGGTTGTGGTACATTAGTAGGGGTGAATACAGCAAAGAGGGTGACCTGGTAGAACAAAGAGTTCCTTACTGGCCAGGTATACCACTGAACAAGTTATTAATGGTGCAATGGTTGAAGGATTCAGGAGTAAGCTCCCTTGCTCAGCAGGTGCACTAGGTTATCTGGCCCTATTAGCCCTGCTGCTAGGAATCTGCTTAAAGTTGCTCCAAGATGCTTAAAAGCTGACCTAACTTTCAACAATGTGGCAGGGACCAAGCTTCTGTGTGGCACAGTAGGGGTTCCCTTGTGACAGAGCCTCCTTTTGGGGGTTGCTTGCTATGGGTAACTTTTCATAAGCTCCAACCTCCCACTCCACTCTTACATTGTGGTTATATTTTAATGCAGGGGGTAAGAAAAACCTTTTTGTTGGTTTGGGCTACAGTCCACTCAGTGACAGATCTAAAAGCGATTTACCATAAATCGTTTTTCCTATATCCTTTGATTAAGGATTTTCTGTGCAAACAACATATGCAAGAGCTAGATGGCTATATGATTGCTTCTTTAAGGGCTGCAGGTGGCTATTTACCTCCAGGCTAAATTGGTAACCACCCTTTTTAGAGGTCTTATATTGGTCTCTAGGGCTGGGCTCATTGAGACTATAGTTACTGATCAGCCCCACCCGTGTATGAGCTGGCTAGCGTTTGCTCAATCTACGGAGGTAAGGTAGGACAACAGCTACTATAGTAAGGTGTCCAACCATTTTAGGATTGGTTCCTTCACTGGTGGTGAAGGATTAGTATCTACAGCCCAGGCTATGCCTATGAAATAAATTGCCCCTGTTTGGTTATTTCATAAAGGGATACACCATGACTCCTTCTTGGCTGCTCACCAGTAGACCTCAGTAGTGAAGGTTTGTCCTTGCTGGGGTGTTTGGCACAACTAAAGTACACATTGAGATTTGTGACATCTCTGCTGAAGCTTGTTGGGTGTCCTTTATATCCTAAAGGTACTGCTTTGTTTGGCTACAGATCAGAAAATACAACAGGGAAGGTGGTCTGTACTTTCTGGTTTTGTGCCGCACGCCAGAAACGCACATCATTGAGTCTGGTGATGACATTTCTGCTCATAATTGTTCTATTGCTGCACATCAGACCTACACAAGATTGGGGTCTGTCTGTGGGGTTTTTGTGTCCTGTATTATTGCCTTATTGGTTGCTTATCAGAAAGGCAGCAGGAAAGATTGATGGCAGGGGTAGTACATATACTGCCTTTGGTAATCGGTACAGCACCTCAACGTGGCGTCGTGCTGATTCAGACAGTGCTATTAACGGCAATAGCTGCCGATTTTAGGCATGCGATTTGACATGTTGAGTCACATGCCAAATCGCTTCAATATGGATGTGCTATCTCTATTCAGAATTGTTAGATTGTTGCACATCAGAGATATACAAGATTGAGGTCTGTCTGTGGGTCCTGTATTACTGCCTTATTGGTTGCTTATCGGAAAGGCAGCAGTGATGATGAATGATCCTGATTTTGTTGGAAAATACAAAATTGAACCTGTGCCAGGGGTAGTACACATACTGCCATTGGTAATCAGTGCAGCACCACAAAGTGGCCAGTGCTGATTCAGACAGTGCTATTAATGGCAATGGCTGCCAATTTTAGGCATGCGATTTGACATGTTGAGTCACATGCCAAATCACTTGAATATGGATGTGCTATCTCTATTCAAAATTGTTGTTGCACATCAGACACATGCAATATTGAAGGTTGTCTGTCCTTTATGACTTTCATTTACTGCCTTATTGGCTGCATATCAGAAAGGACACAACAGTGAAGGTTGTTTGTCTTTTTCTGATTTGTTTTTGCTGCTCAGCAGGGAGATACATTGAGGGTGATGACATCTCTGCTGAGTATTGGTATATGCTACACATCAGACATACACAAAGATTGAACATTGTGTCCTGTATGTCCTATATTTACTGCCTTATCGTCCGTATATCAGAAAGGCACAGCAGTAAGTGGTGTTTCTCATTGATCTTCCTTGCTGCTTCTTGGGTATACACAGTAGGGGGTTGTTGGCTGCACTCCTCCAGGGAGCCACAGCATGGGGACCCCTTGTTTGTTCGACCCGAAAACTGCTTTTCCTGCGACCTGTGTAATCTTGAGGTCTGTGGTTCCGTAAGCAGGGACTGCTGGAGATGCTGCGACCTGGAGTCGCACAGTCACGAATGGTACCCTTTGGAAGCCATAGTATATGACTTCTCATGCGTCTTGCAGTCCCAAGTGGCAGGTTGGGTCGCACGGGTGTGGGAACCCTAAAGTTATCTGTCCCTTCTGGTTCAGGTTTTGCAACGCAGCAGGAATACTCATTGTGGAGTTATTGCCTTATTTTGCAGTAGACCAGAAAGATCGCAGCTGTAAAGGCTGTCTGTTGTTTGTTTGTTTGTTTGTTTTTTATGTTGCTGCACAGCAGAAGTACTCAACATTGAAGCTTGTTGGTGCTTTCTGTTTCATATTGCCTTACCTTATGGCACTTCAGAAAAACACAATGTTGTAGGTTGCTTGTGTTCTTTCTCTGTTGGTTCTATGTAACTGCACTACAGAACTGCATAACAGGAAGGATTGTCTTATAACTGTACTTGGTGGTTCGTCATAAATACGCAACATAGAAGTTTGGGTCTTTCTGTCTTCTCTTTATGGCCTTGTTTTACTGTACATCAGTAAAACACCACTATAAAAGGGGGTTCCCGTCCTTTCTGTATTTACCAGTTATGACCTAGCTAGCTGCACTTCAGAAATGCGCAGCATTTAAGGTGTGTTTGTGTCTTAATGCTTACATATTGGCCGCACATCAGAAAACCAGACTGTGAGGTTCAGATTTTGGGTCTCTTCCCATATTTGATATTTTGGTTTAGCTAGTCACACTCAGATACACAACATTGTTGTCTATGCTTGTGTCCTTTCTGTCTAAATCTATTGTGCTATGTCCACAATCTATGATTTTTTTTTTTTTTTTTTTTTATTTGTGATATTAATAATACATGTATCACCTTTTTGTATTTCAGCCTTCTCTTCTGTGGAAGGGCCAGGAGTTCTGGTTGCAGATGTCACATGTCAGAAAGCCTCGACCCCTTACATTCAGGGATGCCAGAGCCATTTGCTAGGGTTGAAGCCCAGTAGAGTTATGGGTCACTGGAGGAAGGCGATAATGAATCGCCCTGTTTAATAAGAACTTAGGAAGTTCGGTTCAGAGGAGTTTTATGGCCTGAAGATGAAGTATAAACATGTATACCCGACCAAATAGGTTACAGCTCGGTGCATGGCCTTCATTTTGCCCTTCTAGCAAAACTAGATGTAGCAATATGAGTGTTCTTCTCCTGCTATAGATGTTAGACTCCTGAGTAGGCTCTCAGGCGTAAGTAAAACTATAGATTGGGCATGCCTTAAACCCAGGGATTAAGTTTTTGTTAATCTATTTCCCTTAAGTAGGTTTCCCTTCAGTCTTTGCTGACGTAAAGATAAAAATGAACAAAAAGGGGTTGTCTGTCAGGGGCCCCCCTTTTTTGGCAGTTTTATTTCCCTGGACAGGGTTGTGTTAAGACAGGCCCCCTTATGGATCAATGTAGTGTCCTTGTCTTAAAACACAGGTCTCCGATTAATCTTTTTAGTGGTTCTAAACAGCACCTATAGGCAGAATAGGCCATTGTTGGTAGATGTGTGACAGGCAACATTGATAACCTACAAGTTTAACATGTTTTCTGATTCCATCTTTAAGAGCCCACTCCACCTAGATCCTGCATCCGAAACCGAGAAGGCAGGGACACCGGTGGAGTAGACCGGCAGATCAGCCGCATGATCCAGCTAAGATACCTTCATCAAGCATATGGAGTAAAGGTAAAGCTTACTGCAGAACCGAGGTTCACCAAGAGGGTCTTGCAGTGGTCCCACCCTAAGGTAGGCCTGAGGTACTTGATTATCTTCTCAGGTGTGCCGTCCTGGAAGATGACTTGAGAAAAGTACTAGTTACTTACCGGTAACTGTCTTTCTGGGAAATCTTCCAGGACGGCAGGCCTACTTCCCACCCATTGGAGGAGGGAAAATTTTAGAACACTAGAAGGTGAGTGCCTATGAGGAATGATTTCCCTTGTGAACCAGGTTCAGGAGTTACTTCTCTACAAACTGAGGATCAGGGGGAAGGGTGTGTCTTAAAACAGCTGTTGATTGATTGTGTTTCCTGTGGGGAGGAGCCTCTCATCTCTCAGGTGTGCCGTCCTGGAAGATTTCCCAGAAAGACAGTTACCGGTAAGTAACTAGTACTTTTTTAAACTAGAAGTCCCTTTTAATACCCTTCGTTTTGATACACCTGATTTAATATAGCTTTAAACGCCTCTTTTATCAGTGCTTGAATTGCATTTTTATTATTTTGGAAAGACTAATATGTATTATGTTTATTTTTGCATAATCTAAAATAATATATTTTTAAATTTTTGCAGAATGGGGTTGACATTGCATCAAACTGGACATGGACACAGTCATGGAAATTCCGGTTCTCACAAACACAGCCATGGAGAGCTAAATAACCCTAGTGTCCGAGCCGCCTTTATTCATGTTGTAGGAGATTTACTACAAAGTCTTGGTGTCCTTGTTGCTGCCTATGTAATTTATTTCAAGGTAAACTACTACTAACTTTTAAATCTTCATATATTCGTATCATTTTGAATGTACACTCTGACATTAAAGGATTAGTCCATTTTTTTTTTTTTTTTTTTTTTTTTTTCTTAAATGCACATCTTTTTTGCAGTTGAAAAAAAAAAAGTGCGTTTTTTTTTTTTTTTTTTTTTTTTTTTTTTTTTTTTTTCACTAGGAGCCTGGAAAGCATTGCACCCGTAATCAGCAGATCGTGGATGCCATGCAGGACTCCTGCAGACTTGTCCCTGTATCTGTCTGCTCATACATCATACGGGCATACAGGAAGAATGAATGAACTACCAGAGCGCTCAACAGTGCTATGGTAGCTCATTGAAACTACAAGCCGACAGCCACAAAGGCTGTCAGGACTTGTAGTTTCCTATTCACAGAGGACTGTGAATCAATGACCTGGCCAGGTGGGCAGAGCCCCGCACGGCCCCTCCTTCTCTATTTATTTATTTATTTTTCAAACCGCATCAGCGGGCGCGCGGAGAAGATACCTGCTCAATGTCACTGGAGATGGGTGGGGAGAGGCTGCAGCTGCTGGAACATGTTACATGTTCCACCCTTAATACAGGTGGAGCATGTAACATGTTCCAAAATGTGAACTTATCCTTTTAAAGGCCAGCTCCAGGCAAAACTTGATTTAATTTTGAATAGTGTGTGTTTGTCAGATTTTTACTGCTGTCTGTGTTCCTATTGGGGATTTTTCCTTGGCTTTGTTAATGACACAAATTGATGAGAAATCTCTTCAAAAGGGACACGCAAAAAAAAAAAAAAAAAAATTCAAACAAAATGCTTCCAATAGTATATTAAAAAGACCTAAAGGGAGCAAATGGGTTCAGTATTGAGGTTTGCATACTCATCTATGCCACTCACATGAATTGATTAGCTTTAAATGTAGGGATCAAGCTTGTGTCACCTGTCTGATCTAGTGTTTGCATGTTGACCTTTGCCATCTTCCTGACAGGTGCATCACTGAGTGGATGAAAATAGACAGATGGCCAACATTTCTATTGATAGACCATTATGATATTCTATCTGTTTCACAACTAGTTGAATATGTTAGAGGTAAAATTGACAGGTTGTGGAAATTTATCTAATGAAAGCATGAGTGTGAAGTGTTAATAGGCAAGCAAAAAATGAGTTGGTAGCTTGCTAATTTAATGTGCAGACTAAATATCCTCAACATAGTGTCATTTATAGTCTTAACTCAAGAAATTTTGTCTTTCACCTTAGTTTATGCTTTTATATTATTTTCTTTTTATTGTTTTTCAAAAAGCAGATAAAGCGCATACAACACCATAAAATTTCATGTAATGTCTTATAGTACATAGAACTATTATTACTTTATCTTCCCTCCCTACCTGCACTCACCCACACCACCCAATCGTTAATTGTACATGTACTTCTATTAGTTGCTTAGGCTTGGGGGGGGGGGCGGGGGGCTTTGGGAAGGATAAAGCCACCTCTAGGGGTAGAAGAAGTGTAAAAGAGAAGAACATCTAGGGTCTCGTAGGTGAGAAAGGCAAAAGTGAGGGGGGGGGGGCGGAGAACGAGGGAGAAACCCTCATCCGCTCCCCACCATCTCCTCATAGGGGACACCCCATCTCGTCCAACCAAGGCCTCCACATTCTTTCAAGCTTTCCATGGTTACCTTGCCTAATGCATGCCACTCTCTTGCTCTAAACTATTGAATTGATAGTCTTAACCCAATTCTTCACAGTTGGGGGGGATCTGTCCCTGCCATTTCTGTGCTATTAGTTTTCTCGCCTGGTACAGGCACCTCGACACTACTTCAGTAGCACCAGTCAGAACTCTACCTTCCTCCAAGCTCCCTAATAGGCATGTCTTGGCCTCCGGTCTAATGTGGTCCTAAGTTTTATTTTATCCTATCTACTATCTCCGCCCAGTACCTTTTTAAAAAAAAAAAAAATTGCTTCGGGCATTTCCACACTATGTGGATAAAATCTCCTGTCGCCTTACACCTGGGACACTTGTCATTTTGTCCAACAAAGTTTTAAACCTTTTTTTGGGGGGTATAGTAAACTCTGTGTATAAGAAACAAATGAGATACTCTCTGCGAGGGGGAAATCAAGACCAATACTCCTTGTTCTATGATCTTGTCCCATTGTTCCGAAGTCATTGCCCCCATGTCTCTCTCCTACCCCTCTCTGCGCTTGGAAGGTCCTACTCCACTTATTATTCTAGCCCCCAATCTGGCATATAGCTCAGAAATTAGTCCTCTGGTTGAGGCTGGTTTAATTATTTTTAGGAGTATGGGGATCTGGGTCCATTCAATAATTTGACCTAAACTGTGCTTGAATAGCATGTCTAATCTGCAGGTATTTGTAGAACGCTTTGTTTGGTATATTGTATTCCCATCTTAAATCTAAGAAGGTCTTCATGAAATTACCCTCATATAGTTGAATTAATCAGTTAATGCCCTGTCTTTCCCATTCCCTGGGCCTCTCTATACCCCTTACTTCCGCCAAGTTTTTATTATTCCATAAGGGGATATATTGTGTTACCCCATTGTACCCCATTAGTGCCTTCATTGTCTGCCATACTTTAATAACTAGTTTTATTGTCGGGCATCTATGAACAAATGAGTCAGCCTCTAATACCTCCACTAGTATACTGTGCGGGGCCCCCATTATCATCATTCTATTGCTGGAATTCCCACCTCCTAGGGTTCCACAGCCCGCTAGATGTTGCAACTGGGATGCCAGGAAATATGATCTCTGGTGCGGAACCGCCATGCCCCCTTCTTTAATCGGTAATTGCATGGTTTGCAAACTAATCCTAGATTGGCCCTTCTTCCATATTAATTTCCTAAAAAGGGATTCTATTTTTTTAAACCACTTTTGTCCTATCCAAGTCAGAGAATTGTGAAACAAGTATAGTATCTGTGGTAGCCATATCATCTTTATTAGATTACAACACCCTGCTACAGATAGAGGGAGTCGGCTCCAAATGTCTCCTTTTTGCTTTAATTTAAGTAGTAATGGGGCTAGATTATTAACGTACTGATTTATGTCACTCGTAATCCAAACACCCAGATATTTCAGCTTGGCAACTACTTTCAGGTGGGGACTTCCAGACGGTATCTGGTTATCAAGTGGGTCTATCGGTAGTAGAGCCGACTTCTCCCAATTGATAACCAGACCAGAAAATCGCCCAAACTCTCCAACCATTTGTATCACTGTATTTAACGAAGTTTCAACATCCCCCTTAGTTGACTGGACCAAAAAACTGTTTTGGTTGAACAATACACTTTTATTTCTGCTTGCATAACAACCTGTTTGTAGTGTATGTTTTATGAATGAGGCTTGGGATAAAGGGAGCAGTAACAATGTCTTTTGATATTTAGATGTAGTACTCTTCTATTATAGATGATACAGAGAGTACACCATTAAGGTAATCCATGCTAATTTCATAATATTGATCTTTCCTTTTTTTTTTTTTTTTTTTTTTTTTCAGCCAGAGTATAAAATTATTGACCCTATTTGCACGTTTTTGTTCTCTGTCCTTGTTTTGGCAACAACCTTGACTATTCTCAGAGATGTCCTGCTTGTACTCATGGAGGGTAAGTGTTGCTAATGGAATCCCAACAACAGAACCAAGAACCTGATACAGTATGTGCGATCCTGTAAGAAATTAGTCATTTTTCTTTTGCATACAGGCACTCCCAAAGGTGTGGACTTCAACATGGTAAAGGATACCCTGCTTTCTATAAGTGGCGTAAAGGCTCTTCACAGTCTACATATTTGGGCTCTTACAGTATCTCAGCCTGTCCTTTCTGTTCACATAGCAATAAGTAAGTTATCTGACAATCCAGCACTAATATATGTATGTATGTGTGTGATTCTTGGTCTGTGTAGATCAGTGTTTCTCAACTCCAGTCCTCAAGGTGCCCCAACAGGTCATGTTTTCAGACTTTCCATTATTTTGCACAGGTGATTTGAGCAGTTTCACTGCCTTAGTAATTACCACAGCCATTTCATCTGAGGGAAATCCTGAAAACATGACCTGTTGGGGCGCCTTGAGAACTGGAGTTGAGAAACACTGGTGTAGGTTGACAGGTTTGTTTGATAAATGCAAAAAGCATAGTGCCACAATTTGTGGGAACCATTCATTCAAAAAGTGCAGTGTGTATCCCCCCCCAAACTATTATTAGATGGAATGTTGTAATTGGTGGGTATGGTTACTGTGCCTTTATGCTATTCATTGAATGGTAGTGTAATGAGGTTTGCATGAGAACGTGATTATAATGAATGTTTGTATTTTTAGATTTGATTTTTTTTATTTATTTGATTTAAACATTGTTCACAGTGTGTCACTGACTTATTTAAGAGCTTACAGTGTATGTTAAACTTGTATAGTACATCTCTGTAATGCATGCACATTTCCCCATGTTTTACTCCTTTAACCACTTGCACACCGCGCTGTTGCCATAATAAGGCTACAGCAGGGCTCTCAAGTTCTGGAAGGATGCTCCCTGGGGCACGCGTCAGGAAGTGTCTATTATCGCTGTGTCCCTTGAACACTGTGGCTCACAGATCTGAATAAAGGGCCAATCACAGTGGCCCTTTACCATGCGATCAACTGTGCCCAATCATAGCTGGTCATATGTAAACAGCGTTGATAATTTAATGATTCTCCTTTCCTCACACAGACGGAGTGTGAGGAAAAGAGAGCCGTTCTGACAGGGCTCAGTGAGCACAGCACTTACAGTACACTGATCATCAGTGCAGCCTCGTCAGTGAAGAAGAAAAATTACTTGCAAAATTTTATAACGGAAGCTTAACCACTTGCTTACTGGGCACTTAAACCCCCCCTCCTGTCCAGACCAATTTTCAGCTTTTAGCGCTGTCGCACTTTGAATGACAATTGCGCGGTCATACAACACTGAACTCAAATGAAATTTTTATCATTTTTTTTTCCCCACAAATAGAGCTTTCTTTTGGTGGTATTTGATCACCTCTGTAGTTTTTATAAAAAAAAAAATGAAAGACCAGATATATATATATATATATATATATATATATATATATATATATATATATATATATATATATATATATATATATATATATATATATATATATATATATATATATATATATATATATATATATATATATATATATATATAGAGAGAGAGAGAGAGAGATTTTGTTATAAAATTTTGCAAACAAGTAATTTTTCTCCTTCATTGATGTACGCTGATGAGGCGGCAGTGATGGTAGCACTGCTAGGTGGCACTGATTGGCACCACTGATGGGCATCGATAGGTGGCACTGTCAGGCACAGATGAGGCATATGTGCCTCCTTCCTCTTCAGGACCGATGTCCCTTTTTTAACATGAGCCGGTGATCAGCTTTTTTTTTTTTTCTCCTCGCGCTGTCAGCGTGGGTCATTTGGGTACAGTGTTACATGACCACAATTTTAATTGAAAGTGTGACAGGCCTGAAAGCTGAAAATTGGCCTGGACAATATACTATGCTCTTAAGCCCTATTAAGGGCTAACACGCTGCATTTTTGAGTGTTGTCGGCCTTCCCATTTTTGCCTTTTGCTAAACTAATAATCTACTCCTACATTCAGAATTTTACAACATAGAGGCTAATAATTCTGTAGTAGACGATGAGAACTAGGATGCCTGTTTGAGATCACGCAGGAAGTTTAACAAAATCCATCCAACGGTATAATAAATGGAACAAAAGGCAGCAAATAGAGGTTACCCTGCACTTTAACAATATGCTAATGTTCATGTTATTGTCCAAGCTTTGTCAGCTTTACAAGATACTGGAAACCCTGTGCATTTAGGGGGGGCGGGGGGTCACTACCACCCACCCCTAGTTTTAGACTGATTCTGTATGGTATTATATAATTCCCTGCCCATGGTATATGCAGTGACTCCACAAACTTACAGAAACAAGACCTGTTTTAGGATGAGGATGTGACGTGACAATCCTTGGCTGGGGGGCGGGGTCTGAACATGGCGCCGAGAGGGAGTATGAGAAGGTGATCCGAGGAAGATCGTGGGAGAGCCATGCTGTGAGAGGCTGCATTGCCCCCCACTTCGGATAGTCCTGGCTCTCGCTGATCCCTGCTGGACACTACCCCCCCCCCCCCATACTGGAAGCTGGCTTGTGGCGAAAAAAAACCTCCTGCACTGCTGTGCTGTATCCATGGGAAAGTGTGCTGAGCAGCTGAAAAGCAAAGCAACAGCCCCTGCTTGCACGGAATTGTACTGACCGGCTGGGAGAAAGGGAGCCATGCTGGGGAATCAGACGAAGGAGTGAGTCGGCGGACGGTCAGCCCGGAACTTCCTGTCAGTGGAGTGGGGAGACACGGGGCTTGGCCGGTTGTCGTGACGGAGGAGGAGGAACAGTCAGGGGGACTGAAAGTTAAGTGCTGTGTGAACGAACTGTAAGGCAACACCAGAGCCGGCTTGCACGTTATTGAATGAGGGAGAGGAGAGAACAGTGAGCAATGTGACGTGATAGACGTGGAGCCTGAGTAGAGGGGAAGAAGCCCAGGCAAGGCAAACGGCCTGAAGTACACACAGCCTTGCACCCCTGGAGTGCTTTTACGGGTGCCACTGCTCTTTGCAGTACTCCTTGTCCCCCCCCCCCCCCCCATCTTTTCGTTTAACCTCTCTACCCCTCTCATTGAAGATTTTGGAGGGGCGAGAGGAGAGAGGCAGAGACATTCTATAGGTGCGTAGTTTCTGGAGAAACTGGAAGGAAGCAAGCGGAGAAGAAGGGGTGAGTGACAAGTTCCACCTAAAGTAACACATTTTAATGCTTTACTCAAGAATGAACTGCCTATGAAACCGCTTTGATGTGTCATGAAAATGTCTAACTTGCTTATGAAACTACCCTTGAAATGCCTAGGAAAATGGTATATGAACTGCCCATGAAATTGCTTATGAATCGCATATGAAAAGAGCATAGATATTCAGCAGGAAATTGCAAATGATTGGCAGGTGAAACAATATATGAATGCATGAATTATGTCTGAAACTGCTTATAAATTGACTATAAAACTGCTCATAAATTACCCATGAAACCACACATGTCTATGATCTGTCTATGATCTGTCTATGAACGGTCTGTCTATGATTGGTATGGGATAAGGTATTTTTTGAATAGTACTATATACTTCTTACTGAATTGTGTTAATAGTGGCTTTACATCCGTTTGAAGCAACAGCTGAACGGCATATAAGCAGTTTATAAACCTCACATGAAACCACATATAAACAGCGGATGAAATTGCAGATGAACTATCTCTATGAAACTGCTTCTGAACTGCATTCGAAATTGTGTATGAAAGGCCTATGAACTTCCTAAGAAGGGTTTAAGGAAAGGCATTCCCCGAATAAACATTATATACCCCTTATTGAACCTTGCTACAAGTAACTACTTAGTCAGAATAAAAAAAAGGAGGGCCAGTGGTAAAGGGCTCCATGAACCACTATAGGCACAGTTTTGAAATTCTTTATTAATATTTGAGACCATATATTATACAGCTTTTAGGAAGGTGTGGAAGATACATCAAATTGAAAATAAACCTGGGGAAACTATGAATTACAAGGAAAAAACCATGATGAGAGGCAGAACTATAAAAGGCAACGAAACAAACTCCAAAAGAAAATGCAAACACAAGTATGATCAACAAATATCTGACAAAGGACAGGAGTACAGGACCAGATAAACAGCAACAAGGGACTAAAAATAAGAATAAGACCCTAGGGAAAAAAAGGTCATAAGACTAGAGAACTCTATTAAAACAGAAATCTCTACATTACGGGTTTCATCTAGGTCAGTTACTGACACTGGTAGAGGAGACAGAAGAAAAAAACGGATAAACAAGCTCAAGAAGTAATGAAACTAAAAGAACAAGTTAAGGACATGCAATTAGAGCAGAGGAGAATATTATATACAGAGAACCAGGGGAACCAAAACAGAAGAATTTGGGGATCTGTGCCTTACCAGAAGAAAGAGAAGACCTAAGAAAAATAATAAACAAAATATTTAACCCTCTCTTGGATAATATAGTAGAGGGTGGACTCAAGAGAGTTTCACAGGATCAGAAAACCTCAAAGTATATCAACAGATCTACCCCGAGACATTATAGTGAGATTTCAACTATATGAAGAAAAAGCAAAAATATGGGGGAACATGAAAGAACGACCACTGCTAAAATATGATGGAGTAGACCTAGTATTTACAGACCTAGCGCCAGAAACTCTGGCTAGGCGGAGAGGGAGGGAGAGGGTCCCGACGATCTCCATCTACGTGGGTTACATCAATCAGATTATTTTTCTCCCAGACAGGTCAAAAAGAGAGTGCTGTGATCTAAGATGACATCAATAAAATGTATATTGTATAATGATCACGGGCATACGCCAGCAAAGAGGCATAAAATTTTAACCACTTCAGCCCCGGAAGAATTTACCACCTTCCTGACCAGAGCACTTTTTGCGATCCGGCACTGCGCCGCTTTAACTGACAATTGCGCGGTTGTGCGACGTTGCACCCAAACAAAATTGATGTGCTTTTTTTTCCCCCACAAATAGAGCTTTCTTTTGGTGGTATTTGATAGCCTCCAAGGTTTTTATTTTGCGCTATAAACAAAGAGGGACAATTTTGAAAAACACAATATTTTGTACTTTTTGCTATAATATCCCCTTTGCTTTTTTTTTTTTTCTCCATTTAGGCCAATATGTAATATGTATAGTTCTTCATATTTTTGGTAAAAAAAAAACGCAATAAGAGTATATTGATTGGTTTGCGCAAAAGTTATAGCGTCTACAAAAAAGGGGATAGATTTATAGCATTTTTAATAATAATTTTTTTTTTTTTTTCTCTGCGACACCGTGGACACATCGGACAATTTTGACACATTTTTGGGACCATTGGCATTAATACAGTGATCGATGCTATAAAAATGCATTGATTACTGTAAAAATGTCACTGGCAGTGAAGGGGTTAACCTGTGTTCCCTGGGAGGTGATTCTAACTGAAGGGGGAGGTGACTGACTAGAGAAGTGATGGGTCGTGGTTCCTAGCTAATAGGAACACACGATCTGTCAGAACAGGGAAGTGTGAGTTTACAAACGCTTGTCCCCGTTCTGTGTCTCCTGCTCACGATCGTTCGTGGCCAGCGGTCATCGCGACTGTCTGCCACAAGCATTGGCACCCTCGCAGCGGGCGCGTGAGTGCCTGCTATCCCAACCCAGCGAACCGACGTATAGCTACGATGGCTCGCGCAGGGGAGCCAACCTGCCACAGTATAACTGCAGCAGCTGGTTGGGAAGCGGTTAACCACTTAAGGACTAGCCTCGTTTTGAGATTTGGGTGTTTACAAGTTTAAAACTGTTTTTTGCTAGAAAATTACTTGGAACCCCCAAACATTATAATATTGTTTTTTTTTCTAACACCCTAGAGAATAAAATGGCGGTCATTGCAAAACTTTTTTTCGCACCGTTTTTGCGCAGCGTTCTTACAAGCGCACTTTTTTTGGAAAAAAATCACTTTTTTAAATAAATATGACAACAGTAAAGTTAGCCCAATTTTTTTTCCTTTTTATATTGTGAAAGCTAATGTTACGCCAAGTAAATTGATACCCAACATGTCACGTTTCAAAATTGCACCCGCTTGTGGAATGGCATCAAACTTTTACCCTTAAAAATCTCCATAGGCGACGTTTAAAAAAATTCTACAGGTTGCATGTTTTGAGTTAAAGAGGAGGTCTAGGGCTAGAAGAATTGCTCACTAACGATTGCGGTGATACCTCACGTGTGGTTTCACCACCGTTTTTATATGTGGGCGCTACTCACATGTGCGTTCGCTTCTGCGCGCGAGTTCGTCGGGACGGCGCGCTTTAAAACTTTTTTTTTCTTATTTATTTTACTTTATTTTTTCACTGTTTTAAAAAAAAAAAAACAATTGGATCACTTTTATTCCTATTACAAGGAATGTAAACATCCCTTTGTAATAGAAAAAAGCATGACAGGTCCTCTTAAATATGAGATCTGGGGTCAAAGTCCTCAGATCTCATATTTGGACTTAGATGCAAAAAAAAAAAAAAAAAAATTGAAAAAATGACAAAAAAATGGCCCTTTAAGACGTATGGACGGAGCTGACGTTATGACGTCGCTTCCGCCCTCCTATGGTATTGAGACGGGTGGGGGCCATCTTCCCCTCACTTGTCTCCATACCACAGACATGACAGGTCCCAATCGGCTCCGCCGCTACCGACGGCTCCAGTAAGCTGCAGAGGGCGCGGAAGAGCAGCGGGAGGAGGTGGCACCTCTCCCATAAGGGTGATCTTGTGGCAAATCTGGCGCAGAGACCACCATTATTGTAAACACGACCGGCTCCTGAAAAAGATGGCTACCTCGGTTGTGGCAGCAGCTGCTGCCGTTACCGAGACATCCATCTTTAAAGTGCCGACGTATATGTACAGGAGCCGGTCAGTAAGTGATTAAAGGAAGTTAAACGGTATAAAGCTGGGGTAGTGTTCCTTCAGGAGACATATCTCCCATGATGCCAATGTAAAGCTGTTTACAAGAGATTACCCATTATGGTTTTATGGGGATTCTGCAACAAGAGGAGCAAAGGGAGTAGCTATCGAGGTGGCCAGAGGGGTGCGGTTCATATTGGAGGAAAGGATGATAGACCCTGAAGGTCGATACCTCTTCCTAAAGGGAAACTATATGAAATGGAATGTACCCTGGCAAACATCTATGGGCCCCAATAAGAACCCAACAAATTATCTGAGGCAGGTCTTGGGGAAGTTAATGGACTTTAAAAAGGGAAGTGTGATTATGACAGGAGATCTAAATTTCTGTTTGGAACCAAGAAATGATAGTACGTCGCAGGCACAGGGGACTAGGAATGTACAGTTGAAAATAATAAAAAAGAAATTGTATCAGTGTCAATTGCTGGATATATGGAGAGTGCAGCATCCTAATCCTACAGGATTATACATTCTACTCCCCTGTGCACGCAACTTACTCAAGGATCGACTATATAATGGTCAAACATAGGTTACTAGAATTGGCGACTAGGACAAATATTGAAATAACATTGTCAGACCATTCCCTGGTGAGCATGTAAATGATACAAGGTGCCCAAAGACAATTAATTTCATGGAGATTAAATGAAGAACTAATAAAGGGCATAGAAGAGGAAAAGGAAATGGAACAATATTTTAAAATGATACAAAGGAGATAATGGAGGCCACCCTTTGGGAGGCCTATAAGGCCTATATTAGGGGTATCCTGATAGATAGAATCAAGGGGAAAAAAAGGAAAGGGAAAAAAATATGGAAGTATTTATGTAAGAAATCCATTAATTAGAACAGGGGCATAAAAAAAAGGGTAGTGGCTATAGGCACTAGTGATAAAAAGAAACAAACAAAAAGACCTACTGGATCAGGAGATGAGAAGGGACTTCAGTAGAATTGCAAAAGAAAGATATTTATGCGGAAATAAAACGGGGAAACGCCTAGCAAGAGTATTGAGGAAGAAAAAATACAGAATGGTACTGGTAAGATGGTATTCTCAACAACAAATAGCAAAAGTGTTCCAGAATTATTATGGGTCATTTATATTCAATATAACAAAAGGGTCGACAAGAAATAGCAAGACTGGAAAAGATAAGGGTTCTTAAAGTGCAAGATTACCTCAAGTAACCAAGAACAAGCTATCTACATTAGAAAAACCCGTAACGGAAGAGGAGCTTAATACAGCTCTAAAAGAAACGGCTTCGGGGAAAAAGTCCAGGTTCTGATGGGTTCACGATTTTACTATTTATAAAAAATTTTAAGAAAATTTGTTACCTAGACTGTCATATATGAATGGGCTGGGAACAAATTATGAGATGGGAAAAGAAGCCCTGTCGGCCTCAATTACAAATATTTCAAAGGAGGAAAAAGATGGTACCCTATGCTCAAGTTACAGACCAATATCTCTGTTGAATGCAGACACAAAATTATTCGCAAAAGTTTTAGCCGCTAGAATGAAAGGTCTGATGTCCAATTTGGTACACACGGATCAAGTGGGATTCATCCCCGGCAGAGAAGGGAGAGACAATGGGGTGAGAACATTGCTCTTGCTTCAGAAAATCAGAGGGGCAAATACCCCAGGCCTACTCCTGTTGATTGATGCAGAAAAAGAATTCGACAGGGTAGACTGGGGATTCATGATGAATACCTTGGAAGCCATGGGGATGGGCCCAATGATGGTCCAATGGATTAAAGTATTATATAAGCATCCTACTGCAAATGTGAAGGTTAATGGGACTTTGTCCTCCCCTTTGGAACTGTTCAATGGAATGAGACAGGGGTGTCCCCTATCACCCCTGTTATTTGTATTATCATTAGAACCCCTGCTGGCAGCAATAAGGAACAACCCAGATATAGGAGAGATTAAGATAGAAGAGGAGGCACATAAAATAGCAGCTTACGCTGATTATGTATTTTCTATTTCAAACACTAGGATGCCCAACTTGATAAAGACTCTGAAATATTACAGGGAACTAAAAAACTTAAAAATCTTTCTAAATCAGAGATCCTAAACATAAATAAACAGGAAGGATCGTTCCTACAGCAAGAATTTCAATTTACATGGAAGACAGAATTAAATTATTTAGGAATAAGATTAACAGCATCTCTAGGAAATATATACCAGGTAAATTGTATCCCACTATTACATGAAATAAAAATGGAAATAAGAAAAATAGCAACAAGGTCCCTCTCATGGATAGGACAAATAAATACCATAAAGATGGTAATAGTACCAAAAATGATGTACAAATTTCAAATGTTGCCTATTTCCCTTCCTCAGACATATTTTAAAACATTAAAAAAATTAACTAAATTCATTTGGTAGAATAGGAAACCGAGAATTTTATTCTCGGTATTAAGGATAGATAAAACGGAAGGTGGGCTAAACGTATCAGACGTTAAAAAATATTATAAAGCGGTGTTAATTTCATGAGTAATGAAGTGGACAAGGGCAAAAAATTTTTAAAAAATGGGTACAAATTGAGACTGAGTGATACACGGTTAAGTAGAATCATTTGGATTCCACCTCAATATAGAGCACTAGGTGAAAATAAACACACAAAGACACAAAATGTACTTAGAATTTGGGATCTAATCCATAAACAAGGTAACTGGAAATATAATTCTCCATTCATATCACTGAAATAAATGACTTTACACCGGGAAAAGGGAAATTATTTGGAGCCTGGATAAAAAAATTGAAATGCACAATTAAAGGATATAATAGATGAGGGGAAATATGCACATTTCAAGAATTAAAACACAAGACAGATTTGAAGGAGGATGCATGGGGGGGGGGGGGATTTAAAATGTATACATTAAATGTAATCAAGTTGGAATCTATGGAATTTGTTTGTGTATGTGGATAAAATTAAATAATAAAAAAAAATGAAACAACCTAAACGCAACACTGCTTGTGTATTCCTGTCATACCTGCGATTTTAGATTATTATTTAGATTGCTTATTATATGTATTGCCAGCTTTCTAGGTACCAACATCCCGTTTTATCAATACCCACAACATATTTCTAAGACACAAACACAGTTGAGTAGAGAAGGGGGGGATGATTTCTGAATTTTGTCAGCTTCAGGAGATTATTTGAGGTTTTTGTAGGCAGCTTTGTTGATAACTGATAGCACTATGGGAAAATCCCTTGTTTGAGAAAAGAACGGGCTGCATGGGGATTTGGGATTCTTTTTGGATGTTCCTCCATGACCACCTGCAGCCCCCCTCCCAGGCTAATGTGTACAATGGTAAATGGTGATCTGAATTAGTTGGGTGATATTGGTTTTTGAAAATATGTTTAAACCTCTGGTAATGTCCTAAAAAAGCAGACCTTTTGTCTGAGAAACTCAGATTGCACTGTACTCCACTCTCTAAGAAAAGGATTGAGTGACAGTATGGTCATACCACTGGAAATAACATGAACTACTTGGAGGAAAAATGTACACAATGAAACTGATGGCCAATAAAACTAAAATGTGACTCTGTATTTTTTTTGTTTTATATATTGCTTCAAAAAGAAGTATGTGCAATGTATTTATTACAGGTTCTTGTATAGCACCATCAATTTATGCAGAGTTTTACATCTTTATTATACATTCAAATCGTTACCTGCCCCCAAGGAGCATTCAATCTAACCCCTAACTCGCATTCATACATACACATACTAGGGCCAATTTGGACAAGCTAATAAACCTACAAGCATATCTTTGGAGTGTGAGAAGAAAACCGAGTACCCAGCAGAAACCCATGCAGGCACAGGGATAACATTCAAGCTTCATGTGGGCAATGCCGTGGTTGGGATCTGAACCAATGACCCTAGTGCTGCTAGGTGGAATTTTTAACTACTTAGCCACTGTGCTGCCCCAATTAAGAAAACCCTTTTTTTTTTTTTTTTTCTATTTACCATGTAAGCTGTATGTGAAGGCTTAGTACTCTAAAATATAGTTTCTTGGTAGAAAATGCAATGGACATTTCAGATGATTAATTTGGAAAGTGCTTCCCCTAGTGCTGTGTAACATATTAAAAGGAGCAGAATGCAGAGACATTGTGCTGTAGCCTAGTGCAACTGTCCCTATTCATTTCTCTTGTTTCAGTTTTGTACAGTGCATTATGTTGGTGGATTTGGGAACATGTATAAAATTTATATAGAGACATTGCCTGTCCAGTTGGATCCCTTTTTAGTGTGTCATTGGTTTAGGATGACTTTTCTCTCTATACTTGATGGCTTATTGCTTTCCTCTTTTCCTTATATTCCAGATGAAGATGCAGACTCTCAGATGGTACTGAAAGAGGCCAGTTCTCGCCTTCAGAGTAAATTCCACTTCCACACGACTACAATCCAGATAGAAAATTATTCAGAAGATATGAGAGATTGTGAAGAGTGTCAGGACCCCACAGACTAAAGATTACTTGGACCTTCAGGCTGTGTACATGAAGTGGTATTCACTTGAACGTGGAGCTGCCTCCTTTTGTGAACGCTCCTAAGCAAATGACTGCATGCAGTCTTATGTGGGTGCAGAACTTTGTTTATGGCTTCTGCAGTGAACAGAACTGTACTGGGAATATATTTCAACCCAGGTCTTTCTTGTACTGGTTTACTCCAGAAGATCAGTTGCAACAACCATCTGTAGTCAAAATGCTTGGTGCTTTACCTTTTCCACACTTTGCGGATTTTTGCACATAACTATGGCATTGGACTTGTAGTATTTACAACAAAAATAAAACCTTTTATTAATGTTCTCTACAGCTGAAAATTGTGTCCTATAAAGTAAAATCAAACATTTGAATCAGAACCCCAGTCCAAATTAAAGCGACAGAATGTCCAATTAAAAGGTGAATTAAAAAAAAATGTAGCTTTTATTTTTTCAGTCCAGAGCCATCTGCCACAGTGCTTTTTCTCTTCCTCCATTAGAGGTATTCAGTCTTCTGATTTGAAAGACAATCAGTATCATTCAACATCCTTGCTCTGACTGGAAGTGTAGCACAGTGGTCTGCATGCTCCTTGTCAGCATATGAACTAAGTTCTGTTGTATAGGGACTAAATGAGGTTGATTCCAAGTCAAATTCAGGCATTTACTCTGCTCACGTTTAAAAAACACATAGCCACAATAATTTGTGTCTTTTATATGTACCTAGAGTTCAGCTAGAAGTTGGAGGGGTTACATAGACCTCCTAATTTGTACTCGGAGTCTCTAGTAGACCGTATTAGGAAAGTTATGAAGGGAAAACAGGAAGTGACCTGGGGTGTGCCCTGGTCATTATGTCTAAAGGGGGCATACCCAAGTATAAGTAAAAGAGAAGAAATAGAAAGAAATGGGAAAGGGTGGGTGGGACACGAAAGAAACAATGACAGAAAATGGAGGCTAGAGGGCAGGCTTAAATACAGCCCGACTCCTACAAATTCAGGCTGACCTGCAGTCAGCCTTCCCACTTGTACTCGGAGTCTCTAGTAGACTGTATTAGGAAGGGTATGAAGGGAAAACAGGAAGTGACCTGGGGTATGCCATAGTCACGTGGTCAGTATGCCCAAAGGGGGCAAAAATAACAACAGTAGGATGAGCTAGCAAAACAGATTTATTGAAAGTCACCGTATGCAACATAAATCAGCCAAATGCATGAAATGCCTGTGACATCTCCACATGTGGAACCGGGATAGGTATAGATATAGAGAGAGATATATGCTGCATGCCACCTATTTAACTTCTTAATTAAGTGAACAGGGACACCTTGACAAGAAACAGCAGAAACCGCCCCTACCCTTATTTAATGGGAGGAATAAGCTTTGGGAACCTACCTAGGTTTGACAGCAGGGTGCGGCAATGTTTCATGAACTGTGCCATGGAGAGGGGAGTACTAGGGTAAGGTAAAAGTGGACTATCCCTGCGTTTATCCGCAGTGATCACCATGAGCTGATCTAAAACTGACTGGGCACTAGGCATCTCTGGTCTCAAACTCTAACGTCAGTACCGGCTCCTGTCTGCTGTGTCTTGCAAGCGTCCAGATGCAACCAGAAATGATAGGTGTACCTAACTAACTGGTAGATCAAGAGTATGCGGGATCTCGTCCAGTACGAATGAACTTACCTGGCCTGAGGAACCAAAGAAAGCCAGATACATGGCCACCTTGAGAACCAAGCTGGGTAGCAGCCTGAAAAGGAGCCCTGGAGAGTAAAGCGAACATTCCCCGGGAAAAAATGCCCTGTAATGGGGAGTCTGCTAACCGTGGTAGGGGGGCTACTCTTCTATCTACGCAAGTAGCTATAGAATTTTGTGACAATCACACCTAGGATACCTAGACTAGAAAGCCTGGAAGGTATTCCGGGCCGTGTCATGAGCCTACCTGACGTTAACTGACAATGACTTGTTGATCAAAACTGCTGCGCCGGCCCAGTTGGAATCTAGTCCATTGCTAGCGGGGACAGTGTGACACAGGTGTCTGAGTCTGGGACCTGTCGGAAAATAGAGGGTAGTTCAAACGAGACAGAGCATCCACTGCTGTATGCTCTACACCACAGATGAACCTACAGTGAATGTGTAAATGGAACTGAAGGGATAGCCAAATCAGCCTACGTATGAAAGACATAATGGGTAAAGACCTGGATCTGCCTTGTAAACAATTCTGAGGTAGCCTAATTATCCATGGAGAAAATCACTGTTTCATCTATCCAAAAGCGACCCCAAGCCTGCGCTGCCAACATTATGGGGTAACTCTTAAATAAAGCTGATATCTCTGCAAACCCTGGAATATCCAAGATCTTGTCTGGCCATGGCCCAGCTGCCAGTGAGTGCCAAAAAATAGCCGCATAGCCTTTAGTGGCTGCTGCATCACTTGAGGAGAAAAACCCACTCTGCAAGGATGAACATGGCGAACTTGTCCTACATACGCAAGTCAGAGCCACAGAATCTAACTTGACCCGAGAGTCTGAGTAAGGGCCAGATAAAACTCTGGGACGGAAAGCTTGTGGTTGAGCCTGTGGCCCCTGGTCTTTACATCCACGGAAACGTCACTGCAAGCGTATGACTTGTCGGCTACATCGTGGGTGGCAATTAACCACTTCAATACCTTAGGGCGTGATATGACGTCCTTGACTTTGTGAGGGGATATCTGAGTGATACCTGCAGCTACAGGCATCATTCAGATATCATTCTTTCCAGCCGGTGATTCTGTGCACGATGAGAATGATCATAGCGGCAGTTTCGATCGTTCTTATAGACACCCCCCCTCCCGCCGCCATGCGGTGCTTCTCCAGGCTCTCTCGTGCCCTCTCTCCATAAAGAGGACCTGTCTCAATAGATTCCTATAGGAATAAAATTGATCAAAAAAAATATATATTTAAAAAAAAGTGTAAAAATTAAGTAAAAAAAACAAAAACGCCCCTGTCCCCGGTAGCTCATGTTCAGAAACGAACGCACATGTAAGTCCCACCCACATATGTAAACGCCGTTCAAACCACACATGTGAGGTATCGTCGAGTGCGTTAGAGCGTGTGCAACAATTCTAGCACTAGACCTCCTCTGTAACTCTCTAAACTGGTAAGGAAATAAAAAGAAAGAGGGGCGCACCAGCCATGTGCATTATCTTTTGTAAAACATTTATTGAAATAAAATGATAAAGGAATTACTCACAAGCAGTAGTAAAATCTGGTATCATAGACTCGAACGACAACAAGCAGCTTGGTGAGGATGATGAGCGAAGCCTACCAAAGGTCTTAGAGGAATATGTAAGCTTCACTACTAGTTGACGCGTTTCGAAGGGCACGTCCCTTCTTCATCAGAGCACAGCAGTGAGCCCTCCTTCGACACTCCCTGTATATATATATAGTGTATGTACCAGAAAGCCCAATCAATAGAGTGGGGCGGACTTGTGGGGCCCCTCCCCCTTTGAAGAGTCCCTCCCTCAAGGGCAGCTCACTTTGACAAGTGAAAAGATGGTGATGAATAAAGTATAATAAAATTAAATATAGAAGGTTAAATAATAAATAAAGAATAACAAATACATAGTGGATGACTGTAAGTAAAAAATTGCGAATGATGTAGGATATAAATGTATAAATGTATAATCTATAATAAATAATAATAATAATAAAAATAAAGACGAGTGTCAATGTGGTTGAAAATGTCAATGACAACCAACCACAGCAGTATACATTGCATACAGTGGTAGCGGCATAGTGTCCAGAATGGCACGGGGGAGGTGCACCTTTAACAGGGGAAATAATCATTGTAGATAGCAGGCTAGCGTACTGTAGCAAAATGCTGTACCTTTTATGTCAAATCCAGATCTCTGTGTGAGCGGCTCTGTGTATGAGGGCCGCTCTCCGATCATTTCCGCGTGTTCTTCTGTGTTGGAACGCACGCCAATGTGCTTGCGTTCCAGACGGGAGGAAGAGGCAGTGCGCGTCACTTCCTCCGCGCCTGCTGTCGCCTGCCAGTGACGTAAGCGGCAGTGAGTCGTTCGGCGCCATGTCACTGGGGGCAAAAGCTCAGTGGAAAGAGGGGGGCTGACACAGCGTAAAGTTGACCCAACGCCAGCGCAACCATGGGTCCGCCCCGCTGGCTGTAACTGCGCTAACCACTGCTAAAAGTGTAACATACAAACTCTAGAGATACTCGTGAGATGGAAGACGTTACTATCATTCAAAGATGACAAAAAAAAAAAAAAAAAAAAAAAAAAAAAAAAAAAAAATCCACTGTGCATAATTCATTCTCTTGTGTAGTGCAGATTATGCACCTGACGGGGAGTAGGAAAGTGAATAAAAGCTAGATTGTATCACACATAGCATAGTCAATATTAAACACATGTAAGTGTACATCCATATTTAAAAACACAATTAATAAATAAAAAACGCTAATAAAAAACGCAAATAAAAAACGCACACATGTAATGTGCATAGATAGATCAGATATTAAATATTAGTTGCTGTAGGTGCACATTCCATATGCCAATCAGCACACATGCATGCCCATATCACTGACATATCGTGAACCAACCCCGGGTTTAAGAGGAGGTTGTGTAAATTAGGGGAAATGGGTATATATGTACACAGGGGTGGTGTCGAAGGAGTGGACACATGTGGCACAACCAGGGGCTGGCATGAAGACCGCTTGGTGAAAGTGTGCAGGTGATAGTGCTAGTAATCACCACAGGGACAGGGAAGGGGGGGGGGTGGGGGGGGTTTTGGGGGGGGGGGGGCAAAGTATCAAGCGGTCCCTTCCTCGCCACTGTGTGCATCATGTGCGGAGTGACAAACTTGTCACTAAAGAAAGAATACCTTTATCCTATTTATGCTACACATATCACTAATGGTAATACAACAATGGTGTAATATTAATGGTGAAATTTAGCTGAGAACTAGAACACACTAATGGTAGTACACTGGTCGTACATCGCTGAAACATGAGCAATATAATACACTGGTACAAACCTAGTCTATAACAACAGACAATACCGACCTGGTCTAAAAGGCAGAAAGGGCACGGGAAGGTGTGTATGTATAAGTGTGTGTGGAGAGAATGGTGGTGGCATATGGTGACACCATGAGTGGGCACTGCGAGATCACGTGATTTTGTGGACCTCAGGGTCCTCATTCAGGCCCCCGGGGGTCATACTCCCGAGGGTGAAGATCCAATAGGCTTCGCGTTCTGGACACTATGCCGCTACCACTGTATGCAATGTATACTGCTGTGGTTGGTTGTCATTGACATTTTCAACCACATTGACACTCGTCTTTATTTTTATTATTATTATTATTTATTATAGATTATACATTTATACATTTATATCCTACATCATTCGCAATTTTTTACTTACAGTCATCCACTATGTATTTGTTATTCTTTATTTATTATTTATTATTTAACCTTCTATATTTAATTTTATTATACTTTATTCATCACCATCTTTTCACTTGTCAAAGTGAGCTGCCCTTGAGGGAGGGACTCTTCAAAGGGGGAGGGGCCCCACAAGTCCGCCCCACTCTATTGATTGGGCTTTCTGGTACATACACTATATATATATACAGGGAGTGTCGAAGGAGGGCTCACTGCTGTGCTCTGATGAAGAAGGGACGTGCCCTTCGAAACGCGTCAACTAGTAGTGAAGCTTACATATTCCTCTAAGACCTTTGGTAGGCTTCGCTCATCATCCTCACCAAGCTGCTTGTTGTCGTTCGAGTCTATGATACCAGATTTTACTACTGCTTGTGAGTAATTCCTTTATCATTTTATTTCAATAAATGTTTTACAAAAGATAATGCACATGGCTGGTGCGCCCCTCTTTCTTTTTATTTCCTTGTCTGGTAGGACTCCCCATCCTTGAGGGCAGCAAGGCCTGTGTTGTTCTTCTATCTATCTGGTCGACCACTTGTGCGCAGGAGTCAATTTGTTCTTCTGTATTCTCTAAACTGGTAACCTGTAAAAATTTTCAAAGCGTTGCCTATGGAAATTTTTAAGTACCGAAGTTTGGCGCCATTCCATGAGTGTGCGCAATTTTAAAGCGTGACATGTTAGGTATATATTTACTCGGCGTAACAACATCTTTCACATTTTACAAAAAAATTGGGCTAACTTTACTGTTTTTTGTTATTTTTTAATTCATGAAACCGTTTTTTTCCCAAAAAAAAGTTTGAAAAATGATTGTGCAAATACCATGCAGGATAAAAAGTTGCAATGACCACCATTTTATTTCCTAGGGCGTCTGCTAAAAAAACAGATAATGTTTGGGGGTTCTGAGTAATTTTCTAGCAAAAAAATGATGATTCTTACATGTAGGAGAGGAGTGCCAGAATAGGCCCAGTATTGAAGTGGTTAAGAGGGACACTAAGTTAACGTCTTTCCCGTCTGAAATAATCTTTTTATTTTTTTATATTCCCAGGAATGAAGTGAGCCAGGGAATGGAGGGAGCACTTGTGCTTTTACCTAAAGCTAAAGGCCCGGGGCTTGGTACCAAGGGGGTCCTGTAACCTGCTGATGTGCCTGGAACGGCAGGATCCCAGATGGCTCTCCAAAGCCTCAACCCTGGCCCGCAATTCCTGACAGGAGGTTGCCAGTAAGCTCAGGGTGGCATGAATCTGTGAAAAGGATGAGGCGACAGTCCTTGGGGTAACCTGCTCAGCATGAGAGCCTGAAGTACAGGGAAATAATAATCTTAATAGTTCCAATTTGAGAGCTGAAAATGGATACCAACTACCCCTACATCACAGTTCCGCCATGAGTCTCGGGAGGGTCCAGGTTCATTAAGGAGGGCGTACTACCTTGTTTCAAACCCCTGGCCGGTGATGGAGGCAAAGTCTTTGATATCCTCTGCCTGTGACAAGACCTACGCAACCGAGAATAAACTGTCGTAAACAAGAGTTATAACCTAATGTACCACAACTTACTCTAAGGAAAGGAAAATCTCTTTACTTTTTTTTTCTACAACCTCCTAATAGTGATCGTGGTTAATGACAAAGAATACATTTTGCATGACTGAAAACGTATCAGTCTCAAGAACGACCAAGGCCAAGTTACCTGAGGCGTATCAGGCAAATTAAAAATATATACTCAGGCCTATGAAACCTGAAGACGTTTCAGGCAAGTGATATGAGTAGTGAGATGTCATGATGTATGAAACGTAAGTCATATGAGAAACGGATGAGTAGACTTGCCACCGCACAAGTCAATTAGAAACGATCATCTCAATCCGTTAGTACCTATAGACATGATGGGTAAACCTGCAGTGGTGAAAGCCGTGACCTAAAACGTGAAGGCAAAACATGTGCCAAGTATGAAAATGGCAACGAGACACCGGTAAGCGGCGAACCAAAAGTACCGATATCTGAATAGTACATCAAAAGGAACCATAACTTGCCTTCGACCTAGATTTCCTCTATTATCCTTTAAGGCCGGCACCTGGTGACCGAGGCCAACCCTGAAATACAACGTATGAGTAGGACTGGAAACGTGTCAACCCGCTGAAATACAGGGGCCAAGCAACCTGAAGCACGGAAGGCAAATTAAAACGTAGCTCTGCCCTAAGGAAAACCTGAAGACGTGTCAAGCACCTATATGAGTGGTGAAATGTTATTATGCATGAAAACGTAACATGAACCGTATGAGAAACTGATAAGACTTGCCATCGCACAAGCCAATTAAAAACTAACATCTTAATCCATTAGCACCCATAAACCTGATGGGTGACCCCGCAGTGGTAGAACTTTGTAAGGCCTAAAACATGAAGAAATGATCACGTGATATGTATGAGCTTAGAAACCGGCATAAGGTGAAACGAACAAAACCTACCTGAGCGGAACAAAGCTATCACCCGAACGATGCATGGATTGTCGAAATCAGGTTTGAACACAAAATCATCATCGTAATGAACCATCACATGACTAGTGGACACAGTTCATGTTTTATCTGGATCTCCTTCGCTCAGAGGTCACTCACTATGGGACCCCTGCCAACCAACCTGTGAGATGCCTAGGTACAACTGGCAGGTGCCCTTACTAGCTACTCCCCAGTGACGTAGCGGGATGTGAGCTGTGCCGACAGTAGAAACAAGGTGGTAGGCCGTGCTGCCCCAAAATCCCACATGCTAAACTGAGGCTCAATCAACCGACCAATAACTGCGGCAACGAGCTATGTGCTGAGGACCACGTCATGTGGACCTAGATATAACAATATCACGTACTGGACACACGAAAAGCTGTAGCTAGTGGCCATGTTATTTTGAGAACCTTAGGGCAGCCATGACAGCTTGGCTAACTGTTTAACATTACAGTAAATCTGAACTCCCTCCCTCCTCCTTTATGTTCAGGAATTCATAGGCTTTATACTTCTATACTATACTCAACATAGAGAAGCAGACTCAGGAGAGGTCTGTAAAAACAGCTAATGTTGGCCTGGCAGGATGTCCAGGCCTATCGTAAAACTGTCACCTTCTCAATTCGGAGAACCAGTAGATACCGGTCGTAAATACATGAATGCACATAAACCTTAAACAGTGGAATAAGTATGAAATTTCAGCATGTTTCATAACTTTCAAAGTAATAATAGCACAGCCATAATATGGACATATTTACTTTCCTCAGATAATTTGTAACATTTCAAGTCCGGACGCCCCTATGTCAGGTCCTATGGGAAACCACTGGTACCTCTTATTCCTCCTAGGTAAACTAGACATTGGAGACATGGCACGTTTAAAACTGTTTTGAAGGAAATCTCACGCTAAACAATAATATGGATATTTGCAGTCTGTAAACAGTAGAGATGCAGAGATATGAATATGTATCACAAAGTGTACCTGGGACATGGTCATGAGTGTAGACACGTCCCAGCAACCAACCCCTAAACAAGATGACCAGACGATTGGTCACTGTCAACACCCCTTTGATCTGACAGAAAAGAGGAGATGCCAAGACAATGGTCAATTCTCCTTTTACCATCCAAGCAGGAACATCTACCAAGTTTGAGAACTGATTACCCAGCTCATCGATCAAACTCTGATCAACCCTCGGATATTAATTGCAAGTACTCTTCTTCCCCGATTCTACCTTTATTTCTTTGTGGCTGTATATTGTCTTTATCTCTTTGAAACCTCTTTTTTCTGTAAATGTTTATTTGCACCAACTTTGACCTTTTCATAATAAACCCTTCTATTGAAAAGTGTTAACCTTGTCTCTAAAGCTCTTAATGCAAGCTGTAAACAAACCTGCCTCTTGAAGAGTGCTACTGTTGTAGAGTAAGGCCTCTGAGCAGACCTGTCTGTGGTGGCAGTGTGTGTTGCAGACGCTTATTCTAAAAATATAATTGGTATTTCTAAAATCACGAGTCTTCCCCGGCTTGGTCTAAATGGGAGTGGTGGCAGTTAAAGGGTTAATTGCATAATTAGTCCAGTGACAATTGCTCTCAGGTTGCTGGCACCTAGATTTTGGTCCCACAAGCTAGAAAATCTTTGTGCTGGGCGCAGCTGAGAGTGGCATTGTTACGTAAGTGACATCGTGGTGTGAGGTTGGTCGATCCTTTGTCGCGAGTTAGCGAGGAGGGCAGGGACCTGACACCCGCGTTCATCACACTAGACACTGTGACCCAATAAGGCTCTATCAACACAAACCCACAACAACCTCCAATGACCCATACCAAACCATGCCAGTGTCCTGCCTCCCCCTAACACCCATGCGACCATCACCGTGCAGAAGCGTGTGCTCTAACATGAACACACAAGAAATGTGGCTCTGAAACCCAAACTGTGTATGACTGAATACATGACACTCACTGAGCTCACTAAACTGAACATTGATTGTCTGATCACATACACACTCCAACCAGAAACCTGCAAAAATAAACATATATGTGTGAGATGCAGCCTTGTAAGACGCTTAGATACCACTTAGAGCCATGACCTGCGGTAAAAGTACCCGATACAGGGGGATATAGACCGTATGAGGCTAATTGCATGACTCCTCACCTAACACCTAAAACAACCTACCTACAGTGTGAGGATATTTTTTTTAAACCACCGATGAACAAGGAGAAGTGGTAGATGGCGTGAGCTTGGATTGGGATGATCCGGATGCAGTGCGTGCACATGTGACCCCCTGAGCCATTCTAGGTGTGTGGGGCCAAGTACTGGGAGGTACCCTAGCTTACCCACCCCCAGGTATCCCGTGGCCGGATGTGGGCTGCTCCTGAGTCGTGCCCCGATAGCAGTGCTCGTCCTGGTACAAGTAAAACAAGGTGGTAACATAGAGCTGCCCGATGACTTGACTTAACCAATGCCCAGAAGAAATAAACGCCCAACATAAACCAAAGAAATATGTGTAAGAACTGATCACCTCTCATCGGAAGAAAGCCGATCTGAGCCCAAAAACCTACCGAGGGGCCAGGGTCCAACAGAGACCCCCGCACCAGCAACATGGCCATTGTACCAGGGACCACCAATGGCCAGTGTGAGGTGGTCACCACAGCCACCCGTGGCCAAGAATAACACAAACCCCCGACTGACCAACTTCACATGAGTACCCAGTGTCCTCTCCCTACCTGTCTATGACGGTCACAGTGGAGGAAGCGTGCGTCAGATGACACCATCCCTCATGGAGACAAGGTGTGTGACATTCAGTTGCCACAAACCACCCACCGACAGAGAAACCCCCAACAGTACCCACCTGATGCCATACAAAGCAGACCTTGCTCTGCCCCCCCGGCCCCCCCCATGGCACACCAAGATACTGCGGCCCCTCCCCTGCCTGTATTCCCCCCCACACCCGATACCTGTAACCCTGAGCGAAAAAGTGGTGAGAAGTGACGCCTGCTGCAGCCGCACGACCTTCATGTTGATCTGAAAACCCGGAAGTGATGTCAGCAAGTCGTCTGGAAATGACGCCTATCGACCGTCCAATAAAGAAATGTCGACAGGAAATGGAGGCTAGAGGGGGGCTTAAATACAGCCCGACTCCTACAAATTACCATTCCCCCCTCCGGTCTCCGCTGTACTTTCTGCCCACAATCCTCAGCTGTCAGGGCTTTTGCACCCACTCCACCGGTCTGGGGATTTGAAATTCATGTTGTTCTCTCTTCCTCATTCTGTGCTGCCAGGATGGACCAGATGGATTCTGAATAGTGCCATCATGTTATGTTGCCCTTTTTAGAGTTTTTCTGTAAATGTGAACTAAGCCTTTAAATTCAGAGAACAAATAAGTAGCCTGTGTCACTGTGTTAAGCAAAGGAATGCTATATTATGGAGAAGAAGCAAACCTAGCTGCAGAGTTGATTATGGCCTCATTATTTAAAACTGGGTTTTTTCCTGTGGAATTTAGGTTTAATCCCAGGAAGATGTTAAAAGCCACCATTTCAATCTGGGTATGTATTTATAAGAAATGTATTTTTATACAGAGCTGGAATTTGTTTTTATATCAGCATCCTGTCATTTGCCGCACTAAAAAACTTAGTCCGAAAAGCGGAAGAGTGATGCTGCAGTATGCTGCTACTTCTTATATGTACAAACGTAGACTAAAGCCCCATACACACTATCAAATTTTCTGCTGATTTTTGTCTTCAGATTTACCAAAACCATGTAGTGCAAGGACCTGCCTGATTGCATACAAATTGAAACTCCTAAGGTTTGACCTCATATTATATGGTTTTGGTAAATCTGAAGGAAAAAATCAGCAGAAAATCTGATAGTGTGTATGGGGCTTAAGATGTGCCAGGGAGCAGGCTGTATTGCTCATCTTCCATATATTTTGCAGAGGGTCTTGGGAATGCGGGACCTGAGTGGTCTGTCAGGGTGTGGTGCCTGGTTGACAAGAACAACAAATCTTTTGAAAAGAATTACACTTGCTACATATTGTTATATTTCATCTAAATGGAGAGCTTTCTAGGAACTTGGTCCACACAGCAAGAAATGTTATTGGACTCCTGCCTTCTTTTCTTGTCAACCAAAGCAGTGGTTCTCAACCTCAGTGCTCAAGTATCCCCAACGGGCCACGTTTTGAGAACTTCCCTTAGATAAAATAGCTCTTCTCAATACCACGTCATTGATATTGATTTAAAGCATCTGTGCAAAGTAAAGGGAATTCTGAAAACATGGCCAACCAAAACATTGGGGGTATTTGAGGACTGAGGTTGAGAACCACTGAACCAAAGTACCTTCAGCCAGGGTTCACACTGTAGCGATGCGGAAACCAGCGCAGGTTCCCACATTGCATCTTTCCCGCAGGCAGTTCACACTGCCTTCTGTGGCCTGCTGTGGGTGTCTGACACCCCAGATCGGTTCACAGTGCAAACTGTGGATTCGGACAAGAATCAGATCGCGTGGGTGAAAACACCCATGCGATCCGATTCCCTGCGCCTTTTTTTTTTTTTTTTCCAAATCCAATGCGAGTTCAGCCATACGGTTTGTATGGCTGAACTAGCATTGCACAGACATCGCATGTGATTAGCACCGCAGTGTGGGTGCGAATTATATGCAATGTCTGTGTTCGCTACAGTGTGAACCCTGACTAACAAAAGGTTTACCTTCTGAAGTTCTCTGTATCACACAGATACAAATAAAGTATTGAGCCTCCTGGCTACATGGTCTGCTTAGACCCCTGGCCTGCATCACTTAGGCTGAACTTTTCCTCAGGTGTCAGCCTTATCTGAATGCTTGTCAGTAAGGCCAGACACTCCTAGACATACACTCTGCACACTGAAAGGAGTCCAGCTTAACCTCTTGCCTCCTACATAATGCATATGTGTGGTGGAAAAAGGTGTGGGCTTTAATGCCCACACACTATACATATGCTTCCATAAATGGGAAAGGTTTCTGGGCTGAGAACACGCTCGCTGTGTGCTGCTAGCACAGTGACTAAGTTGTCATAGACCACTCCCAGTCTCTAGTAATGAAGACCCCTTGAACCGCCTTTAGGGAAAGGGAGCCTTGACTGCTGGAAGCATGGCATCACTGTGGGTGTGAACCTAAAAGGGAAGTTAAGTAGCTCCCTTAGGATTGGCTACAAGACCTGAGGTGACTGGGTGGATCCTGAACTCTAAGGCTCGGTTCACACTACCGCGACTTGGGATCCGACTTTAAGCCCTCAAGTCGCCCCAAGTCGCCCCAGAAAGAGATTCACATTACAGTGCATGGGAGCGTCTTAATAGACACTACTGAAGTCGCTCCGACTTCAGAGCGTACTCCCTGTACTACTTGGATCCGACTTTGATCCGACTTCAGCCTATTAACTATCATTGAAGTCGGATCGCCGTCTCGCATGATCCGACTTCGGCATGCGACTTGTGCTCAAATGATCTTGAGGGGAACTCCGCGCCAAATTTTAAATAAAAATCCGGCATGGGTTCCCCCTCCAGGGGCATACCAGGCCCTTGGGTCTCGTATGGACCTTGAGGAGAACCCCCTACGCCGAAAAAACGGCGTGGGGGGTCCCCCCCAATCCATACCAGACCCTTATCCGAGCACGCAGCCCGGCCGGACAGGAATGGGGGTGGGGACGAGCGAGCGCCCCCCCCCTCCTGAACCGTACCAGGCCGCATGCCCTCAACATGGGGGGTTTGGTGCCTTGGGGGAGGGGGGCGCGCTGCGGCCCCCCTCACCCCAAAGCACCTTGTCCCCATGTTGATGAGGACAAGGGCCTCTTCCCGACAACCCTGGCCGTTGGTTGTCGGGGTCTGTGGGCGGGGGGCTTATCGGAATCTGGGAGCCCCCTTTAATAAGGGGGCCCCCAGATCCCGGCCCCCCACCCTATGTGAATAGGTATGGGGTACATGGTACCCCTACCCATTCACCTAGGGAAAAAAGCGTCAATAAAAAACACAGTACACAGGTATTTAAAATAATTTATTAGGCAGCTCCGGGATCTTCTTCCGACTCCGGGGGTCTCTCCGGCGTCTTCTCCCGGTGTCCGCATCTTCTGCCGGCTCCACCGCTATCTTCTGGCGCTCTTTTGCCAGCGGTGGTCCGGACCTCTGGATCATCTTCTTCCCTCTTCTCTTCCAGAGATGTTGACACGACGCTCTCCCCAGCCAGAATGGTTTCTGTGCGCTCTGCAAGGGACTTATATAGGCCGTGACCCCGCCCCCTTATGCCGTCACAGTCCCTGGGCATGCTGGGTCTGTGACGTTTTAGGAGGCGTGGTCACCGGGTGACCACGCCCCCTTATGACGGCACAGCCCCAGCATGCCCTGGGACAGTGACCTCATAAGGGGCGGGGTCACCGCCTATATAAGTCCGTTGCGGAGCGTTCAGAGACCATTCCAGCTGGAGAGAGCGTCGTGTCAACATCTTTGGAAGAAAAGAAGAAGGCAGAAGTCCGGACCACCGCTAGCAATTGAGCTGCAGAAGATAGCGGAGGAGCCGGCAGAAGATGCGGACACCGGGAGGAGACGGCGGAGAGACCCCCGAAGTCGGAAGAGGACCCCCGAAGTCGGAAGAAGATCCCGGAGCTGCCTAATAAATTATTTTAAAAAACCTGTGTACTGTTTGTTTTATTGACGCTTTTTTCCCCTAGGTGAATGGGTAGGGGTACCATGTACCCCATACTCATTCACATAGGGTGGGGGGCCGGGATCTGGGGGCCCCCTTATTAAAGGGGGCTCCCAGATTCCGATAAGCCCCCCGCCCGCAGACCCCGACAACCAACGGCCAGGGTTGTCGGGAAGAGGCCCTTGTCCTCATCAACATGGGGACAAGGTGCTTTGGGGTGGGGGGGGCCGCAACGTGCCCCCCTCCCCCAAGGCACCAACCCCCCCATGTTGAGGGCATGTGGCCTGGTACGGCTCAGGAGGGGGGGGGGGCGCTCGCTCGTCCCCACCCCCATTCCTGTCCGGCCGGGCTTCGTGCTCGGATAAGGGTCTGGTATGGATTGGGGGGACCCCCCACGCCGTCCTTTCGGCGTAGGGGTGTTCCCCTCAAGATCCATACCGGACCCAAGGGCCTGGTATGCCCCTGGGGGGGGAACCCATGCCGGATTTTTATTTAAAATTTGGCGCGGAGTTCCCCCTAAAGATTCATACCAAACACAGTGGCGGGGATCCAAGTCGGATCCCCGTTCATTGAAAGTCGGATCCACAAGTCGTGTTGAAGTCGGGTTAAAGTCGCGTTGCAAAGTCGCGTTGAAGTCGTGTTGCCCCTGTGTGAATCGAGCCTAAGAAAGGCTATGCTGAGGCACATCCAACTGCTCTGAGAAGATTCAACTGTCAGAAGAGTTGCCCACCCTCCTGGCCGTTGTGATGTTTTGTCACAGCTTTATTGGCGGTTTTGGCTTAATAAACATTGTTTGGCTGTCTGCATAACAGAAACCAGTTTGAGAAATGGAACAGGAGAAATTACTATCTTTTTTTTATTTATTTTTTTAAAAGTAGCCGTAAACCTGGTGTGACAAAAACAAGGCTTGAACATTAAATAGGAAGATGTATTACTGGTTGCAACACAATTTTATTCTCTGTAAATTATATCTGGCCTGTATGCAATTTCGTCAGAGGACCAACCGGTACTGAAAAATTAACGAATGGCTTTATTGAAATGTGCAAATAGTAAAAAAAAACTTCACCATTGCAAACATGTTAAAAACTGACAATGTTGTCAGGGGACAGAGGTAGCTACCCCAGACAGCTATCCATCCACATGCATACATCAATAGGGATTTTAATTAAACAACAGGTGATGACCCAATTACAGGAATTGATCGTAAGTCCGTAAGTCCTGCAGCGTTTATTTGAAAAGGGGTTGGTATGGTGACAAGTACAGTAAACCGTTCCAATATATCTCACCACTCCTGGGCAGGATCAAACAACACCCCGGTATCCTTCACAGTGGCGCTGGACGCAAGGCTCCCCACACGCTACAGCCTCTGTAATGTCCCCGTACATCCAATCCACCAGGGACCGTGGCTAAATCCCAAAACAAACCAGGATATCCGTGCCATGCCATCTGTGTCAAAACATCAAAGACGTGATGACGGCATGCTGACGCGTTTCACTCATCAGGCAAGCTTCTTCAGAGTGAGGTGGGGCTTGGGGTAGGTGTCATTTAACTAGTCTTCACACCTGTTTCAGTGATTAATCCTACACCAATAAAGATTAAAGATCCAAGCACACACACCTCCTACAGACATTCAACACAATATCGGGTCTGACTGAGCCTGAGTGCAGCGCTAGAATGGACCGCATGAAGCTGCCTAAGTAACTAGAGACTAACCTAGTAAGCAAAAAGGACATAAACATTAAGGCTACTTTCACACTGGTCGGTTTTCAGGCACTTGCTAAAAATAGCCTCTGCAAATCGCCTAAAAACCGTCTCCCATTTATTGCAGTGTGACTTTTCACACTGGGGTGGTGCACTTGCAGGACGTTATGAAAAGTCCTAAAAGCAGCATTTTTGGGGCAGGTTGGTAGCGCTGTATTTTCCCAAACCCAAATTGCCCTGCCCATTGCAATGAATGGGCAGCGCTTCCAAAGTGCCCCAAACCCAGAGTTTTTACCCTTTTTTGGGTAAAAACCGCCCTGCTAGTGGCCGAAAAGTGCTGCTAAAACTGAGCTAAAGCGAGCAGCACTTTAGCACTAACGGCTGGCGCTGCCTTGTCTAAGTCCAAAGTGTAACAAAAGATAGGATACAGAACCACCAGAAAACAAAACAAGAACATAAAACAAAGACGAACAGCAGAACAGAGTCAGCCAAAGCCTAAAGGAAGCAAAAAATGCAAGATACAACATTTTATTAATTGTTCAACCACTCAGGTCATTTATATGCTTACTTGTCCATGTGGTAAAGCCTATATAGACAAGACAAAGAGACAGCTTAGGATCTGAATTGCTTGTGTCTGAGTTGAAGGTGGAGCTCTGTGCCTGTTACTGATCCCGCCACAGGCCCATCCATCTGGTCTGTCAAGAGTGCTCTCATCTCATCAGTCCATAACACCTTGACTGTCTTCAGATATTTCTTGGCCCAGTCTTGATGTTTCAACTTGTGTGTCTTGTTCAGTGGTGGTAGGGTTTCAGCCTCCCTTACCTTGGTCATGTCTTTGAGCACTGAACACCTTGTAATTCTGGGCACTCCAGGTAGTTTGCAATTCTGGAATATGAGAGCACTGGAGGATAATGGGTACCTGGTAGCTTCACGTTTGATTTTCTTCTCAAATCTTTGGTAGTTAATTTGCATCACTTCCTCTTTAAACAGCAAATTTAGAGTGAAGGAAAACTTAAAGCGGAGTTCCACACAAAAATGGAACTTCCGCTTTTCGGAACCCTCCCCCCCTCCGGTGTCACATTTGGCACCTTTCAGGGGGGAGGGGGGTGCAGATACCTGTCTAAGACAGGTATTTGCACCCACTTCCGGCATAGACTCCCATGGGAGTCTATGCCTCTTCCTGTCCCTTCGCGCTGTCTCCTGGGAAACACACAGCTCCCAAGAGATAGCGGGGACCACTTACGATGCGCAGCGTGACTCGCGCATGCGCAGTAGGGAACCGGGAAGTGAAGCCGCAACGCTTCACTTCCTGATTCCCTCACCTAGGATGGCGGCGGCAGCTGCCGAGAACCGAGCGGGTTCTCGGCGTCGCCTTCCGACATCGCTGGACCCTGGGACAGGTAAGTGGCCATTTATTAAAAGTCAGCAGCTGCAGTATTTGTAGCTGCTGGCTTTTAATTTTTTTTTTTTTTTTTTGCGGTTTGGGTGGACTCCCTCTTTAACCTCTCTGAACAGTGTCTGGAAGGCTGTGGTTGCTCCTGCACAAAAAAGGTCAAGAAACTGACAGACTCCATTAATGGAAGGCTTATGACTGTTATTGGAAAGAAGGGTGACTATATTGGTCACTGATATTATTATTATTATTTTTATTTTTTTTAAAGGTCAGAAATGTTTATTTGTAAATTTTTAGTTGTCTGTTTATTATTCTCACTTTAACAGATGAAAATAAACAAGTGAGATGGGAAAATTTTAGTTTTTCGTTTATTCGCATAATAATTCTGCAGACTAATAGTTTCCCAATAATTGTGCACACATAAATATTCTCCTAAGAAAGCCAAAACCTCACTTTTACTTTCTTAAATATTCAGTTTTGAGGTTTATTAACATTTTGGATTGACCAAGAGCACTGTAATTATTCAATAATGAAATTAATCCTCAAAAATACATCTTGATATAGGCTGTTGATCTCCTTAAGCCACACCCTCCCTCATTACACAAATACACATCACCTGATATGCCTAAATCCAATAAGCATTCAAGTTTAAAGACCTTGGATTTGGACAATATGCATAAAAGTGATGATTTAGTCAAAATACTCACTTGCCTAATAATTGTGCACACAGTGTTTGATGATGCTGTACTACAGTGGTGACATGTGGCAATTGTGAAAAAAACTATATTTTTAAAAAAAATGTCTCCATTTTCCAAAACATTGTGACAAAAAGTTACAACTTCAAAAAACTCACCATGCCTCTTACTAAATACCTTGGACTGTCTACTGCTTTCCACAAAAAGGTCATTTGGGGGTAATTGTACTGTCTTGGCATTTTCAGGTCTCAAGAAATGAGATCAGTCAGGTCATCAGGATTGATCAATTTTCAGATCTATATACCATAGTTTGTAGACTCTACAAGTTTACTACAGACTAAATAATATACACTGATTTGAGCTGTTTCCACTAAAGAAATGTAGCAGAATACATTTTGGCCTTAATTTATGAAGAAAGATTATTTGTTTGAAAAATGTTTAACCAAAGCAAAGAAAAACATGTTTTTGTGGACTTTTTTCGTTTATTAAGCAACAACAAAAAAAAAAAAAAAAACACCCAGAGGTGATTAAATATCACCAAAAAAAAAGTCAGTTTGTGTGAAAAAAATGATAAAAATGTAATCTGGGTACAGTGTTGCGTGACTGTTGATTGTCATTCAAAGTGTGACAGGACTGAAAATTGGCCTGGGCGGGAAGGGGGTGAAAGTGCCCTGATCTCAATCCAGCACTGTGGACAAGAGCAGTGGCTCTTGGCTTTCTCCCTACTCATAGGCTTAAAGACAGCCATTGGTTCCCGCTGCCGACAATCACAGCCAGTGAGGGGGTGGGGGGGGGCCTGAGCTGTGCTCTGTGCCTATGGACACACAGAGCCAGCTCAAGAGAGAGCCTGCACAAGTGCCCCCATAGTAAGCGACTTGCTATGGTGGGCTCTTAGCAGGGAGGAGGAGCCAGGAGCACTGGCGGAGCCCCAAGAACAGGAGGATTTGGGCTGCTCTGTGCAAAACTAGTGCACAGAGTTTGACATGTTTGTATGTATGTATATTGTAGGTTTACAATCACATTTTAAACCTGGTCACTTTGAAACTGTGATACATAGCAATTTTACCAGACTGGCAATTCAACCTCCTCAACAGCTCCAGAGATCCCAGTATTGGCAAGTTACACAAAACCAGAGCCTGTCACATATAAATCCTCATCTGCGTCTTCAATGTATTGCCATTAGAGCTATGTATCTGACAACATTGATGGACAATGCAGAGAAAGTTCAAAGCCCATCCAAACTTGTTTGGGGAGCAATAGGGTTTAGGGATGAACACCTTCAACCCTGACATCAAACGGTATGCGATTAAAAAAATACCTCCGTTGAACATCACATTGTGCACAACTTAATACCAAAAGCAAGCACAGGATAATTTATTGTAATAAATTATTATAAGGCCTCATTCACACGGGGTGTATGAATTCATGCCCCATGTGAACAACTTGTTTACCTTGTTTGCCTGACCATGCAGGCAGCCTTATTGTTGTCAACTGGGATGGAGAGGCTGCATGGACACAGCTGCTGCTCCCAATGTGACATCCATGTGGGTGCACGGCCCTGAATGCCCCTTGTGTATGAGGCCTTATAATAATTCATTGCAATAAATTATCCTGTGCTTGCATTTGGTAATTAAATCTAAAATAAGGTATTTGAATAGACAAAGGCTATGGTGGCTTATACTGTCCAGTTTGTTTTAAAGTGTAACTAAAGGAAAAACCTAAATAAAATATATATATATATAGATGTAGCACACTGATGTTTAGGCAGGGTTGCTAGTAAATGTATTTGCCAAGTGATAGTTGCCTTGGCCAATTGATAGGAGGTCAATTGATTTCACCCTAATTCTGGAATTGCTGCACTTCTCTCTTCTGTCACTAGATGGCTGGGTATCTGGTGGCATTAGATAAGACAAGGGCATTACAAGGACAGATTAGGAATGAATGGGGTGTCTCAGCCAATGGGCAGGGATTTTCTTGGGTCCCTTGGCCTGCTGGGAGAGCCTATTTTTTTGGGTGAGGTCAGGTGATCGGGGTTCTGTGCCATCTGGACAGCTGTCTGGGTGGACGTGTGTTGTGCTGCCCCGGCTGGTAGGCCAGAGCCTGAGGCCTATCCCAGGGACATCTAGCTGCTAGGCTGTCTGAGAGCCTATCCAGAAGCAAGAGAGCAGCGTAGGGTTAGGATTGCAGCTTGCAGTCCAACCAGAAGTGACGGTTCTGCCGGCCGGAGAACCTGTCATTGTCGGAGGTATAGGGGAAGCTGTCGCCACTAAAGGACCATCCACCTTGTTACCGGGGACCACTGTGAGTGGCTGAAGCAGGTGCCAGAGCAGTGTTCTCACCAACCGGGGATGGTGAAGAATTGGGAAACTTCAGCAGATGTCAAGCCAGGAACCCAGCAAGTTGAGGTGGCGCTTGCAGAGCAATATTGTGTACCAAGCAGGCTAGTGGGGTGACACTTGAGGAGTATCTGTGAGTGCCAAGTTAGGGACCTAGCAGGGACGCGGGGGTGACACTTAATGAAGATACTGAATGAGAAGATTGGAAGAGCTCAGGGGATCCAGTGGCAGTGGATCAGCAAGTCTAGTAAAAGACTGGGAGCTCAGTTGAGTGAAGATCTACAATAGGAGATTGGATTGTAAAAGAAGTGAATACGTTCTTTACAACCTTTGTTAGAAACAGTTTCAAGATTGTTGCCATAGGAGACAGCGGTCCTACACATGCAGATGTGGTGTCTTGCTGGATGCCTTTCCCTGCATGGCTGTTTGCCTATAGAAGTCTCAGAGTCTGCTAAATTAACATTGCAACTACTAAAGCGTGTCCTGGCCCTAAACCTCTCTCCCACAGTTCTGTTTAAGAGACAATAAATCTCTATGCATTCCAGAAGTATCTGGCACCCATTAACCACTTGCCGCCCACCATCGTATGACACCCCGCAACACCGATCTAGGTAAAGAGTCTCTGACACAGACTCTTTACCACGTGATCAGCCGTGTTCAATCATGGCTGATCACGATGTAAATAGGAAGAGCCAGTGATCGGCTTTTCCTCACTCGTGTCTGACAGACGCGAGTAGAGGAGAGCCGATCGGCTGATCTCCTGACAGGGGGGTCTGTGCTGATTGTTTATCAGCACAGCCCCCCCTCGGATCCCAGCCAGGACCACCAGGGAAGCCACCCAGGACCACCAGGGAAGCCACCCAGGACCACCAGGGAAGCCATCCACACTGGACCACCAGGTATGCCCCCTAGACCCCCAGGGAAATATTAATCTGTGCCCAGGCAGCTGCCAATCAATGCCCAGGCAGCTGCCAATCAGTGCCTACTCACAATGCCTACCACTGCCACCAGGGATGCCTATCAGTGCCGCATATCAGTGCCACGTATCAGTGTCCATCAGTGCTGCCTATCAGTGCCCATCAGTGCCCAGCAGTGCCGCCTATGAGTGCCCATCAGTGCCACCCATAAGAACCCATCTTTGCAGCCTTTCAGTGCCCATCATTGTCGTCTATCAGTGCCCACCAGTGCCACCCAGTGCCACCCATGAGTGCCAATCAGTGCCGCCTATCAATGCCCATCAGTGCTGCATATCAGTGCCACCCATCAGTGCCTCCTACCAGTTCCCATCAGTGCCGCATATCAGTGCCCGTCAGTGCCTGCTCATTGGTGCCACCTCATCGGTGCCGCCTTATCAGTGCCCATCAGTAAAAGAGAAAACTTACTTATTTACAAAATTTTTTAACAGAAACAAAAGCAAAACTTTTATTCTTTTCAAAATTTTCAGTCTTTTTTTATTTGTTTAGCAAAAAATAAAAACCACAGAGGTGATCAAATACCACCAAAAGAAAGCTCTATTTGTGGGAACAAAATGATAAAAATTTAGTTTGGGTACAGTGTTGTATGACCACGCAATTGTCATTCAAACCGCGACAGCGCTGAAAGCTGAAAATTGGTCTGGGCAGGAAGGTGTATAAGTGCCCTGTATTGAAGTGGTTAATCTATCTTGCATTGCACCCACTATGCTTCGTAATCCACTCTACACAGAAGGATGTCAGCTATCCCTAACTCTGGAGGTCACCGTTAGGCTTGGAGAGGCCCGGGACTTGGCTACATATATATTTTAGTTTTAGTGTGGAGAGGGATCAGAACACCTGGGGAGATTAGCCCTATTTGTTATGTTTACTGTTACCATCAAACACAAAAGAGCACTCTGAATTTTGAGTCCTCCCCGGGACAGTAACTGAGGGGAAATTTTCCAATAGGGACGCTAGCTCTTCCTGACCCTGGTGACAACCTGGAATTCTCTTACGTTGGAGGGATTTTCACTCACTTACCCCATTGGAACACAGATGGTAAAAAAAAAAAAATGTGACGGGGTTATAACCCTACCTTACTCTATCCAAAATGAAAAAAAAAAGTTTGCCTTTAGTTCTACTATAATTTAAAAATGGCACTAAAACCTAAATGCTCACTCGTGGACGTGAGCATGCCTTGTTTAGGTGCTTGAGCTGAAGTCTATGAACAACACCCCCTCTATAGAAATGTCAGAAATCTTTGCACTTTTGTTTAAAAAAAAAAAAAAAAGCAACATAGAGCTGCCAGAGAAGTAACAAAAGCCTTCCTTAGTATTCCGCTCACTTTGCATTTGGTACTACTGCTGCGCAGAGGTCACAGCAGAGCCACTGGCATCATCACCTGCAGCTTCACAGTGACAACTCATAGGGTTTATGTAAGGGTATACTAAGAACATTTGTTGTTGCTCATAGCAAACAATAAGAATCTGTATTCCACTTTTACCTTTGCAGTGCAAGATTGTCAGATGCTGACTGGTTCCTTTAGGCAATTAGGAATGTTAGTTTTAGTTTTTACTTTTTATACATTTGCCCCATGATGTCAGTGCTCAGACTAGTATGACATTTGCAGCAGTTATGTAATCCTAAAATGTATGCAGGGTGAGCATATGATAGAGGAGTAGAGGTTATAATAGTCATGCAACAGTCATTTATAGCATACAATATGTAAAGCTAGGGCAATTTAGGTGGTCGTCATATCCTCTGTTTCCCTCCTCGTTGGATACCAAGCAAGGGTCACATGAGAGGCCTACCCCCTTCCTGGCGTGGGTTCTTCTGAGCTACGCTAGGCACTTTGTGCCTTACACATGGAGTACCTTTTACTTGAACCATGCTCATGCCCTGGACAGATGACTAAACATGAACGAACTCTAGTAAACTCTTCTGATGTAATAGGCATCACCATGGTTAGGTGCATTTAGGAAGAACACGCAGAGCCAATGCCCTTCCCACCTGTCCAGCTTATCACCGCTAGCTCACTCACAGTAACGGTATGGGGTCCAACCATGCAACTTGCGCAGAGTCCATTTGTGCACGTCACTTAACTCTTTCTCTTCCGTACCTGTGTACAGGATAAGGGCCCCGGCGGTGCAGATCAGAGCCCCAGTCCCTTTTATAGCACACAGGACTGGAGGGTCAAACCCAAGGAATTACAGTTAACCCCTAACTTCCCCTGGGGCGGCAGTTAACTCTATCTGCCTACAAATATTAAATGTGTCGCACACATTTCTAACCCCTAAGTTTGTGGTGTGAAAAAAGTTAGAGAAGAAAGCCTGTGTAACAAACAGGGTATCCTTTGAAGCAGAAAGAAGAGGGATGTGATCTGGCCATGGCTGCAAGAGGCTGCTGAATGCCAGGGCTCCTGCTGCTCACCACTACTCACCCTGCTCTGTCGGCCTGACTCTCACCTGACTGTCACTGCTATCATGCCTAAAAAGGAGAACCTGAACCACCAGTGGAGCTTGTTAAATCAAATAACATTGAATAATATTGAATTGCGGCTTACCTCACAGACACTAGAGTTCCAGATTCCAATATGGCGGATCCTACCCCTCTTTACTGTCTGAAGAGCTGCCCGCACTGCTACGGGAGTACTTGCAGATGGAAGCCACACAGTAGGGTGAATCCCCATTGCTCTCTCCTTCCTGTCAGCTCCATGGTGGAGCAATGTCTAATATTCTGACACTTATACAGAGCCAGGGACTCCTCTGTGACATTAAGCAATGCTTATGTGACCTCCCTACAAAAGGCAGATTTGGCGGCATTCCTTTTTTTTTTTTTTTTTTTTTTTTTATTGTGTTTTTTCAAGCTTTGCAATAAAAGGACAAAACAATGACTGAACAGTCGCCAAAGTACAATACAACGACAATCTGAAATCTGACACTATTCGCCTGGAGGAAAGGATTGAGTCCCTGGAGACCCATCAGACTGAGACCACAGCTGTGCTCCAATCCCAGCAAACCAGATTGGAGCAGCAAGACCTCAAGATTGAGGGACTTCTTTCCCAATTTTATGATTATGCAAATAGGAGCTACTGGAGAAATCTTAGGATCAGAGGGCTGCCAGAAACCATCAAAACAGCAGATTTGATCTCGACTCTGCTCACTGTTTTTAACAAAATACTGGACAGACCTCCTCCACACCCCATAGAGGCTGAGAACGCACATAGAAGACTTGGGCCAGCAAACGCTGATGTCAATAAACCAAGATATACGATTCCAGGACAAATATATCATTATGCGGGGCATGCGCTGGTGGTCCTATCTGGAATTTGATGGAACTAGTCTTTATTTCTTTTCCTGACTTGCACACTAGCAATGCATAAGATGCTGCGCCTCCTCCTAGATGTCTTAAGATAACAAGGCGCCACATATTGCTGAGGTTTCCCCTTCCGCCTCATTGCTACTAAAGAAGGTGTCACAGTTTCTCTTTGAGATAAGGATGATCTGCCACATTTTCTGCAAACTTTTTCTTTTTACATGCGTCACCCTTCCGTGTGCTCCTTTCTGCAGAGGCCAGTTATAGGTTGGGCTGGTTGCCACTTGTTTGTACTGTTGGTGAATTGGTGTGGGGACGCACTGGATACCTTCACTGCCATTGTGCTATTGCTGGGTGTCCAGTGCGCCCCTATCCCTTTATATGCTCCAACAACAACAGTGACCTCCATAATAAGTACTACATGCCTACTACCCCTGCAGGGGTATCTGGATCTGGTGAGTAGGAACTCTGAAGGGGGAGCACACAAGTCACCTGGAATCATCTCGAGCACAAAAAGTCACCTTTGATGTTGTTTAGCATTTACGCAGACACCACTGTGTATGTGGGACTGTCACACATCATCGTTATATATACAGCATAGACTTTTCCTGTTTCCAGCTGACAGCTCCATTGTCCAGGGGCCACTGCATTGATTATTGCCTGTATGGTCCGCACCTGGCTGACTATATACTCTGACCATTGATGTGATAGTCATTTTATTATTGTTATATTGGTTTATTTGTATATTTTGTATATAGCTATGCAATACTTATAACTTGGCCACATCAGGCACGTTCTTTATTTCACACTACTTTCCCATTCAGAAATTAGGCTGGGCACATAGGCTCATGTGACACTTCTCTTTCTTTTATTATGTATGGTTTATCACATCAGGAATTGTCCTATATTGCATATCTATATCTATATCCGGTTACTGGAGGGACATATCTGTTCTATATCAGGTTTATATAGATCACTTCTTGGGCTTATCCCCCTTTTTGTATGTGCCAATTACTGTTTAGGTAGCGCCAATTACCCCATACTTTCTTTTTCAAAAACAGTTATAGGTTGGGGTGGTTGCACTTGTTTGCAACCCGCAGGATGGTAGACCACTAGATGCCCTAAGAGAGCAATTGAAAACTTTTAGATCCGCAGGCAAAACATAAATTTCAGTGTGCAGTTCAGCTTTTATGAGCAAGGCAACAAATGTGGCAGAATGCTGGCAAGAGCCTTCAAATGTGAATTATGAGCATACAAGTGCCCTATATTCAATCGAGCGCCAGTGATAAGCTGTATTATCCCTCTGATTGCCAAACACTTCTAATGCCCCATACACACGATCAGAAATTCCGCCAGCAAAAGTCAGATGTGAGCTTTTGGTCAGAAATTCCAACCGTGTGTATGCTCCATCAGACTTTTGCTGGCAGAATTCCAGCCAGCAAAAGATTGAGAGCAGGTTCTCTATTTTTCGGTCTGAAAAAGTTCATCTGTATGCTATTCGGACGCGCAAAACATCACGTATGCTGAGAAACAATTCGACGCATGCTCAGAAGCATTGAACTTCATTTTCTCGGCTCGTCGTAGTGTTGTAAGTCAATGCGTTCTTGAAGGTCGAAAGTTCAGAGAACTTTTGTGTGACCGTGTGTATGCAAGCCAAGCTTGAACGGAATTCCGACGGAAAAACCATCTAGGTTTTTTCTGACAGAATTTCTGATCGTGTGTATGGGGCATAAGAGCTTTACCATTCCCTCTATAACCTAAAGACTGGACAGAGTGCAGAGGCCAGGAATCACTGAGGCGACTTGATAGATTCATACCTGGACAAGATCCAATATCCGAGTCTATCTCCCTAGAAGGACAAGATCAAATATCTGAGTCTATTACCCCAGATGACCCAAGTCTTAGTTTGAGACATCACACCAGACAAAACCCTTTATGCGATTAAGAATATGCCCTATGGGAAGAGTCCAGACGGATTCATTAGGACACATTTTCTAAAATATGCCAATATTCTCTAAATACCAATGACATCTTACTTTAATTCTCTGACTAAGGCAGGGCGTATCCCCTGGGAAGCATTACACACACGCAATAAAGATTTTTACCAAAGGAAGGACCCAGCCTTATGCCTGAGTTACTGCCCTATCTCCCTGTTAATTTGTATATAAAGATCTTAGCTAAACACTTGACAAATCGCCTTAAAGGGTTTTTAGGTGAGAAGTCCACAGGGAGTAAGTTGGGTTTGTCCCTGGTAGGAAAGGCAGGGACAACTCTCAACAGGTGGTTTGCCTTAAACACTGGGTTTCTGTCTTGTCCTCTCGCCAGACGCTGAAAAAGTATTTGACAGAATTGTTTAAATTGCTTGTGTTACATAAGTTTGAACTGAGGGACAAGATGCAGGCTTGGATTGGTGCACTTTATGGGAAACCAATGGCACAAGTGAAATTAACCAGGTTCTCTCACCACCATTCGCAGTCTCCAATGGGTCAAGGCAGGGATGCCCCTTGTCCCCATTACTATTTTTTTCTAATGATGGAGGCTTAGTACAAAAACTTGCCACATTTGCAGAAGATGTCCTATTTTTTTAATAGCATTTTATTATGGGTAGCCCTACCCAATCTTCTGCAACAGTCGGAGAGGTTTCAGGACCCCTCTAATTTTAAGATCACCTGGGAAAATCTGTGATCATGCCCCTCAATGTCTCTTGCAAGGACAGATATGCTTTGGAGGGTTTGTTTCCTTTTAACTGGCAGGATGACCCAATTACTTGTCTATGTATTAAACTAACTGCGGACATGCGTGACCTATTTAAAGGTAATTTCCTGCCACTCCTGCATGCTGTGAAAGAAGACCTAAAAACCTGGGGCAAGGCCCAATTCACTTGTTTAGGCAGGATAAGTCAAAAGGAGACTTTCACCCAGACCTTTTTTTTTTATATCACCAGGCCAATGCACTGATTCATATTGTCAACTGGAACCTTAATGTTTCTAACAATTTATGAGTTACCCTGGAGAAAACCTTGGCTGGCTGCAATCAGGTGCATGTACCCTGGCTTAACCATGCTTATAGAGGGCTAGCAGATTTATTATCTTTGCTATCACAATATTTTGGCAATTTGGGATGGACTGAACAAAAATCAGAACTTAGGCCAGTTCCCCTAGCCACTATCAACATTGAGTGATTTCCCTTGGTTAACCCTCGGCAAACACCTGGCATTTTTCAAGCCCTGGGGTGGGTCCAATCACACAAGGTGTTTCAAGCTTATGAAGTGAACAGAACTTATCCCCTACCAGATTTTGTGCAAGAATGGGGAATAACAGCATTTGACAGCTGGAGGTATATCCAACTATAAACCTTTTTGCAAAAGCTTAAGGTGTAAGGTGAGGCTCAAGACTCCCTCTCCACATTTGAGGCTATGTGCCTTGATAAGGAAAACTCCACATGATTACTCTCTAGGCTATATAAACTATTGTTAGGGCTTGCTACTCACACGGTCCCCTATTATATTAGAGAATGGGTGATGGAATTAGGCCAAGGCCTATATGAAAGTAGTAAAACTAAAGTTACTGTGTTGACCCACACCTCCTCTTTCAATTCTAAGATGAGGAATCTTGTTGCAAATTTTTAACACAATGGTATAGAGTCTTAGATAAACTGTCCTGAATATACCTTCTGAGCAACAAGGAAAATTAAATTGGTTGGGGGAGTCCACTAGATACTAAGGGTGCCTGACCCTACAATATACGCGTTTGTCACCGCAAACAACAACATTGAACAAAACGTGGCAGACAAGACATCAAATAAGGCTATCCTGTACTGAAGTATAAAAATATATTGTATCAAATCACATCAAAATTAGACAATAAGCTGATAATTATAGGTAAAGATCACTAGTAAAAGCACCTAGTCTAATCCACCAATCCCTTAAAAATGCACCCAGTGACCCCTCACCACAATCCTGATTTGGTCAACATTAAAATGAAATATAAATGGTAAATAAATCGTCAGCACCTGTGATCCTCTAAATTATAAATAGATGACCAACTATTGTGGTCCCTGTGTAAAAAAAAAAAAAAAAGTGTAATGGTGGGAGTCAGCATGTGCAGATGGCATGCTGAAATAATAACTACCATTGGCTATAAATGAGCTTCTTTCCATGCTGTTCAGTTAACGATGGATGTGCTGATCTCTTGCTGCATCAGTGTGAAAGCGACCCTTAGGCTTTAAAACAGGGGTGCTCAGCATTTTAAAGACCAAGGAACACTTAAATAATTTGGTAATTGGTTGCGGGCCACAATGAAATGAAATGGTTCAGAATTTAGAATTTTTTTTTTAAATAGCATAATGAACATTTTCCTCCTACAGTCACTGAATGCTGGCGGGAGGAAGAGTAGGAGAAGCCAACATTCAGCGATTGTAGGAGGAAAATGGAGAGGGTTGGTTTCTGTATATGCTGCAGAGACGGACTTGTCATCCGCCGGCTCAGCAGGGATCAACGGAGTGACCCCTGCTGAGCAAGCGGAGTCCATCAAAATGGACAGCCCCGTGTGAAAGGGGCCTAAGGGTTGCTTCGCTCACCCCAAAGTCCGACCCCTGTACCACAGAAAGTCAGAATGTGCCTTTTTCCCACTATCCCGGGGAATTGGGTGTGAAACGTGAAGACTTGTCTCAGCTACTAAGGGACATTACCGACAATCAAATGGCAATTTATGAAACATAAACAAAGAGAGGATCTAAGTGCTCACTGTATGTTAAGCAATTATCGCTCTTTATTGAGTAAACTTACAGGATTCCTCATCTTGTTTCAGCACATAAACAGCTGACAGCGGCTGAAGGAACACACATTCCGTTCGAATAGCAGCGGGTGATGTCAGAATGTGTGGTTCCTCCTCCGGTACGCGTTACGTCCTACGGGACTTTGTCAGCGGGGTGGAGCCACAACGTCACCCGAAGAATTTTTGAAGGAAAGCGTTGCTATACCAACACTGACGTCCTGTCAACAGCGAGTGCGCAGCTCGAGTGGAATCCAAACCGGAAATGGAAATCTCACCGCAGAATGGCATGGGGGTCCCTCAGCAAGGAGACAAAAGACAATTAGTGAAACGTAAAGAAGTGTCAGCGCAATACTAAAACAACAAACAGTGTCAGCGCAGCTGTACCACTACTGATATATATAATTTAGGCATAAAAATTTATAAATTTCATAAATCATGTCACCCGCGGCCATCCGATAAAACCTGTACATTGATTAATGTCGTACATAATAAAAATCATATAAAAATCAATCAATAAAATACAAAAAATATATACAAAATTAAAAATGTATTATAAAAAATATATTATATAAAATATAATATGTATCAAAACACCCAGGGAGGGGAGGATATAACTAACGTTATCTACCTATCAGAGATAAAACAATTGAGATCAAACTCGACATTTAATCCTGAAGACCTAAGTACCTTTGTCTCAAATATCCAGAAGGATTCTCTTTGGCTCAAAAGTCTCACAAAATCCCCCCCCTCCAATGTTTACCAACCTTTTCTATTTCCCAAAACATGAGGCACCTAGGTTCTCTACCGTGGTGGTGACAAAATGCTTAGACACATTATGGGACCTGAGGCCTTTTTTGATGTAACTAACGTGTTCGCCTATGCGTACACTTAATGCCCCTTTTGTACGGCTAACATATTGGAGACCACAATCACACTCCAACATGTAGACCACACCCTCAGTGTTACATGTTATAAGGTCTTTAATCTGGTATTTTTTGTTCGTCACGGTAGATGAAAGCTCCTTACTTTTTTGGCATTATTACGGGAGTGTCTACATGCTAGGCACCGCCCACATGCATAAAATCCCGACAAAAACTGGAAAATATGATTTTCTTTAATAACGGGTGGGTCCACTACCCCAGGAGCCCTACGATAAATAAATTGAGAACCTGTCCCAAAGCACGATCCCTTAATAAAATTCCTCAGTGTTTATTTATTATTCTCTCAAGCTTCCTATGCTGTGAATTAAAATCCAACACCAGCTTATATTCATGTTTTTGTTCCTTAGTTATTTTGGGACCTGACACTAAATGATTGCTATTCAGTCCTCGAACTTTATCCATTTCCTCTACCAAAAAAATCCTCTGATAACCTTTCTGAATGAACCTCTCAATTAAAACTTGTGACTGAGAGTTGAAATCTTTAATAGAACAGCAATTCCTTCTAATACGGACAAATCGTCCCTTAGAGATATTACAAATCCACGTTTTATGCCGCGTACACACGGTCGGACTTTTCGTCTACAAAAGTCCAACGGACGCTGACGGACTAAAGGTGGCTGGTAATCCGATCGTGTGTGGGCTTCTCCGGACTTTCAACGGACTTTTTTAGCCTCAAATCCGACGGACTTTAGATTTGAAGCATGCTTCAAATCTTTACGTCGTAAGTACGACGGACCCCGAAGTCCGCTCGTCTGTATGCTAGTCCGACGGACAAAAAAACGACGCATGCTCATAAGCAAAAACTAAACGGAAGCACTCGGTCTAGTAAAACTAGTGTTCGTATTGTAGGTAGCACATTCATCACGCTGCAAAATCTGTGATCGTTCAATGCAGCGCATTTTATTTCTTCTTTACGAAGGCTCTAAAGAACGAAGGTGTTTTGCTGTTCATAATCAGAGTTCTCCCAAACTGATTTCTGGATTCTTTTTCTCTTTGATCTCATGAATGATATAGTATGCCTTTTTAAAACAATGTTTCCATACTAATAATACTTTTTCCCCTTTTTATTTTATTTTTTTTTTTTTTTTTATTTTTTTTAGGTTTGTAAAGTTAACACAAAGAACCCATTATTATTTTTTTTTTTTTTTATAGTGTTTATTTTTTAGTTTTTAGATAAAGTTAACCCAAAGCACCGTTTTTGGTTACGTAATTTTTTGGATTTTCAAGACTTACCACTTGAACATTATTAACATTAGTAATGTATTTTTGGTGTGTTTTTTTTCAAACTCAATGAGATTGTTGTCCCTTGTTAATTTAACATTGTGTGTAAAATCAATGATTTCAAAGAAAACACATAAAGTCTTTTGCTAAACTCAAAAAATATCCATTTATTCATGGTCAAAATAAAATAAAGAGGAAGTCAACGCTGGAAAAAGTCGGTGTACCAGAAAATTGGGATCTTGAGGAGTCCATATAAGAGGGAGCACAATCTGGTCCAAGAATCCCAGAGATCAACAGCACCAGCAGATGATCTAGATGTCCCCAGACTGTGGTCCTACAACAGCCTGCGTCTTCTGTCAGACCAGACTGAACCCAGGTCATCATTTTCTTCTCTTCCCTGCAGCCTTTCCTCCACGCTGCCCTGCAGCCTTCCCTGTAGCCTTCTTTTGAGGCTGTGGCTCTGGTGTTTCAGTTGTGGCAGGAGGAGGAGGAGGAGGAGGAGGAGGAGGAGGAGGGGGGGCTGCCTCATGTAGTTGGGTGTTTTGTGTTAGCGTGCCCTGCAGCCCCTTATGGATTGTTTCCCCAAATAGGCGCTCACAAATGAGGCGCTGCTCCCAATCCATCTGAAGAAGCCTGCTGGCTAAGTAGCAGCCATAGGATTCTTCCGCTTCGGGGGGGCTCGTTAAAAAACGGGTGGCCTCTTGCATGAGGCGCAGGGATGCGTCCTGTGTGACCATCCCCTTCCTGGCCCTTTTTTTGGGAAGGTGGAGGGGAGGCACTTGGGATTCGGTCAGGCTTCTACTGGGCCCAGCCACCTCGCTTGGCCCAGCCACCTCACTGGGAGCAGCCACCTCACTGGGAGCAGCCACCTCACTGGGAGCAGCCACCTCCTGCCTGACACTGGGCCCAGCCTCCTCCAGGATGATGGTGAATCCGGCCTCCTCCAGGCTGTCCATGGGCCTGGTCTCCTCCTGCCTGCCACTTTCCCCACATTCCTCCTGGATGGACTCATCCTGTGTATAAAAAAAGGACAATAGTTTGAGTATATTTTTTTGGCTTCATCAATGACACACAGTTTGCTTCTCATGAATAGCAAATTCAATGTGAATACTTCTCTTTAATAAAAGAGTCTAATCAGACACCATAATTATTTCAAGCAGGTGCCAAACATATTTAGCCACTACTGTCAATTGATATGTATACCCAATTTTGAGTGCCAAATTATTTTAGACAATTATAACATCCAGTTAACATCATTAATATTAGTACAGTAAATATTTGTTAAAATAATTTACCTGACTCCAGATGGTCATATCTGGTTCATCCAGGATGGAAGACCCAGCTTGCTCCTCATCAGCCTCTGCTGGGGTGGAGGGAAGGGTGGAGGGAAGGGTGGAGGGAAGGGTTGAAAGTGATGGCCTGGCTTCATTCTGGTCATCCAGAAAACGGAGTTGATTGTAGTACCACAGCCTGGGTACATAAACATCATCTGCTGATGCTCCTGATCTCCTTGATTCCTGGATCTTCTTATGCTCCCTCTTATACATGTTCCTCAAGACCCCAATTTTCTTGAGCAATGTCTCCATTGTTGCTTCCGGGATGGTCGCCTGGACAAAGGCCAGAAGTCTCTCCAGCGTTGACTTCCTCACATGCTTAGCATAATACTGAGGGTGTTTCACCTCCCACAAATTCCTCATCTCTCGATATTTGGAAATAAAAGATGTAAGGAACTCTGGATCCTTAAATAGGGGATTCATTATATCTGGAAAAGATGAAGTCACAAGACAAAAAACACTTTTATTATAGGTTTCGGCTAACCCCTCATCATCTTCTCCCTATGTAGGCCTCATCAATCTATCAAGCCATATAGGCCGCTTGCTACAAAGTCATGACCATAAAAACCAAAAAAAAAAAAAAAAAAAAGAATATATCTAAAATTACCTTCGTTTTGTAACGTCCAGGTCCACTATCACCTACCACAGAACGTACGTACGACACGTGCGCAAGGCTCTTTATACACTACGCATGTGTGAAACTCCGCCTGCGTCGCCCGCCCCTGACGTTCGAAATTAACTCATGTTCTCCGCCCCCTAATTCGACGCACAGAACGTACGTACGACACGTGCGCAAGGCCCCTCTTTATACACTACGCATGTGTGAAACTCCGCCTGCGTCGCCCGCCCCTGACGTTCGATTTTAACTCATGTTCTCCGCCCATTTTTTGTTACGGCGCGTAGTGGAGTTAAAGAATGGCGGAGACACCTGAAATGTTGACGACCTCAGGTAGTGGAGACAGCCCGGAGGCTGGAACGTCAACAAAATCTGTGAGGCCTAGATTTAAGGCCTCTAATATGAGTTTTAAAGAGATGGTGGAGATGGTGGCCATTCTTCACAAAGACGACTATGATGGGAAGTATGGGCCGTACGCACGGCCAAATTTGCGCAAGGCCAAAATAATGGCGAAGGTGGTGGAAACTTTGCAGGCATCTTTTGGGGTCCAGCGCTCCAAAGACCAACTGCGAAAAAGATGGTCTGACCTGAAACTCAGGGAGCCGGATCAATACCGACGTATCCGGAAAGTTCTTAAAAAAAGTAAGTACTTGTCGTGTTTTTATCTTGTGTTTATTACCTTGTATATTGCTCCATGTGCTTTTCCTTCCTATCCGATTTTTGTTTTCATCGTTTTAAACGATCTTTTAAGAAACCTCGTTAGTTACATATCTATAGATATATATCTATATATACATATACACATATATATACATGTGTATATATATATATATATATATATATATACACATATATATATATATATATATATATATATATACACACACACATATATATATATATACACACACACATATATATATATATATACACACACACATATATATATATATACACACACACATATATATATATATACACACACACATATATATATATATACACACATATATATATATATATATATATATATATATATATATATATATATATATATATATACACATACATATATACATATATATATAACTATATATAAATATATATAAATATATATATATATAACTATATATAAATATATATAAATATATATATATAACTATATATATAAATATATATATATATCTAACTATATAAATATATATATATATATATATATATAAACGAGAGAGAGAGAGAGAGAGAGAGAGAGAGAGAAATATATATATATATAGAGAGAGAGAAATATAGAGATAGGTAGATAGATAGATATAGAAATTTAAAACATTCTTTTGGAAGATTTGAAGTTATCTTAATTTTTTGGCTTTACATTTAGTTAGATAGTTTGAGATTTTGTTCCAGATATAGAGAGAGATCAAAAGATTATTAACTATATTTTGAGATATTGATATCTATCTATCCGATATGTCTTTCTAATTTTAAATATTGAGGTAAAATAGGAACTCTACACAAACCACTTCATTACAAATGTTGGAAAATTACTATGTACTAAAATATCTGTGTGCTAATTAGATTAAAATAATTTTTTGTTTCACATAGGGGAAAAATCACTCAGCCAACCCAAAGCAAAACATGATTGGGAAATAAGCCCAAGTCCCATTGAGGATGTGGAGGAAGGAGAGGTGGGCGACATGGGCACCCCACCAGGTCAGTGTCTGACACACCAGCTTACGGTAATCTATGCATGGCTGCCTTTTATTTTATGTAATTTTTCTACTCTATTTTAGGTGATCTGGTTGTGCTGGAGTCAAGCAACAGCGCCACCCCCGAGGATGTTAATGAACTTTGCGACATGGGCACCCCACCAGGTCAGTGTCTGAGACACCAGCTTTATGGTAAGGTAAACTTATGTGTGCATATTTCTAAACATATTTTTTTTTTCATTCCACTTTAGGTCCAACTGACTATTTTACCCCAGACAGTGCCCAACGGCTAATTGCTCAAATCATGGCCTGGAATGGGGAGATCGATCAAATGCGGAATCGGCTGGATCGTATGCAGCAGGAAATGAAGGACATGATTGATGTTTTGGGTCGAATCTAAATGCCCTTTTTTAAACCCCAAAACATCAATCATGTCCTTCATTTCCTGTTTTGCTGACCCCATTCTGGGCCTTCTCTTTTTTGTTTTGGCCAGAACATAAATGGCTGTTTAAGCTAATGTAAAAAAGGAGGGCTGTTTCTTGTAAATACCTCACAAATCCACAAAAAAATAAAAATTGATTTTCAAAAAAACACAAAAAATATAAAAAATAAAAAACTTGATTTTAAAAAACCCAAAAAAATTAAAAAATAGATTTTAAAAAACCCAAAAAAATTAAAAACTTGATTTTAAAAAACCCAAAAAAATTAAAAACTTGATTTTAAAAAACCACAAAAAAAAAAAACTTGATTTAAAAAAACCAAAAAACAAATAAAAAAATTGATTTTAAAAAACCAAAAAAAAATAAAAAACATGATTAAAAAAAAAAAAAAAAATTAAAAAACACTTGATTTGAAAAAACCAAAAAAACAAAAATATACAAACTTTATTCAAAAAAAAATAATAAAAACAAAAATAACTTGCTAAAAAAATAAAAACATAAACACAAAAATTGCTTTAAAAACAAAACAAAAAAAAAAAACACAAAACAAAACTTGATTTTCCCAAAACCAAAAAAAAAGCCTGTTTGTGAAAATCAAAAAGCCAAAAATAATTTTTTGTGGATTTAGGTATAAATATTTAGATATAATTATATTTTGCTACATTATTAAGATATCATTCTATTTTTGTCAATGAACATTTTATACTAAATGCAGAACTGAATGCATAACAACCATTAATAAAAACATCTCCTTATAGGAATTAAATAAATGTGTGGTTTGTTATTTCAAGGCTCAGTATCATTTTAGTTATAATTGTAAAAAAGTTGTTTACAGTGGCAATGGAGCTTATTTAGACATTTAAAATTACAATACAGTTGGCACTACAACTGCTCGACCATAACCTAGGAGACAGCCCAAAAGAAAGGCAAGCAATAAATATAATGCAAGATTTCATCAATAATTTTTTTATTGGCAAAAATTATATATCCTGGCCCATTGCAATGGCCCCCCTACCCATAAAATAATTAACATATTGCTGTCTAACTTGACGGGCACTTTGGGGGGCCAAGCCAGTACGGACAGTATCCAGGCCTGTAAGGTTGGCTTCTATTTGTCCGGCCTCAGGCCCAACTGTGCCTATATAATTTGGAGCATGCTTATTTAAAAAGTTGTGCAGAATGCAGCACGATAAAATGATAAAATTAAGTTTGTATTCCGCCAAATTAATGGCTGTTTGAAACAGGCGGAACCGGCTGGCCAGAATTCCAAACGCATTCTCAACCACTCTTCTAGCTCTGGCCAGCCGGTAATTAAAAACCCTCCTCTCCGGGGTGAGTGTTCTTTGGGGGAATGGCCTCATGAGGTGCTTGCTGAGAGCGAAGGCTTCATCGGCAATGAAGACAAAGGGGAGTCCTTCCACGTTATCCTCATCAGGTGGCAATCCCAGGCCACCACTCTGGAGACGCTGGCAGAACTCCGTCTGGGCAAATACTCCTCCATCCGACATCCGGCCATTCTTCCCCACGTCCACATATAAAAAATCATAGTGTGCCGACACCACCGCCATTAAAACAATACTGTGGAACCCCTTATAATTAAAATAATATGACCCCGAATGGGGTGGTGGCACAATGTGGACATGTTTCCCATCTATAGCCCCTCCACAATTGGGAAAGTCCCAACGGCTGGCAAAATGGGATGCCACAGTCTGCCATTCCTGTGGCGTTGAAGGAAACTGGGAAATCAAAAAAGAAAACCAAAATCAATTAATTTGTAAGCTAACATTGCAAGAAAATTAGACAATTAAAAACATTATTCCCCAGCATCAGTATAACATTCAATAATTTAATTGTTCTGGAATAACTAATATGGAAAGGCACACTTATCAGATTGCTCACCCCCTCTGATGGAACATTGATTACATTTTAGGGGGTTGTGAAATCCCTAAAAAAAATTACTTTTAGGACACGCAGGAATTTAGGGACTAAAAAGGCTACAAGACTGCAGTTGTCGCACTCTGCAGGTGCAGTTGCTAACCAGCTTACAGTAAATGAGGTAATGTAAAAAGGCATTCATGTTGCAAGGAGTACACAATCACATGCAAGGGCAATTAATGAAAACACTTTGAGGCTTGCATATGATTTGATGATGGAAATCAGCAGAGCTTCTGCTCATTTACTAAAGCACTGGAACAAATGCACTTGTAGAGTGCACATGCATTTTGCAAAGTGCCACATATATTTGCTTTAGACAAATCAACACCACAGAACATTCCAGCAAATTTTAACGAGGGTGGGGGTGGGGGGGTTGTGAAATCTAGATAATTGCTCATTAGCAGCAAACTATTTGGAGTGAGTTTAGGTGGGGGGGGGGGGGGGTTGTGAAATCTAGATAATTGCTCATTAGCAGCAAACTATTTGGAGTGAGTTTAGGTGGGGGGGGGGGGGGGGGTTGTGAAATCTAGATAATTGCTCATTAGCAGCAAACTATTTGGAGTGAGTTTAGGTGGGGGGGGGGGGGGGGTTGTGAAATCTAGATAATTGCTCATTAGCAGCAAACTATTTGGAGTGAGTTTAGGTGGGGGGGGGGGTTGTGAAATCTAGATAATTGCTCATTAGCAGCAAACTATTTGGAGTGAGTTTAGGTGGGGGGGTTGTGAAATCTAGATAATTGCTCATTAGCAGCAAACTATTTGGAGTGAGTTTAGGTGGGGGGGGGGGGGTTGTGAAATCTAGATAATTGCTCATTAGCAGCAAACTATTTGGAGTGAGTTTAGGTGGGGGGGGGGGGGTTGTGAAATCTAGATAATTGCTCATTAGCAGCAAACTAAATACACTCAAACAAAATACATTCCAAATGAGTAGACTAGGTGGATATGTTCCCATCACTTCATGCTGGGAAGGTTATTGAAGGAAAATATACATGCATGACAAAAAATAACAGGAAAAAAATCCAGCATGTGTGAGGATAAAAAGGGGACATTCACACTATATTGCAATGATGGTAAGTAGTGTTTGAAGCAAGAAATACATTATATTATCAAAGATTACATAAAAGAACATGTGATGCTAATAAAAGAAAAATATCTTACCTTAATATAGTCCTTCTGCAGGACCTGTATGATGGCAGAACAGGTCTCTGGGATAATGATCCCCAGAGCCTGGGGGGAGATGCCTGTCGAGAACTTAAGGTCCTGCAGGCTTCTCCCTGTGGCCAAATACCGCAAGGTAGCGACCAGCCTCTGCTCCGGAGTGATGGCTTGCCTCATGCAGGTATCCTGCCTGCTGATATAGGGGGTCAGCAAAGCCAACAAACGGTCAAAAACGGGGTCCGTCATCCGGAGAAAGTTCCTGAAATCCTCAGGATTATTCTCACGGATCTCACGGAGCAAAGGCATGTGACAGAACTGGTCACGCTGAAGCAACCAATTCTTGGTCCATGAACTCCTCCTCGCCCTGTTCATGGACTGGTCTTGGGCTGAAGAATAAACTACAGCACCAAGCACATACAATGCACGAGCTCTACGACGAGTACGTACAGGTAACATGGCTTCAAAACGGTCGGCTGGTCAGAACGCACTAAACAGAACGCACTGAAGAACAGCAAGGCCTGTGAAGAACGACCTGAAAATCAGGAACGAGCGGCCAATAAAACAAAGATTTCTCAATGCCAACTGACCAAACGCACTGAAAAGCAGATACAAACCTCACAAGCACAGACTGAACAACAGTTAAAACGAACTGAAAAATACGAGTCTCACAAGCGCGAATCGTCTCTCACCAAACTTCTACTAACACGAGATAAACACGAGATTAGCAGAAGGAGCCCAAAGGGTGTCGTACGGGCTATTGAACTTCCGTTTTATAGTCTCGTCGGACTTGGTGTACGTCACCGCGTACTAGGCTGTCGTACTTTTGTGTGGTCGTGTGTGCGCAAGTCCGTTCGTAACAAAGTCTGCCGCAAGTCCGCCGAAGGTACGTCGGAAGTCTGTCGGACAGGCTGTCGGACTTTTGTAGACGAAAAGTCCGACCGTGTGTACGCGGCATTATGGTTACAACCATTAAGGGAGTCCCAAAGTGACTCACACTTCCCTGTTCTCTTCTGACAGGAGTGACAGATCGTGTGTTCCTATTAGCTAGCTATTCCTCCCAGGGAACACAGTTAACCCCTAGATCGCCCCCTAGTGTTAACCCCTTCACTGCCAGTGACATTTTTACAGTAATCAATGCATTTTTGTAGCATTGATCGCTGTATTATTGGCAATGGTCCCAAAAATGTGTCAAAATTGTCCGAACGATGTGTCCGCCATAATGTCGCAGTCACGATAAAAATCGCAGATCGCCACCAATAATAATAAAGAAAAGAAATAATAATAAAAAGTAAACGCTAACTTTTGCGCAAACCAATCAATATACGCTTATTGCAATTTTTTTTTTTTTTTTTTACCAAAAATATGTAGAAGAATACATATCGGCCTAAACTGAGAAAAAAATTAGCTTTTTTTAAAAAGAATGGGGATATTTATTATAGCAAAAAGTACAAAATAATAGGTTTTTTTTCAAAATCAACGCTCTTTTTTTGTTTATAGCACAAAAAATAAAAACCGCAGAGGCGATCAAATACCACCAAAAGAAAGCTCTATTTGTAGGAAAAAAAGGACGTCAATTTTGTTTGGGTACAATGTCGCATGACCGCGCAATTGTCAGTTAAAGCGACGCAGTGCCGAATCGCAAAAAGTGCTCTGGTCAGGAAGGGGGTAAATTCTTCCGGGGCTGAAGTGGTTAATAAATAAAAACAAATGTAAAAAAATCCTCTCTTTTGTTTGAAAATAACATTTTAGTGTCATTATAAATGGGACAGTTTACTTTTCATGTAAACTAACATTAGTTATTTAAACCTACCACTGGTCAAATTGTTAAAAATAAGTATATAAATACACAAGAACAAAATTATATTTTGGATGACAATGTTTCAGAACTTAAAAAAAGTATTTTTTTTCTTCCTCCAAAATAAATAAATTAAAGATGTATTGCCCTGGTCTATAAAGCATACACAGGTCCAGAAGCTTAAAGTGGAGGTCCGCCCACCGCTGCAAAAATTAAAAGCCAGCAGCTACACATACTACAGCTGCTGACTTTTAATAATCGGACACTTACCTGCCCTGCAGTCCAGCGATGTCTGCACCGTAACTGATGTTTCCATCAGCTGTCTGGTGCATGCCACCTCCATTGCAAGTAAGGGAACCCGGCAGTGAAGCCCTACGGCTTCACGCCGGGAACCCTACTGCGCATGCGCGAGGCTCGCTCCTCTCTCCTACTGGCCCAGTGGCAGGGAAAGGAGGAGGAGAGAGCCCGGGCGGTGACGTCAATACCCGCGGCTGAGGCTGCCGGAAGTGGGAACAGGATACCTGTATTAGACAGGTATCCTGCCCCCTCTCCCCCGAAAGGTGCCAAATGTGGCACCTGAGGGGGGAAGGAGTACAACGAGCGGAAGTTCCACTTTTGGGTGGAACTCTGCTTTAAGTGGTCAACATACATTGATAATGGGCTATACAAAAATAGTAATAAAGTCTTACATTAAAAGAAAACAAATCAATGTCAGCAGGCAATCCCTATAACTGGTGTCACAGCACCATCTAGTGCTAGTTATAAGTAATTACACTAATGGGACAATACTGCAGAAAAAAAAAGTATTCAAAATAAATAAATAAATGTTGTATTTCCCTGGTCTATCGGGCATACACAGGGACAAAACGCTTCAGTGGTAATGTACAATTTATAATGGGCTATGCAAAATAATTAATACTTAGATTAAAAGAAAACCAACCTATATCAGCAAGCAATCTCTATAACTGGTGTCACAGTACCACCTAGTGCTAGTTATAAGTAATTACACTAATGGGACCTCTACATGTCCTAAGCAGAACCTGGAATCTTCTTGTTCTACAGCTAATTTTTAAACATGACCTGATCACTTCTATTTTGTTACCTATCCACAAATAGCTTTAGATTTTAAACATTTGTCCTTGGAAATATTTAAACATGCTATAGGTGTTCACAAGGTTTTTTGTTTTTTTTTTTAGAAATGCACATGACCCATTTTGCTGTTACATACTGGTGCCAAGTTACAAAGATTATCTCATAGGTTATCACTGGTTAAAATATCACTAGGTTCCTTCTGGAGAAGATTGCAAGGTTCTGCAAGCTGTCTATTAAAAAGTGCAGTAAAATGAACCATTTGAGGTAGAGGTACAATACAGATTTTTCGTATAAAATACTGATTCACAAGAAATAAAAGAACCTTCAGCTCTTAGAATTGATCTAAACCCTAACTGAAGATTTTGTTAGTCTAAGTATATAGTATTTTATGTAAAAACACAATATGGTTGTTGTACAGTACTGTTTATACCTTAAAAAATTTTAAAAAAATTTGTCCCTTTGCTGCTGGTCTCCTTCGTCCTTTTTCAGACACTTCTTGTTTACATGCACTTGCTACAGCATCAGCTGAACATTATTGTTTCATGATAGTGACAACAGCAGGCTGTGACTGCACAAGGCTGGCTGTAATTTCCATCAGGGGCACATGTGACAGAATGGAAATGAAGGAATATAATTGGGAGACTGTTGTCATCCTGTAAAAGTAAACCTGGGACCTTTGTGGCAAGATCACAAGGTATTATTTTCAATAAAGCTGCATGTTTTAAAAGATTAATAACAACATTAAAATTAAAATGACTTTACCATGATAAAGCTTATATGAGCTTTAGGTGATTGTGTTTAGATCTACTTTAACTACTTGAAGATCAGACATTTTCTGGCACCTTGTTTACATGTGAAAATCCAATATTTTATATAATTTTTTTTTGCTAGAAAATTAATTAGAACCCCCAAACATTATATATATTTTTTTAAAGCAGGAGCCCTAGTTCAGGGGTGGGCAACCTGGGGCCCTCCAGCTGTTGTGGAACTACATTTCCCATGAGGCATTGCAAGGCTGGCAGTTACAATTTCCCCCAGAGGCATGATGAGACTTATAGTTCTGCAACAGCTGAAGGGCCCCAGGTTGGCTACCCCTGCCCTAGAGAATAAATTGGTGGGTTTTGCAATTTTTTATGTCACACGGTTTTTGCGCAGTGGTTTTTCCAAACACAGTTTTTCCAAACACAGTTTTTGGGGAAAAAATAGACTTTTTAAAATTTTATTGCACAAAAACACAATACATAACCCATTTTTTTGTAAAAAATGATGTCATGCCGAGTAAATAGATACCAAACATGTCACGCTTAAAAATTGCGCACACGCCCCCACATCAGCGACAAACAGGCGACAAACGATATAAATTTTATTATCAATGGGTGATGCTTTAAAAGCCTTTACAGGTTACCACTCTAGTGCTAGAATTACTTCCCCTGATCTGACGTTCGCAGAGATACCTCACATGTGTGGGATGATCGAGGTTTGGGTGACCGATGCACATGTCCACCTTTGAGCACTAGCACGGACTGATGGGGGCACTTTAAAAATGTATTTTTTTTTTTTTATTATTAATTTTTTTTTTTTACACTGTTGCTTTAAATTTTCCTTTTTTTGATCACTTTTATTGCTGTCACAAAGAATGTAAACATCCTTGTGACAGCAATAGACAGGCTATAAGCCCCCATATGAAAATGTAAACAGAGAGAGAATTTCTCCTGCGCTCGTGAAGGCGTTACTGGTGTAAAGTGGTAGTACTTACAAAAAGAGGAAAAAATAAGAGGCATAAAAACAATAAGAAAAAAATCTCATGAAAAATTGTTTATAGGGCCATTAAGAGTGTATGGATGGTTTTTGGAGAATAAGAATATAATTTTAGTGTCACTTATCTATTTTATGTGAACAAATATAAATTCCACATGTATATGATATTTATATTTTTCTGAGAAAAGTATTATTAAGTAAAACAAGGAATACATTTCAAATAACTCAGACATCCTTGCAATTCAACCCTACTTTAAGAAAATTTACAAGACATGTGGCAGATTTCCAGAAACCAGGGAAGAATAAAATTCCTATTAGGTCTTTTTTTTGCTGCCTGGATCCCTGGGGAGAATGCCCTTCAGGTCCCTTTTTGCTGCCTGGGTCCCAGGGGAGAATGCCCTTAAGGTCCTTTTTTTTTTGCTGCCTGGGACCAACAGGAGAATGCCTTTCAGGTCCCTTTCTGTTGCCTGGACCACAGGGGAGAATGCCTTTCAGGTATTTATTTGCTGCCTGGGCCCCAGGGGAGGATGCCCTTCAGGTCATTTTGCTCTGTCTGGGCCCCAGAGGAGAATGACCTTCAGGTCCATTTTTGCTGCCTGTGTCCCAAAGGAGCATGCCCTTCAAGTCCTTTTTTTGCTTCCTGGGACCCATGGGAGAATGCCATTTATGTCATTTGTCGCTGCCTAGGCCCCAGGAGAAAATGCCCTTCAGGTCCTTTTTTTTTTTTTTTTTTTTTGCTACCTGGGCCTCAGGGGAGAATGCCCTCCATCTTCCATCAAAGAGAGCTGAGAACAGGTGTCTCAACTGGAGGATTTCCCCTTACTACTTGTTGTCTTAACAACTCTAAAATTCTGGATTTCCCATCACAATGTCTCAGTGACAACAGTAAACACTAAAACAAAGAATGTGAATTTCCACATCACAGACATGTGACAAGTGACAGCTATGACAACCTTAAAGGTGATCTATAATTTCCCCCTTCATTCCAAAACGAAAAAAAAAATGCCTTTACCTACAATTTAAAGATCACTTTAATAGTTTTTTTAAAGATTGTTTTTTTTAAAAAAATGTTATTACTGCAGGTCATTAAGTTATTAATGCAAGCTGGCCAGGGTACAGTAAAGAAAAGTTTAGATGGTGGCATGCAAAAAAAAAAAACATATTATTTTAAATGACTGTGAGACTAAGCACATAGCAAATTATACAGGATTCAGCTTAATATTTATTTATTATTAATACTTATTTTGAAATTGCAACCGTTGATCAAAAACAAAAGGATACATAATATGACATCCTTTTTACCCTGAACATGTAAATCCTATAGGACATTTTAAGATAATAATAATAATACAATACATAATAAAAATGAACACATTATTGTTTGCCGGAAGCTGTTACACATAAACTTTGTTTTTGACATTATTACTGAATTACGAAATGACATTTTACCTGTATTATATCTGCTAAGCTCAGCTGTATAACAGCATATGTGAATGTACAAAATGTAAAGAACTGCTTAAATTGTCTGTGCCGCATAAATACCTGTAACAATAATACATGTCCTGAAATGGGAGCAGCTTCAAAGGGAGCTAAATAACTGTCACAGGGAAGAATGGCATGGGTGATTACCAAAGTCATGCTCTGTATCTTCTTTACAAAAACTTGTATTCGTCATTGGCCTTTCTGTGTATTGCTTTATTTCAGGAATAATGCCCTTTTGCAGTTGCAGTTTGCAGTTGCTATGTTTAGTACCAGAGAGGTGACACAAATCTTAACCTCTGGCTATAGCAGAGGTGTGGGTTTGGAGACCGTTGAAAGATTAGCTATTTTATAATGGTTTCAGGTAAAAAGAAATGAAAACAATCTAGTTTAACAAGTCTGAATATTTTTTGTGAATATATGAGTATATGTACTCTAAGGGCCCGTTCACACTAGAATGTAGTGCATTCCAATCACACTCCCCCTGTGATCTGCGGCGGGGGGTCAGTGCAAAGTTATCAACACATGGTACAAAAGTATCATGCGATGTGGTTGACTTGTGTTTCAAAAAGTAGTGCATGCACTACTGACTTTTAGTGCGGTGTGATTTCAGCACATGCAAAATGAATAGGGCTGCAATCACACTGCTCAGAACTGCATGTGAATCGCACCGGAACCACACAGCATTCCTAAGCGATTCATATTCTAGATTGTAAGCTCTAACGAGCTGGGCCCTCTGATCCCTCCTGTATTGATTTGTATTGTAAGTGTACTGTCTGCCCCATGTTGTAAAGCGCTGCGCAAACTGTTGGCGCTATATAAATCCTGTATAATAATAATAATAATATGCAGTTCCTAGTGTGAATTGGCCCTTAACCACTTCAGCCCTGGAAGGTTTACCCCCCTCACGACCAGGCCCTTTTTTGCAATATGGCACTGCGTTACTTTAACTGACAATTGCACGGTCGTGCGACGCTGTACCCAAATAAAATTAATGTCCTTTTTTTCTAACAAACAGAGCTTTCTTTTGGTGGTATTTGATCACCTCTGCGGTTTTTATTTTTTGTGCTATAAACAAAAAAAGACCGACAAGTTTACTACTTTCTGCTATATAACATACCCAATAAAGAAATGTAAAAAATCTAATTTATTCATCAATTTAGGCCAATATGTATTCTGCTACATATTTTTGGTAAAAAAAATCCCAATAAGCGTATATTTATTGGTTTGCACAAAAGTTATAGCGTCTACAAACTATACCCTGTTTCCCCGAAAATAAGACCTAGCGTGATTGTCAGTGATGGCTGCAATATAAGCCCTACCCCCCAAATAAGCCCTACCCTGTTTCCCCAAAAATAAGCCCTACCCTGAAAATAAGACCTACAAGGACTTTAACTAGGGCTTATTTGGGGGGTAGGGCTTATATTGCAGCCATCACCGACAATCACGCTAGGTCTTATTTTCGGGGAAACAGGGTAGGATATATATATATATATATATATATATATATATATATATATATATATATATATATATATATTTTTTATTACTAGTAATGGCGGCGATCAGCGATTCTTAGGGAGACTGTGACATTGCGGAGGACAAATCGGACACCTAACTGACACTTCTGACACTTTTTTTGGGGACCAGTGACTGGGCACTGTCTCTGTACTAATGACACTGGCAGGGAAGGGGTTAACATCAGGGGTGATCAAAGGGTTAAATGTGCTCCTAGGGAGTGCTTTTTCTAACTGTGTGGGGAATGCTTTGACTGTATGAAGATTAAAATAAAAAAGAAGACAGCAGAAACACGATCTCCATCTTCATCCTCACACAGAACGGCGGTCTGCCTTGTTTATATAGGCAGACTACCGTTCTGCCTCTCCTGAGAATGATCGCGGGTTGCTGGCGAACATCGGGTCCGCCCGAACCGTTGATTGGCTCCCGCTGTGTCCAACCATAGCAGGAGAGGGTCGCTGGCGGCACAAGTGCGTGCCCCAGACCCAGTGCACGAAATTGCGTACGTGATTTTGCGCAGGAGGGCCTCCATGCCGCAGTATATCTGCACGGGGCGGTCTAAAAGAGGTTAAACTGCCAAATTGGGGAAGGAATAGAATCCCTTTCTGTTTTTTACTGCTATCTGAGGCTCCGTTAAAGAGATTTTCCTGGCGCCAACATGGCAGCATACACGTGGTAGTATGCTACCATGGATTGGCGCCAGGAAAGGAAAATTACAGTAAGTATTTGATACAATTTTCCGTTTTCCTTCACATCCTGGGAAAATAGAAACATATAATGTAATAAAAATACACAGGGTTTTAAACCTCCCCCTACTATACCAAAATAAACAATTTTATTTTTGTCTGTATCACTGTTGAAGATTTTATCTCACTTCCTGTCTAGCAAGACTATTGTCACCATGACAGGAAAAGAGGACAGACCCAGCAGTAAAAACCCAACAGAGGTTCTCATCTTTTCTTTAATTTGGGTGCCCAAAAGCATGAAAGACACATGGCCAGTGTGGTCTTACAAAAGCCAATAAAAATGCCTAAGGTAAACTACAAATATGGCAAAATGTTAGTAACTGACAGAATTAAAGTATAAATGAAAGCAAAACTTTTTTTTTCTTCAATTTGCATAGACGTGAGAAAAGGGATGATTATTATCCCAATCAGGATTTTTTTCCTTCTGTGTCCCATTGGGGAAATTTCCCTTTACTCCCCGTCCCATAGCCACAACAGTAAGTGAGAGGATCAAGAACTAGTGTCCCAACTGGAAGATTTCCCTTCAATTCCTATTCTAGTGACCACTCAAAATGTCTGATTTTTTTTCACTTTCAGTGAGAACATTCACCAGGACAAGTAGAGGGGCTGAATCTTCCTAATGGGGGATATAAACCTGAATCTAAAAAAAAGTTTTGCCTTCACATATACGGGACCACGGGAAATGGCTCCAACAGGGAGAGTTGAAGGTGATCCTGGAACATTTGTTCCCTGATCCCCTCTGCAATTCATGGGCTGGAAACAAAGTGAATAATGTCACTTCTGGGTCCACAGTTATCATTCCTTGATTACTGTAGCCAAGGATGCAGCTAATCAAGCGTGATCTATGCTTGATAATCTGCAGTGGGGGCAGGGGAGGGCTGATGTCTCCATAAAGAAGCTCTGTCATTGCCCGTCCATGCTATTACATAGGGGGCTTGTTGGCAATATAAATATATTAAAAAAATGTAAAAAGTGTAAAAAAAATTATATAGAATTTAAAAAAATGTAAAGCACCCCCATAACATCCCAATTCAAACATACAGCACTAGGAGAAGAACACAAACAAAAATTGTGCCATACACGTGAGTTAAACCCCATCTTTTAAATTTTACCAAAAAAAAAATGGGTATAGTATTGTGTTTGTTTGCGCACCAACTATTTTGTGTGCATTTTTTCCTGAAAATATGCATTTGACAATCAGCTGTGCAAATATTGTGTGACAAAAACTGTCACTATATACTTTTTTTTTTTTAGTTTAGAGTCATTGCTAGCAAAAATGCAGATTTTACAATGCGTGCAAAAAATGTAAAACATTGCAATGGTAGACAAATAGTGTTAACTCGCCAGTATACTGAGATACCTGGGAGATCCCGAATATATGGAATAGGGTACACACGTGTTTAGTCCACCTCCGACACATTTTGCTCATTGATGGGTTTATGGAGTGTATAATTTCAGGCATGTAATACAGAACTTTATGCATTGTCCTTATAAGTTCTACATATGGAGCTTTTATGTGCTTGGGCCCAAATCATTTTTAATACGGGGATAGGTAATTCCCACCTGAGGATATCCTCCCACTTCTTCATATATGGGTATTTTGGGAATGGATCTTCTGGCATGGTTACCAGTATCCTTAAAATGTGCGAAATGTGTGAAATAAGACCTATTATCCAGTCTATAGCCCCCAAAATCCATTGGTAAAGTAGAAACTGACTGACGTTCGGGCCATGTGTATAGGTACTTGTCCAACAGAATCTCACTGCCAGCTCTTGTCAGATGAGCATGCTTGAAAACCAACAGCCAACCAGCATCCAATCAATACTCTCAGCCAATGGCTGCAAGCATTGACAGATGTGTTCTGGCGGGGGGGATCCTCCTGTCAGGACACAGTAGCTCAGCGGGGAGAATACTGTAATAACATCACATCATTAGTATAGATAGCTTCTCCTGAGCTCCTCAGTTTTTTTTTCATTCAGCCCGTTGGATTGAACTAAAAAAAAAAAAAAAATGTATTGTGTGAACAAGGCTTTAGATCAGGGACCTCCAAACTACGGCCCTCCAGCTGTTGCCGAACTACACGTCCCATGAGGCATTGTTAAACTCTGACATTTGCAGGCATGACTAGGCCTGATGGGAATTGTAGTTCCTGAACAACTGGAGGGCCATAGTTTGGAGACCTTTGCTTTAGATCTTACAGTATCTTATCATATATTCTAAATGGCAAATATACCATGAATGCCTACAGCCAGGATCCAAGGTGTTCCAATTTTTGTTTGTACACCTGAGTGATGAGTGAAAAGAGCCAAGGCTGTCCACTGATGTTAACATGTACAGTATATGCCCATCAAGTGGTTACCTGCTGTTAGGGACCAGTTTCTGACCCTGGACGCAGAGAGATTTTGTTCAAGGGCAAAAATTTATCCCTACCTGCAGGTAACCACTGGATGTGCAGATACAGGTGGATACATGTTTACAGCAGTAGACAGCCTTGGCTCTTTTCAGCCCATCACTCAGGTGTACAGGCTGAGCAGATATTGGAACATTCGATCCTGGGTGCAGGTATTTGCAGTATACTTGCCGCACAATGGTCATGTTGGATGTATGAATGAGACCCAAGACTGGATTTTAGCTAACCTTACTGTGCAACCTGAGCAGGTGCAAGGGGCAACATATTGTGGTAGGCAGTAAAACTGTGTCCTAAGAAATTTTATGAAATGTTTTAAGAGATTAAAAAAAAAAAATAGTGCACTGCCTACCACAGGTGCACCTGGTCAATAAGGTTGGCTCGTATTCAGTCTTAAACTGTAGTAAACCCAGCTTTTGAACTTGTATCTACAGGTATGCCTATAATAAGGCTTACCTGTAGGTACAATGAATATCTCCTAAACATGTGATGTTTAGAAGATATTAACATGGGAAGCAGCAGGTGACAACACCCACGCATGTGATCTGAAGGGACGGCATACCGTTTTGGTCATTTGGCAGTCTGTTCTGCACCTCTGTGATCTGTTTTAAGCTGACAACTGGATAAAGGCTGCTACATCACTCAGCAGGTCCAGGCTGGGGAAAGACCCCAAAATTTAAGTCGGAATTCACCCAGATGCCTGGACCGGCAGTTGGCTCAGCCTCTCAGTGAGACACTAAGATCCTGAGCCAGCTGCCCCTTCCACAGGCCAGCGCTCCAGTGAGCATGGAGGGGTGGTCTCCCTCCTAAGAATCCCCCCCCTTTTCCCTCCTTAAGCAAAGATTCTGACTGCAAAATATATCCCCCCCCTCAAATATTCCCCCAAAAAATTAAACCCTGTCTTTTAACTGACCCCCAAAGCAAAAATATCTCCCTCAGTCAACACCCTCCCTCCCCAGCAAAGATTCCTAATTATGAAGAAATTCTCCCTTCGTGCAATCAAACTCCCTCCCAGAAGCAAATGCCATTAACCATCCCTGTAAACTTCTCTACAAAAAATCCCCCTTCTCCAAAAAGCAAACCTGCCTATCTTTCCTTAACCCTCCCTCCAAAAGAAACTCCCCCAGGCAGGATATCTCACCCCCTCCTTCCCCCAAACAGAAAGTTTATGCCTCTCCACTTGCCAGACCTCAGATTCAGTGCAGTACAGAAGCAGGAAAACTTCTGCAGCCCCAGTCTCCCTTCTGCTGTTTCATATGTACCTCGAGGAGGAGTCTAGGAGTTCCCTTGACCATGCAGCAGGGTCACTGCCTTGGCATTTTGCTAGGATGCTCAGGCTCTGGGGGGGGGGGGGGGGGGTTGAACACCCCTGACTCCCCCCTTATAAACGCCCCTATCAAACAGAATAAGTTTGCTAAAAGTAAGATCCATAGCCAGTGAGTTAGCATATTAAGGAGATAATTGTAGAAAGCCACCCTAGAAAGTTTATACTTATCCTGCAGAGTGGAGAAAGTAAGAAGACTCCTAGTGGTAGGGAAGCAATGTCATCATCGAGTTTGGGGATGTCAGCTGAAATTTGTCTTTAGCTTGTCTCCAAGCCTGCTGAGTAAATTACATAGGAGATAGGAATTTAGAATAAGAAATGGTCAATGCATTGAGTTAGGGGGGATTGGAGTGATCCAAATGTTCTCAATCTCAGTCCCCCTATTAGAGTACCAAAAAGTGGACCATCAGGCCAAATGGTGTGGCAATATTTTTCTGTATCTAGCACCCCTAATCTTCCTTGAGCCTTTTGTGCGCAGAGGACTAGTTTTCAGTCTATAATGATTGTAGTCATAAGTAACGCCATGAAATCAGGGAGCCTCTCCTTACACGGTCATGGAGAGGTGTCCTGGAACAGGAGCTGGAGAAGACAGTTGATCCGCACGTCCAGAGTAAAGTCATTCAGGAAGGATCCAGGGCAGCTGTCGGTGAGTGAAAGCACAGTGGAAAGCGCTGGAAGAGACATGCCAGGGGAGCTGGATGTAAAGCCAGAGGGAGAGACTGTGGGAGTTTGCGTCAAATTGATGCAGCTGGGATCATTAGTTCATCAAGTACATTTATTCTTCTCAAGTAAATTGGTTGCTACCACAAAGGGGTACTGCAGGCCCCGGCCTACAAAGGGTTGTTATGAACCTTGGAATACTGAAGTATTTCCCCTTTGATTTTATTACACAGTGGTGGGTCTTCCGCCCTGTCTTAAGGCTAACCCCCTCCAGACGGCTCTGTGGTCTGGAAGGAATTCATTGTTCTGTGTTTGACCGTTTGTTTATGTACTTTAATTACCCCCTGGGGCTTTTCTGTGTCATTATACATATCAGTCCTCCTATTCAAGCTATCGGACCAATCCCTGCTGACCAGTGGTGGTGCGTCCATAGAGGGCGCAGGAGCGCCACCCCCTCTCTCCTGCATCTGTCAATCTTCAATAGGTAGATTCATGCATTGCATGAATCTATCTCTTGTCGCCGCTGCCGCCCCCTATTCAGGTGTCAGGCCCCTTGTCGGGTGCCGGGCATCTGAATTACAGCGGCGGGGGTGTTTTTGGAAGTGCCTGATTAGAACCGTGGGCTCTAATAGGCGTCCTGATTAGAGCAGTGGGCTCTAATAGGCTTCCAAATTTGTAAACAGCGGGCGCACTGCTGTGAGTTCGCTGCTTACGTACTGCTGTGTTAGTGAATCGAATAAATCACTTCCCTAACACTGACCCTCCTCTCAGCCAATCAGGTGCACCAGGTCTGGTTACCTGTCACCTGATTGGCTGAAGCGACAGGCGCTGTGATTGGATGCCTATCGGGCGTCCAATCATAGCAGAAGAGGACGGGAGAAGACATTGAGGACTCGGAGGGAGCTTGGAGGAATGCGCTGACCCGAGACAGGTAAGTTCTGGGCGGGGGGGGAAACTGGCAGCATTTGATGGAGAAAACTGGCAGCAATTGATGGGGCAAACTGGCGGCAATTGATGGGGCACACTGGTGGCAATTGATGGGGCAAACTGGCAGCAATTGATGGGGCACACTGGCAGCAATTGACGGTTACAGTGGCTGCGCTTGATGGCACAGTGGTGGCAATTTATGGGTACAGTGGCTGCGTTTGATGGCACAGTGGCTGCGTTTGATAGCACAGTGGCTGCGTTTGATGGGCACAGTGGCTGCGTTAATGGGCACAGTGATGGCAATTTATGCGTACAGTGGCTGCGTTTGATGGTACAGTGGCTGCGTTTGATGGCACAGTGGCTGCATTGGATGGGCAGAGTGGCAGCGTTTAATGGGCACAGTGGTGGAAATTTATGGGTACAGTGGCTGCGTTTGATGGCACAGTGGCTGCGTTTGATGGGCACAGTGGCTCTGTTTAATGGGCACAGTGGCAGCAATTGATGAGAACAGTAGCTTTGTTTGATGGGCACAGTGAGGCTGCAATTGATTTTTTTTTTTTTTTTCAGTTTGCGCCCCCAAAAAATTTTGAGCACCAGCCGCCACTGCTGCTGACCCTGTTTCAAGTCCTCATTTGCATGGCCAAGAGGACCTACATGAGGACTAGAGTGTACTTTACAATTGACGAATAGGAAAGTGGTTGTTGTGGCGGGGTGTTCAAACTGTTATGTATAAAAGTGTGTTGTGTGCATCCAATAAAAGTGAGATTCCTGTTTGAACTTACATACAGCCTGTCTGGTGTTTGTTCTGAGCTATCACAACTGGATTCGAACGGCACATAGCTGTAATTTGAATCCCGGAGCATCGGATGACCGAACCATCAGACGTTGTGATCTGCAATCTGATTCAATAGCCGCAGAGGAGTGTCGGGAGAGTGGAACCGAACGAGCAGGGGCTTGTTACATTGGTTGGTAGCGGTGGGATTTGCTCTCCAGTTACTGGGACACTCCAAACCACCACAGTGAATGACCAGCTATGCAGCCTGCAGGAGAGCCACGCTGAAAGATTTACTTGAGAGCCGTGGAGGTACCGGTGGGACAAAGAGCAAGGCCACCCTGATCAGTGAGCTAGCCAAGATGTATCAGAGGGATGGTGATGCAGGACCCCGGTCAGTTGAAGACTTGTTTCAGCAACAAGTTCGAGAGCAGTTGGCATTATATGGTGCTAACCCATCAGCGACCGCCATACAGAATGCCATTAGAGACATCCAGCTGCAGGATGAGCGATGAGCGAGAACTAGAGCGGCATCATGAGCGGAGAAAGGCAGAAATACAGCAATCGGAGACAACACCTAAAGATACAGCGCCTTTCCTAAGTTGCCCTTTCAGGCGTTCAAACTATTTAAGGAAGGAGAGGAGGAAATTGAAGCATTCCTGCAGGACTTTGAGAGACTATGCCAAATACATGAAGTATTGTCCCAAGATTGGGTTGCCTTACTGGCGAGTAATTTAACTGGCAGAGAGGCCGATGCTTATCGGGCCCTGGAGGACGAGGACGCTAAAGATTATGACCGGGTAAAAGAAGCTCTACTAGCCTGATTTGCCATTACACCCGAAGCCAGCCGGATTAAGTTTAGAGAATCCCGGAAACAAACCAACATAACATACGTGGAGTGGGCACATTGTCTGCAGCAGAACCTTAAGGGCTGGTTCCAGGGAAGCCACGCTCATACCATAAAGGACATTACCCAGCTAGTACTCTTAGAACAGTTCTTTAACCACACCCCTCTGGTAGTACGGGATTGGGTGCGAGATAAGCGGCCACAGACTATGAATATCTGGACTCTCGAAGGTCAGGCGAAAGCGAGCACTATCCACTATCTCGGCCCAGTTTACCAGCCTTTAACCCAACTCCAGTACCTCAGTGGTCTGCTTCTAGACCCCCAGCCTGACCCAACCCTCCTACCGGATCTAAGTGCTATACCTGTAACCAAACCGGTCATCTGCAGTGATATTGCCCTGCCCGATCCACAAGATACCGAGAGACTGCTCATCCATCCAGACCAGCGGCTCATTGCTTCCAGAATGAGCCCAACCATCGAGATGTTCAGGAAGAGTGTGGCAAACTTTTCGAGGCTGATCCCGTCCAAGCTGCGATAATCGGCAGCACCATGGTCAGGCAGTATGTGTTAATGGGCAGCCGGCCCAGGGACACCGCGATTCCGGGGCTTTGATTATCCTCATCCAGCCTCACATGTTTCCCCAGTTGGCCCGGACTGGCCAGACTGTTGCAGTCAGGGTAGCAGGGGGCCAGGTGCTACGTTTATCCACCGCCCAAGTCCTCCTGGATTGAGGCTCAGGGGAGCGACAAGTGCGAGTGGGATTACTATGTGAGTTACCCGCGGAAGTACTTTTGGGGAACGATTTGGGGCATTTAACTTCCTCATATGCCCCAGAGGCCGCCATGGCCATGACCACCCAACGTCAGAACCAACTTCAAGGCAACTCCACTCCTATGGGGACCCAGGTAAGACCAAATCCTCCTATGTTGCCTCGACTTGACAACCCTGTGTCCTGGGATTCTCCCTCCGACATTAAGCAAGAGACTCAGAGTGAGACAACTTTACACGGTTATAAGGACAGGGCGGGCAAGGATCCAGGGGGGTAGGGGGAAGACAGAATAGAGTGGGAGAGGGGGTTTCTTTATTGTCACACTGAGGGAATGGGCACCGGGAAGCAACAGGGTCCCCACAAACAGCTAGTTGTACCCCAGAAATACAGACGGGAGCTATTGCGGCTGGCTCACGACATCCCCTTGGCTGGACATTTAGGGAAAGCTAAGACACGGAGTCAGTTGTCTCATGCTTTCTTCTGGCCCAGGTTACATGCTGAGGTGCGAGAATGCTGCTGGACCTGTGAGACTTGTCAAAAAGTAGGGAAGACAGGGATCACCCAAAAGCCTGGCTGCAACCCCTGTCAATCATTAGATGACCCTTTAGCCGCATAGCGGTAGATATTATAGGCCCACTGGCCCAACCTATGTGCCACTGGGAAGAAATATATTCTTACGGTGGTGGATTACACCCCCCGCTACCGAGAGGCCATTCCCTTATCCAATATCCAGGCTGATACAGTAGCAGATGCCTTACTGCGGGTATTCACTAGGGTTGGGTTTCCCCAGGAGATTTTGTCCGATCGGAGTACCCAGTTCACATCCGAGCTGACGCAGCAGCTCTGGCATCTCTGTGGGATTAAACCCCTCCAGAGCGCCCCCTACCACCCTCAGACTAACGGGCTGTGTGAGAGATTTAACGGGACCCTGAAGCAGCTGCTTCAGGCCTTCGTGGAGAGTAGGAAGGATTGGGAGAAATCTCTTCCCCATCTACTGTTCGCCTATAGAGAGGTACCCCAAGAGTCCACGAGGTTTTCCCCATTTGAGCTGTTATATGGGCAAAAGGTTAGGGGACCCTTAGACTTAGTGAGGGCCCAGTGGAAGGGGGTAGAGGATCCAGAAGGCCTCCCCATCCTTAGTTACGTCTTGGAACGCAGGGAGCAACTACGGGAACTTACCAATCTAGTCCATGAGAATATGCAATTGGCCCAGAGTCAGCAGAAGGTTTGGTATGATCGGTCTGCACAGGATTCGCACCTTTTATATAGGACAGAAAGTCCTGCTACTAAAACCCCTGAAGCAAAATAAATTACAGGCCTCCTGGCAGGGCCCCTATCAGATAGTAAAACAGCTGTGTGATACCACCTACATGGTTGCCAGCTGTGCAGACACAAAAATTAAGAGGACGTTCCACATTAATATGATGAAGGCCTATCATGAGAGGACTGAGGCAGTAGCCGCTCCTGCCACCGGGGACTCTGAATATCTACTGATGCTGGAGCTTCCCGAAATCAGTAACTGTTGTGGGGGGTGTGGAAGATATACGGCTGGGAGATAGATTAGGATCCCAAGAACGAGAACAGGCCAGAGAATTACTCCAGGACTGGCAGGAGATGTTCTCAGCACTCCCTGGGTACACTCACATAGCTGTGCACAAGGTAGAGACCCCCGGGCAGAAGCCCCTGAGACAAGCAGCCTATAGGATTCCCGGAGCAGTGCAAAAAGGGATGAGAGCGGAGATTAGGGAGATGCTCGAGTTAGGGGTGATCGAACCATCAACAAGCCCCTGGGCTTCCCCTGTAGTATTAGTCCCAAAATGGGATGGCACAACCCGATTTTGTCTGGACTATAGGCGACTGAATGACTGTACTGTGACAGATGCCTACCCTATGCCCCGAGTGGATCTATTGCTGGACAAAATAGCTCAGGGACATTATCTGACGACTATTGACTTGTGTAAGGGCTACTGGCAGATTCCCTTGGAAGCGGAAGCAATTCCAAAGTCGGCCTTCATCACCCACGTTCGGCCTTTACCAGTTTTGGGTAATGCCGTTCAGGATGAAGAATGCTCTGGCTACCTTCCTGATAGATGAACTCCTCGATGGTCTGCAAGATTTTGTATGCGCATACCTTGACGACATCACAATCTATAACCAGACATGGGAGGAACATCCTAGACACCTGGGAATAGTGCTAGATAGGATCCGAGCCGCTGACCTGACCCTGAAGCCAAACAAATGTAATATCGGGATGTCTGAGGTGCAATATCTGTGACATAGAGTGGGATGTGGGAACAGAGGCCAGAACCTGCAAAAATCGATGCCGTCTTAAACTGGCCGGTTCCCAGAACCAAGACCCAGGTACTTGCATTTTTAGGGACAGCAGGATACTGCAGGAAGTTTGTACTCCACTATAGTGACATAGCCAAACCCCTGACGGACCTGACCAAAAAGACTCTACCTAGACAGGTCCTGTGGTCCCCGGAGTGCGAGTTAGCGTTTTATCAGTTAAAAACCGCTCCCATACTGGCTGCACCCGATCCTAACAAATGCTTTGTCATTCATACAGACACCTCCATGTTTGGACTGGGAGCCGTGCTAAGTCAAGTTGGCGATGACGGGAAAGAGCACCCAGTGGCGTATCTCAGCCGCAAGTTGTTACCCCCTGAAGTTGGATATGCTGCCGTAGAAAAAAAGTGTTTAGCCTTAGTCTGGGCTTTAAAGAAATTGCAGCCCTACGTGTATGGATGCTCTTTTACCGTCATGACGTACCACAATCCCTTGATATGGCTTAACCGGGTGGCGGGAGAGAACGGCCGATTACTAAGGTGGAGCTTGGCTTTGCAACCGCACTATTTCACCGATCAATATCGGCCAGGTCCTCAAAACGGAAATGTGGATGGGTTATCCCGGCAGTCGGACCTGGAACCTTAATGCAGCGTACACACGGGCGGACTTTTCGATCGGACTGGTCCAACGGCCTATCTGACGGACTTTCGACGGACTTTCCCAACGAACGGACTTCACACGATCACACCAAAGTTCGACGGATTCGTACGTGATGACTAAAATAAGGAAGTTGATAGCCAGTAGCCAATAGCTGCCCTAGCGTCGGTTTTTGTCCATCGGACTAGCATACAGACGAGCAGACTTTTCAACCGGACTTGAGTCCGTCGGAAAGATTTGAAACATGTTCCAAATCTAAAGTCAGTCAGATTTTCTACCGAAAAAGTCCGCTGCAGGTCCGATGAAGCCCACACACGTTCGAATTGTCCACCGGACTTTTCCCAACATCCTCGAGTTGACCCGTTCGGGGGTCCCACTGTGGCTGTTGGATTGTCTCCCGGGGGGGGGGGGGTATTGTCATGAACTTTGGAATACTGAAGTATTTCTCCTTTGATTCTATTACACAGTGGTGGGTCTTCCACCCTGCCTTAAGGCTAACCCCCTCCAGACGGCTCAATGGTTACATAGTTACATAGTAGGCGAGGTTGAAAAAAGACACAAGTCTATCAAGTCCAACCTATGTGTGAATATGTGTATATATCAGTATTACATTGTATATCCCTGTATGTTGCTTTCATTTAGATGCTTATCTAATAGTTTCTTGAAACTATCGATGCTCCCCACTGAGACCACTGCCTGTGGAAGGGAATTCCACATCCTTGCCGCTCTTACAGTAAAGAACCCTCTACGTAGTTTAAGGTTAAACCTCTTTTCTTCTAATTTTAATGAGTGGCCACGAGTCTTGTTAAACTCTCTTCTGCGAAAAAGTTTTATTTCTATTGTAGGGTCACCAGTACGGTATTTGTATATTGAAATCATATCCCCTCTCAATTGTCTCTTCTCCAGAGAGAATAAGTTCAGTGCTCGCAACCTTTCCTCATAACTAAGATCCTCCAGACCCTTTATTAGCTTTGTTGCCCTTCTTTGTATTCGCTTCATTTCCAGTACATCCTTCCTGAGGACTGGTGCCCAGAACTGGACAGCATACTCTAGGTGCGGCCGGACCAGAGTCTTGTAGAGTGGGAGAATTATCGTTTTATCTCTGGAGTTGATCCCTCGTTTTTAATGCATGGTCTGGAAGGAATGCATTGTTCTGTGTTTGACCGTTGTTTATGTACTTTAATTACCCCCTGGGGCTTCTCTGTGTCATTACACATATCAGTCCTCCTATTCAAGCTATCGGACCAATCCCTGCTGACCCTGTTTCAAGTCCTCATTTGCATGGCCAAGAGGACCTAAATGAGGACTAGAGTGTACTTTACAATTGACCAATAGGAAAGTGGTTGTTGGGGCGGGGTGTTCAAACTGCTATGTATAAAAGTGTGTTGTGTGCATCCAATAAAGGTGAGATTCTTGTTTGAACTTACATACAGCCTGCCTGGTGTTTGTTCTGAGCTATCACAACTGGATTCGAACGGCACAGAGCTGTAGTTCGAATCCCGGAGCATCGTATGACCGAACCATCAGAGGCTGCCATCTGCAATCTGATTCAATAGCCGCAGAGGAGTGTCGGGAGAGTGGAACCGAGCGAGCAGGGGCTCGTTACAGGGGCCATCAAGTAAAGACACTGGGACTTACTCAGAGTGAGGCCTAGTCATGTTGTGATGGTGTTACAGTATTACTAAAATTGGACAGTGAAGTAGTGTGCTGGAGGAAGTGTGCTGGAAGAAGTGTTCTGAGGTAAAAGTCTGTCAAGCTTAGGGTCTGCCATCTTGTTCTTCTGAGAAGTGTGACGCAGTTACTTTTATTCTACAAAGTACAATTTATCCTATGGGCATCCCATGTCCCTTTTCCCCAACCAAGTTCAATCCCCTAAAAAAAAAAAAAAAAAAAAAAAAAACAAGCAAAAGACTGTTTATTGACTGAGAAGTGTGTCTAAATCAGGTCTGAGTGCAGGGTGAAATGTGTGGATGCTGTAACACGTAGCAACCCCACAAGGTCATTGCTACACATTTTCAACGTATAGGTAAATAAATTGTTGGTTCCTAATTTTGATTCCTCCAATATCCAGGTGGCAGCAAATGAAAGCGCCTAAAAGTTCAATGCTAAAAGCAAACTGCAGTGGAATTGGGTTATCCCTTCCAGTGCTGCACAACATGTTATTCTTGCGTGACAAAGAATGACGTTTAACAACTGCCGATGGGGAGAAATTTAGGGCAGAATTTGAATGCCTTTTAAAAATGAGTTATAAAGAGTGGTCAGGTGATGGAATAAGGAAGTAGAAAACGTTTTAAAATGCAGCCCTAGTGCTTTGTTATCCATAGGGTGTTTAATAGATTCAAGAATTTGCTGGGGTGTTACAGGATTATTCAGTGAGGCAGTCTGCAAAAGTCAGTTTGGGTATACAGATAATAATTAATACTGGAACATATGCAGATTTTTGGTCTTCCAAATATCAGACAAATTGTATTTCTGGATAAGCTGCCAAAATTGCAGACTGATGAGTTATGGTTGGAGGTGATTTACTTGTCCCTAAAGGGACAGTCCCTGTGCGATAAACACGTCAGTCTCTGTGAGGAAAAAACTGAAAGTTAAAGTCAGCAAATATAAGATATGGGTGCTCAGTGAGTCAGTGAGGTGAGTAGAGACAGTGGAGGAGTTGCTGAAGAAAAATTATCTGGAAGGAATGTGGGGTATACACATACCTAATTTACAGTAATCCCAATAAAAAATGTCCTTTTGTATGAGGTGGGATAATTTGGGAGCATATTTAAAAGACCCCATGGAATCCAGGTTGGCTCATGGTGTTCAGTCTTGAAACTGATATTAAACTGCTAAACTGTTGTAATGCCAACTTCTGCTTACAATATGTTTTTAAAGAGGAAGTAAACCCCAATGGGTTTTGCTTCCTCTTTATTTCCCTGCAAAGGTAAAGCATAATGGGCTACTATGCATTGCATAGTAGCCCATTATGTGTCACTTAACTGAAACCGAAGCCTGCGATGTCACCGCTATCCCCACTAGCAGTGAGCGTCCATCTTCACTCCTCTTCCTTCCGTGGCCGCAAACTCCGGCTCTGTGACTGGCCGGAGTCACATGTCGCATGCGCGCTGGAGCCGTCAATCACGGCATGACACTTTTAGAAACGGCACGATCTGCCTTTTCTAAAGTGCGCATGCGTCGTAGACATCCGCGCATGGCTTTAATGTAAATATCTCTTAAATCGTGGAGGTTTAGGAGATATTTCCAGCACCCACAAGTAAGCTTTAATATAGGCTTACTTGTAGGTAAAAGTGGTTGTACAGGGTGGTGTATAATTCAGTTTTCTTGTTTGTTGTTGAACTGCATACCTGAGTGTCTCTGTTGTAGTTGGTTTGGGAAGAGCTTCCCAGTCTGGAACAGTGGGACAGGAGATACCAAGCTTTTTACAGTAGTTCTGTAAATAAAGGAAAGCAGAGAGTGATAATTATATCATCCCTTTTGCCCATCAAGGTAAAAGAGACTTTCCAGTAGATAGGAAATAGATTGGTCTCTTAAGATGGTGACAAGTGGCTTTAACATGTGTTTTTGTTGTAAGGTGTAACAAGTCTGGGAAAAGATGTAGTTCTGAAATGTCAAATTCAATAGTTTTCATAATTTTGGCAAAATGTCCCCTGGCTGTTGATGACCTTCAGCTTGTGTCCTGGCTACACTCCGCACTTCTGACCAGGTGCTGTCTGCAACATCAGCCCTCATGCCACTTTGTGTCCTTGCATACCCTGTTGCTACTACCAGGGTTGTTGGACAAGAAGTGCAAGAAAAGCCCAAACTTCAGCTTGATCTCCACCAGGTACATGACAGCTTGTGGTGTTCTGACTGTGCGCCCCAACTGAAGATCCACAGCCCCATGTCCCCATTGGCTAGTAGCATAGGCAGGGTCTCTTGTTTATACATAGTTACATAGTTAGTCAGGTTGAAAAAAGACACAAGTCCATCCAGTTCAACCTTAAAAACAATAAATAAATAAAATAAAAAATATCGTAAATCCAATATACCCAATTTTATACCCTCAGTTGATCCAGAGGAAGGCAAAAAACCCCAGCATAGCATGCTCCAATTTGCTACAGCAGGGGAAAAAATTCCTTCCTGATCCCCCAAGAGGCAATCGGATTTTCCCTGGATCAACTTTACCTATAAATGTTAGTACCCAGTTATATTATGTACATTTAGGAAAGCATCCAGGCTTTTTTTAAAGCAATCTACTGAGCTGGCCAGAACCACCTCTGGAGGGAGTCTATTCCACATTTTCACAGCTCTTACTGTGAAGAAACCTTTGCGTATTTGGAGATGAAATCTCTTTCCCTCTAGACGTAGAGAGTGCCCCGTGTCCTCTGGGTTGACCGTAAAGAGAATAACTCAACACCAAGTTCACTATATGGACCCCTTATATATTTGAACATGTTGATCATATCCCCCGTTATTCTCCTCTTCTCAAGAGTGAATAAATTCAGTTCCTCTAATCTTTCCTCATAGCTGAGCTCCTCCATGCCTCTTATCAGTTTGGTTGCCCTTCTCTGCACCTTCTCCAGTTCCCCGGTATCCTTTTTGAGAACTGCTGCCCAAAACTGAACTGCATATTCGTGTGTACACAAATCTGACGGACAAAGTGCCACGCATGCTCAGAATAAATAGATTAAAGCTATTGGCCACTGCCCCGTTTATAGTCCCGACGTACATGTTTTACGTCACCGCGTTCAGAATGATCGGATTTTCCGACAACTTTGTGTGACCATGTGTATGCAAGACAAGTTTGAGCCAACATCCGTCGGAAAAAATCCTAGGATTTTGTTGTCGGAATGTCCAAACAAAGTTCGACCGTATGTACGGGGCATAAGAATCATTAACCACTACTCTCTGAATTCTGTCTTTTAGCCAGTTTTCTATCCATTTACAAACTGATATTTCCAAGCCTGTAGACTTTACCTTATACATGAGCCACGTGTGGGGAACTGTGTCGAACGCTTTTGCAAAATCCAAGTATACCACGTCCACAGCCACCCCTCTGTCCAAAGTTTTACTTACCTCTTCATAAAAAGAAATCAGGTTTGCCTGACAACTTCTGTCTTTCATGAATCCATGCTGTCCGTTGCTTAAAATGTTTTTTTCCAGCAAGAACTTGTCTATGTGGTCTTTTATTAATAGCTCCAGTATCTTCCTGACTATAGAAGTTAAATTAACAGGTCTATAGTTACTTGGTAAAGACTTTGATCCCTTTTTAAATATAGGCACCACGTTCGCCCTGCGCCAATCCAGTGGTACTATTCCCATCATTAATGAGTCCCTAAAAATTAGATACAATGGCTTTGAAATTACAGAGCTCAATTCTTTTAGGATCTGTGGGTGGATGCGATCAGGTCCAGGTGCTTTATCCACCTTTATTCTGTCTAAATATTTCTGGACCATATCACTTTTGAGCCATTGTGGATCATTCGGGGCTGTGTCACTACCACTCCCATTATGGACATGAGCTTCCCCATGCTCTTTTGTATACACAGAGCTGAAGAAAGTATTTAATAAATTTGTCTTCTCTTTGTCCCCAGTCACCCACTCTAAATTATTTTGTAAAGGGCCTACATGCTCAGACCTGACCTTTTTACTATTAATATATTTGAAGAATTTTTGGGGGTTTGTCCTAATATCTTTTGCATTCTGTCGTTCGTTTTGAATTTTTGCATCTTTGATTTCCTTTTTACATATTCTGTTAAATTCTTTGTAACATTTAAACCACACTAGTGTTCCTTCATTTTTATATTTTTTTAAAGGCTCTTTTCTTATTGTTTATAGCTTTTTTAACTTTGGCCGTGAGCCACATAGGTTTTGTTTTTAGCCTTTTAAACTTATTGCCCATGGGAATTAACACTATTATAGATAGACTACATAACGGAGACTCTTGTTCTTCACAGTTATGTTTAATCTCTTTGTTATATCTGCTGTTGTATTGTTCTTCCAACCACTTTTTCAGCAGGGCTTTACCTGCTGTACCATAAACCTACTTTAGGGTACTCGCATGTCAGCGAGTGCTGGGTTAGTTCAAGGTGGGTCATCGCTGGAAGACAGCAGGACCCATCTATCAAATAGCCCTTAGGGTGACAGAACTACATATGGGCGCATCATCTGGGATCCTTCAGACCCTTGCACAGAGTGATGACTGCTGTGCCAAGGGGAGTAAACAGCAGAATGGCCAATTACGGCTGAAAATAGTGGTGGACATCCCCAGTGATACATGGACCGAGGAACAGATCCACCAAACAATGATAGCATTAGCACCTGACCTATGAATGTTTATATTTGACATGAAAATAGATTGAGACCTCCCACATTTAAGCACTGTTAGAATAAAGAAAAGACATTCCAGCCTGCTTTTAGTGTACAAACCTACTTCTGACAAGTGATGTTAAGGTGTGGTTAATCAATTTGAACCCACTGGCAGGTTGCTCATAGCCAGTCAGACCAGTGCCTGGCCCATAGCTCTGGGGTGGTTGCAGCAGCCTAAATACCATCTCCAGGCTATGCTCCCACCTTCTTTTTTTTACAGAAGTGGGAAAGTCTGTAGTGGAAAGTCTGGACATTTTAGAGCATAATGCTCAAGGAGACCTTCTTAAGAAACTTTGAAGGAAGTCCTAAAGACCTTATTGGAGTTTCTGCCTGCAAGGCCAGCGTGGAATTTCAGCGGGCCTCGGTGCAAGGAGGTACATGGTGCTCAACTATCTCAGTCTGCTTTAAGGAAGAAGGGAAGGGCTCTGTTCTTTAATAGAATCCCATCCCAAGGGGCAACCAAAAGCACTTCCCTCGGTATAAAAAATGCACCCCAACCACCTGAAACATTGTCTAGGAAAGAGGAGAGTGCAAGCTTAGACAGCTGGATCTGTGACCCCAGCTTTTCTAAAGTAACTCCAAGATAAGATGGTAGGCCCCTCTCAAATTGTGTCTGTGCAAGTTGATAGCATCTACAGAAGGACCCCCCTTGAGTAGAAATCCATAAAGAGCTGACTGATTCACCTCTAAAGTCAAGGCCTCTGGAGTTGGTGTGCATTGATTCCTAGTACTTGGAGCCTGATACAAGTGGAAACTATGTCTAGGCTTTCCCGATCAAAGACCAAACAGCTTAAGAACTGAAGGAGAAGTTCTTTATTCATTATGGACTACCTCAAATAATTCATTCAGACCAAGGCAGAGACTATGAAAGCAAACATATTAAGTAGTTGCCAGACATGATGTTTAGACATCAGCTGCATTTCACAAAGGCTATGTAGGCCAGTTCTGGAAGAATTTAAAGGGTAACTCCACTTTTGTGGGGAAAAACATAGCAGATAAAGAAAAAATAATATAGCGCATATAATTGCGACACTGATCATATTGTAATTAAATGTTATTAAAAATGACCTTTCCTTTTCAATCTGCAGCTCTGTAATTTTCTGAGACTAGTTACATGGAAAATTGATCCTCTTAAGGGACTTTAAAGGAACACCTACTCACAGGTCATAAAGAGTGTGGGACATACAAAAGTTATATGATAAAGTGTTTATTGGTGGTGTAGATCTTTAAAAGGATCTTTTTACATGGGGTAAATATGCAGCATACGTGATACATACAAAAAAGTAGCAATACAGTGCAAGGAATAATTCACAATCATAGAACTCCAAAACACATGGAACACATGTGCTTGGAGTACCCGATGCGTTTCGAGATATACTCTTCCTCAGGGGTATCAGATTGGAATCAGTGAGCAAAAGGTATGTCATATAGTATTGCTTGGAGAGCATGTGTCAAATGCTGCATTCATGTTAAAAAGAAGGAGTGTTCTGGGGGGGGGACGTAACACCACTGGAAGTGAAGGTATGTCCTGCTCCCGGTCCACAAACTGCAGGGCCACAGTGCCTACCCCAGGTGTGGCCACCAGGGAAGAATTCCTCAGCAGAGGGCGTCAAAAAAGGGGCCACCGGTAGGTAGGAAAGTCCTGGAAGAAGCTCCAGTCTGGGTATCCTGGCGTAGAAACTGGGGGTGGGCGCTTGAGGGCAAAAGGCGTCTGGGCCAGGGTCTTGTATGGTTTGGTATAGTGCTCCAGCCGGATAACCCCCAAGGTAGGGGGGTCCCTGTTGCTGCAGGCAGGGAAGGCAGGGGGTATTGCAGGGCACTGGAGGGGACACGAGTGCCAGGCCAGGAAGGACTTGCAGGGTTCAAGTCTTAATGGGGGGTTCCTTCACCGCCAATCTGCATCACACGTAGCCCGCACCTGGGACCCCATTAAGACTTGAACCCTGCAAGTCCTTCCTGGCCTGGCACTCGTGTCCCCTCCAGTGCCCTGCAATACCCCTTGGCTGGCACCATACTACTTCCCTGCCTGCAGCAACAGGGACCCCCCTACCTTGGGGGTTATCCGGCTGGAGCATTATACCAAACCATATGAGACCCTGGCCCAGACGCCTTTTGCCCTCAAGCGCCCACCCCCAGTTTCTACGCCAGGATACCCAGACTGGAGCTTCTTCCAGGACTTTCCTACCTACCGGTGGCCCCTTTTTTGACGCCCTCTGCTGAGGAATTCTTCCCTGGTGGCCGCACCTGGGGTAGGCACTGTGGCCCTGTGGTTTGTGGACCGGGAGCAGGACATACCTTCACTTCCAGTGGTGTTACGTCCCCCCCCCAGAACACTCCTTCTTTTTAACATGAATGCAGCATTTGACACATGCTCTCCAAGCAATACTATATGACATACCTTTTGCTCGCTGATTCCAATCTGATACCCCTGAGGAAGAGTATATCTCGAAACGCGTCTGGTACTTCCCGCATATGTGTTCCATGTGTTTTGGAGTTCTATGATTGTGAATTATTCCTTGCACTGTATTGCTACTTTTTTGTATGTATCACGTATGCTGCATATTTACCCCATGTAAAAAGATCCTTTTAAAGATCTACACCCCCAATAAACACTTTAACATATAACTTTTGTATGTCCCACGCTCTTTATGACCTGTGAGTAGGTGTTCCCTTTAAAGTCCCTTAAGAGGATCAATTTTCCATGTAACTAGTTTCAATTTTGGGATGTGGGCTCACCTACCCCTTAGACCAATTCAGCACCAACCCCTGCTTAGGTAATTTTCTGAGAATGCATTGCATTCTGTGTGTATGCAATACACATACACACAGAGTGTGTACTGACCACTCCCCAGAAACATCATTTCCTGCTTGTGTGATTGGCTCACAAAATTTTTCCAGAAATCTGCACTAAGATACAAGTCAGATTTCAGGTATCCCCTGCAACAAAAATGTCATTTTTGGTAACATACTTTCTTACATACATACATTACATACATACATACATTCTTCAGAATAACAAAAGGTAGAAATCTGCAACAAAGTTTGTTATACTCCTTGCAATGTACATAGATCACCCAGAGGGGAATTATTTTTCTCAACAAAAGTGGAGTTACACTTAAAAGACTGCAAATGAAAAGGCTCAAGCACTCTTTAAACCTGAGGCCAGAGGAAGAAGAAGAACATTGACTTAAGAGTTTGGGTGCATGATCTACAACCTGGTGACAGGGTGCTGCTGAGGAACATGAGTCTCCCTGAAAAAGCAAAAAACAGCTGACCAATTGAATTGCCAGTCCTACATCATCTCTGCTTATTTACCTGCTCTTTCTGTATACCAGATTAGCCCACAAGAGAAGACCGGGCCTTGAAAAGCCTGCCATTAAAACACCTCTTGCTTTTGACTGAACCTGTTCAAGTGCCAACAAAGGTGAAGTCACCTTTGACTAGTTTATATTCTACTAGATGAGCTCCGGTGACTTGATCTCAGGAAGAGAAAGAAGAAGACTGGGAGAAAGACTTAAGAGTAGGATAGCCCTGGCAGTCTGAGTCCACTAATTCCATTCTGTAATTAACTGAAAACTGTTTTGGATCCCTCAGGCCTTATGCTCCAGAGTCAGCCAGAAAGCAACCCCCGGAACCTGCAAGGGAGCTCTCTGCCCAACACACCACTAAAGCCAGAGAAAAGTGTCAAGAGACTGATTTGTAGGTTCTGCAAGATAAATCTATTTGCGTAATAACTTTGTTTAGTTTGTTAACAAAATAAACTGTTGTTTCTTTAGGGACCAAAGACTTTCAGTGGGGAAGCATATCCCAGCTTCTGGCTCCTTAAGCCATGCAGCAGAACATTCTTCTGCTGGCTACATATTGTTGCCCCCTCCTTGCTGGTAATGAATAGTTCAGGGAGAGAGAGGAACAAAGAAGAATGCTAATTGTCTGCAGTTGCAGCCTAGGACTAAAGTCTCATCCACCAAAGGCCCAGAGAGGCACCGTGCAGAGAGAAGAAAGTGGCATAGGAGGGCCAGTGGCTTTTTTTGTGGGAGACCAAAAAGGGGCTGGACTTATCTGCCCTCCTGAAGCTGGATATTTAGGCCAGCCCACTGGAGGAGAGCCTTCACAGAGAGGGTAACCACAAGGAGGCTTTGGAAAGATCAGGCTGGTGAGAAGGAACACCAGGAGGATTATTGTTATGTTATGCTGCCCAAAAAACATCTGTGTGTGTCAGGTTGCGGAGAGGACAGGGCTTTAGAGCATTGTGTCCAGAGCTTCTGAGAGCAAGCCTTCTGACTTTAGAGAAAGAGACTGAATGCAGATAGTTACAGTGGAAGGGCAACATAGGGCAGAGCCACAAAAGAGCAGAGCTTTCTAGTCCCTTTTCTAGCAGGACTTTGCCTGTTAATAAAGATAGCTTTGCACGACTAGTGTGTCATTAGGTTCTCGGTCAGTTCAAGGTGAGTCAGCACAGGGGAGGGCAGAAGGACCCATATTTTAAGTGGTCCCTATTGGAATAGTGCTACACTTAAAGGAAAAAAGACCATTTCTAATTAGGCAGTGGGTAGAGATATACAGTATATCTATGTTTAGTGAATAGGGTTCAGCTGTGTTCCCTTCAGCCATCCAATATTACGCAAGCAAAAATACTGTTCCTTTAATTTCCCTTGCAAGATTGGGCACATAAAGTGAACACAACTTCACCTTATTTACCAGTACTAAATACTTATTTTGCTATGTGTGCATTCAAATTTTTCTGTCATTTTCTATTACTTCACCACTCTTCAGTAAAATAATCCCAATGAACAAGATGTATTTGAAAACCCTCTTTAACCACTTGCTTACTGGGCACTTAAACCCCCCTCCTATCCAGACCAATTTTCAGCTTTCAGCGCTGACGCACTTTGAATGACAATTGCGCAGACATACAACACTGTACCCAAATTAAATTTGTATCATTTTTTTCCCACAAATAGAGCTTTCTTTTGGTGGTATTTGATCACCTTTGCGGTTTTTATTTTTTGTTAAAAAAAGTAAAAAGTCCGAATTTAAAAAAAAAAAAAAATTTTTTTTTATATTTTGTTATAAAATTTTAAAAAAGGTAATTTTTCTCCTTCATTGATGTACGCTGATGAGGCGATACTGATGGGCACAGATAGGTGGCAGTGATGGGCACTGATGGGTGGCAGTAATGGGCACTGATGGGTGGCAATAATGAGCACTGATCAGTTACACTGATAGGCAGCACTGCTAGGTGGCACTGATTGGCACCACTGGTGGGCATTGGGCATTGATAGGTGGCACTTGTGGGCATTGATAGGTGGCACTTGTAGGCATTGATAGGTGGCACTCATGGGCATTGATAGGTGGCACTGTGGGCACTGGCAGGGGGTACTGGTGGCACATATGAGGCATTATTGCCTCTTCCTCTTCGGGACCGAAGTCCCTTGCTGATAAGCCAGTGATCGGCTTTTTTTTCTCCTCGCGCTGTCTGCGCGAGGAGAAAAAAAAATGATCACAGAGCTTTTGTTTTGATCATGTGATCAGCTGTCATTGGCTGACAGTTGATCACATGGTAAGGGGCCGAGACCAGCCCCTTACTCGGATCGATGATCACCCGAGTCTCAGTGACTAGGGCGCGCACAGGACACGTGCACAGGGGAGGCCGTCATATGACGGCCTCCCGGGAATTCAGGTCCGTGCTGTAGCCGTCATTCGGCTATAGCGCGGATGTCAAGTGGTTAAAGAGGTTGTAAACCTCAGAAAGAAAAAAACCCTGCAAGACAAAGGCATAATGAGCTAGTATCATTAGCTCATTATGAAATACTTACCTTAGAACGATGCTCTGCAGTGCCGCCTGCACTCCGCTCCCATGGAAAACACTGGAGTTAATTCTGGATTCGCGTGCTCTGGAGCTGTAATTGGCCGGAGACGCAATGACGTCACGTGGGTGCAGGAGCCACCAGTCACGGCACGACTTCTGAAGAAACAGCACCAGCGGGCCGTTTCTTCAGTGTGCATGCGCCGATGACGTCGGCAGCAGAGCATATAGTGATATATATAGATATTTACAGTACCTACAGGTAAACCTTATTATAGTCTTACCTGTACAAGTGGTGTAACAGAGTTTACAACCACTTTAAGCTTGGATGTTATTGCATTGTCTCTTAACAGCATCACCCAAAGGGAAACCTAATAAAGTACTACATTGGGCACCTTGTTTTTTTTTTCTTTTGCAGAATGTAATTCTTTGTTAGGCACACATTTGTCATCATTCCATGTTTATATGGCATTTTCAGTAAAAAATTGTTGTATTATGACGTACATACTACTCAGCAACCCTTAGTTGGATCTTTGTATACTTAATATTCATATTTATCAACTTACAGTGGATATAAAACATCTACACACCCCTGTTTAAATGTCAGGTTTCTGTGATTCAAACATTTTAAACAAAGATAAATCATTTCATAACAGCTGACCTGACCCTGAAGCCAAACAAATGTAATATCGGGATGTCTGAGGTGCAATATCATGGGACATAGAGTGGGATGTGGGAACAGAGGCCAGAACCTGCAAAAATCGAGGCTGTCTTAAACTGGCCGGTTCCCAGAACCAAGACCCAGGTACTTGCATTTTTAGGGACAGCAGGATACTACAGGAAGTTTGTACTCCACTATAGTGACATAGCCAAACCCCTGACGGACCTGACCAAAAAGACTTTCCCTAGACAGGTCCTGGAGTGCGAGTTAGCATTTTATCAGTTAATAACCGCCCTAACGCAAGCTCCCATACTGGCTGCACCCGATCCTAACAAACTTTTTGTCATTCATACAGACGCCTCCATGTTCGGACTGGGAGCCGTACTAAGTCAAGTTGGCGATGACGGGAAAGAGCACCCAGTGGCGTATCTCAGCCGCAAGTTGTTACCCCGTGAAGTTGGATATGCTGCCGTAGAAAAAAAGTGTTTAACCTTAGTCTGGGCTTTAAAGAAATTGTAGCCTTACGTGTATGGATGCTCTTTTACCGTCATTATGGACCACAATCCTTTGATATGGCTTAACCGGGTGGCGGGAGAGAACGGCCGATTACTAAGGTGGAGCCTGGCTTTGCAACCGCACAATTTCACCATACAATATCGGCCAGGTCCTCAAAACGGGAATGCGGATGGGTTATCCCAGCAGACGGACCTGAAACCTTAATTCAGCGTACACACGGGTGGACTTTTTGACCGGACTGGTCCGACGGTCTATCCGACGGACTTTCGGCAGACTTCCGACGGACTTTCCCAACGAACAGACTTGCCTACACACGATCACACCAAAGTTCGATGGATTTGTACATGATGACGTACGACCGAACTAAAATAAAGAAGTTGATAGCCAGTAGCCAATAGCTGCCCTAGCGTTGGTTTTTGTCCGTTGGACTAGCATACAGACGAGCGGACTTTTCGACCGGACTCGAGTCCGTCGGAAAGATTTGAAACATGTTCCAAATCTAAAGACCGTCAGATTTTCGACCTAAGGTCCAATGAAGCCCATACACGGTCAAATTGTCCGCCAGACTCGGTCCGTCTGACCAGTCCGGTCGAAAAGTCCGCTCGTGTGTACGCAGCATCAGACTACTTTTCCAACATCCTCGAGTTGACCCGTTCAGGGTCCCACAGTGGCTGTTGGACTGTTTCCCAGGGCGGGGTATTGTCATGAACTTTGGCATACTGAAGTATTTCTCCTTTGATTCTATTACACAGTGGTGGGTCTTCCGCCCTGTCTGAAGGCTAACCCCCTCCAGATGGCTCCATGGTCTGGAAAGAATGCATTGTTCTGTGTTTGACCGTTGTTTATGTACTTTAATTACCCCCTGGGGCTTCTCTGTGTCATTACACATATCAGTCCTCCTATTCAAGCTATCGGACCAATCCCTGCTGACCCTGTTTCAAGTCCTCAATTGCATGGCCAAGAGGACCTAAATGAGGACTAGAGTGTACTTTACAATTGACCAATAGGAAAGTGGTTGTTGGGGCGGGGTGTTCAAACTGCTATGTATAAAAGTGTGTTGTGTGCATCCAATAAAGGTGAGATTCCTGTTTAAACATACATACAGCCTGCCTGGTGTTTGTTCTGAGCTATCACAACTGGATTCGAACGGCACATAGCTGTAGTTCAAATCCCGGAGCATTGGATGACCGAACCATCAGAGGCTGCGATCTGCAATCTGATTCAATAGCCGCAGAGGAGTGGAACCGAGCGAGCAGGGGCTCGTTACAGGGGCCATCAAGTAAAGACACTGGGACTTATTCAAAGTGAGGCCTAGTCACGTTCTGATGGTGTTACAGGATTACTAAAATTGGACAGTGAAGTAGTGTGCTGGAGGAAGTGTACTGGAAGAAGTGTTCTGAGCATAGGTGTGTGCAGCCTAATGCATTAGGGTATGCACCCTTAAGCTCAAACACAAATGCATGTGTATGTATCTACATATATATGACCTCGGCACATTGCTCTCCCTGTTGGCACAGTGAAAGAGAAAAGGATAAACACTTCTCTTATGGCAGAGCCGGTAAGAGGGAGATCTTTCCCATGTTCCTGTTGCTACACAGAACGATAACACTAATGCACATGGGGGGGATTACGGTGTGCCTGGGCACACCCAGCACACCCTGTGCGCACGCCTATGGTTCTGAGGTAAAAGTCTGTCAAGTTGTGGGTCAGCCATCTTGTTCTTCTGAGAAGTGTGACGCAGTTACTTTTATTCTACAAAGTACAATTTATCCTATGGGCATCCCATGTCCCTTTTCCCCAACCAAGTTCAATCCCCTAATAAAAACAACAAAAACAAGCAAAAGACTGTTTATTGACTGAGAAGTGTGTCTAAATCAGGTCTGGGAGTAGGGTGAAATGTGTGGATGCTGTAACACGTAGCAACCCCACAAGGCCATCGCTACACATTTTCAGCGTATAGGGAAATAAATTGTTGGTTCCTAATTTTGATTCCTCTAATATCCAGGTGGCAGCAAATGAAAGCGCCTAAAAGTTCAATGCTAAAAGCAAACTGCAGTGGAATTGGGTCATCCCTTCCAGTGCTGCACAACATGTTATTCTTGCGTGACAAAGAATGACGTTTAACAACTGCCGATGGGGAGAAATTTAGGGCAGAATTTGAATGCCTTTTAAAAATGAGTTATAAAGAGTGGTCAGGTGATGGAATAAGGAAGTAGAAAACGTTTTAAAATGCAGGTATGGCAAACCTTTAGGCCCTAGTGCTTTGTTATCCATAGGGTGTTTAATAAATTCAAGAATTTGCTCGGGTGTTACAGGATTATTCAGTGAGGCAGTCTGCAAAAGTCAGTTTGGGTATACAGATAATAAATAATACTGGAACATATGCAGATTTTTGGTCTTCCAAATATCAGACAAATTGTATTTGTGGATAAGCTGCCAAAATTGCAGACTGGTGAGTTATGGTTGGAGGTGATTTACTTGTCTCTAAAGGGACAGTCCCTGTGCGGAAAACACGTCAGTCTCTGTGAGGAAAAAAATGAAAGTTAAAGTCAGCAAATATAAGATATGGGTGCTCAGCAGAGTAGAGACAGTGGAGGAGTTGCTGAAGAAAAATTATCTGGAAGGAATGTGGGGTATACACATACCTAATTTACAGTAATCCCAATAAAAAATGTCCTTTTGTATGAGGTGGGATAATTTGGGAGCATATTTAAAAGACCCCATGAAATCCAGGTGGGCTCATGGTGTTCAGCCTTGAAACTGATATTAAGTTGCTAAACTGTTGTAATGCCAACCCTGATGGGTTTTACTTCCTCTTTATTTCCCTGCAAAGGTAAAGCATAATGGGCTACTATGCATCGCATAGCGAGCGTCCATCTTCACCCCTCTTCCTTCCGGGGCCGCAAACTCCGGCTTTGTGACTGGCCGGAGTCACATGACATCACTCCCGTGCATGCGCGCTGGAGCCGTCAGTCACGGCATGACCCCTTTAGAAACGGCACAATCTGCCCTTTTTAAAGTGCGCATGCGCCGTAGACATCGACGCATGGCTTTAATGTAAATATCTCCTAAATCGTGGAGGTTTAGGAGATATTTCCAGCACCTACAAGTAAGCTTTAATATAGGCTTACTTGTAGGTAAAAGTGGTTGTACAGGGTGGTGTATAATTCAGTTTTCTTGTTTGTTGTTGAACTGCATACCTGAGTGTCTCTGTTGTAGTTGGTTTGGGAAGAGCTTCCCAGTCTGGAACAGTGGGACAGGAGATACCAAGCTTTTTACAGTAGTTCTGTAAATAAAGGAAAGCAGAGAGTGATAATTGTATCATCCCTTTTGCCCATCAAGGTAAAAGAGACTCTCCAGTGGATAGGAAATAGATTGGTCTCTTAAGATGGTAACAAGTGGCTTTAACATGTGTTTTTGTTGTAAGGTGTAACAAGTCTGGGAAAAGATGTAGTTCTGAAATGTAAAATTAAATAATTTTCATAATTTTGGCTATGTGCAAAATGTCCCCTGGCTGTTGATGACCTTCAGCTTGTGTCCTGGCTACACTCCGCACTTCTGACCAGGTGCTGTCTGCAACATCAGCCCTCATGCCACTTTATGTCCTTGCATACCCGGTTGCTACTACCAGGGTTGTTGGACAAGAAGTGCAAGAAAAGCCCAAACTTCAGCTTGATCTCCACCAGGTACATGACAGCTTGTGGTGTACTGACTGTGTGCCCCAACTGGAGATCCACAGCCCCATGTCCCCATTGGCTAGTAGCATAGGCAGGGTCTCTTGTTTATACATAGTTATATAGTTAGTCAGGTTGAAAAAAGACACAAGTCCATCCAGTTCAACCTGAAAAACAATAAAGAAAAAAAGAAAAAATATCGTACAATCCAATATACCCAATGTTATACCCTCAGTTGATCCAGAGGAAGGCAAAAAAACCCAGCAGAGCATGCTCCAATTTGCTACAGCAGGGGAAAAAATTCCTTCCTGATCCCCCAAGAGGCAATCGGATTTTCCCTGGATCAACTTTACCTATAAATGTTATATTATGTACATTTAGGAAAGCATCCAGGCCTTTTTTAAAGCAATCTAGTGAGCTAGCCAGAACCACCTCTGGAGGGAGTCTATTCCACATTTTCACAGCTCTTATTGTGAAGAAACCTTTGCGTATTTGGAGATTAAATCTCTTTCCCTCTAGACGTAGAGAGTGCCCCGTGTCCTCTGGGTTGACCGTAAAGAGAATAACTCAACACCAAGTTCACTATATGGACCCCTTACATATTTGAACATGTTGATCATATCCCCCCTTATTCTCCTCTTCTCAAGAGTGAATAAATTCAGTTCCTCTAATCTTTCTTCATAACTGAGCTCCTCCATGCCTCGTATCAGTTTGGTTGCCCTTCTCTGCACCTTCTCCAGTTCCCCGATATCCTTTTTGAGAACTGGTGCCCAAAACTGAACTGCATATTCCAGATGAGGTCTTACTAATGATTTGAACAGGGGCAAAATTATATCTCTCTCTCTGGAGTCCATACCTCTCTTAATACAAGAAAGGACTTTGCTCACTTTGGAAACCGCAGCTTGGCATTGCATGCTATTATTGAGCTTATGATCTACCAAAACCCCCAGATCCTTCTCCACCACGGATTCCCCCAGTTGTACTCCCCCTAGTATGTATGATGCATGCATATTCTTAGCCCCCGAGTGCATAACTTTACATTTCTCAACATTAAACCTCATCTGCCACATAGTCACCCAATTAGACAGTGCATTGAGGTTGGCTTGTAAATTGGAGACATCCTGTAAGGGTATTATTCCATCAGGGGCGGATCCAGAGTCTAGTCTCGGGAGGGGCACTGCCAGAAAATATATTTTTTTGGGGTACATTTATCGGGGAAATGGCTGGTGTTGGCGCTTCAATCATCACGGCATCATGGTTGTTATGGTGTCAGGATGATTGAAGCGCATTATTACTATAATTACATTGTTATAAAAAATTAAATAGTTTAACTCACCATAATGCAGAATCAGTGGGAGCCCCGAGTGTGTCACTTGCCACGTCACCTGTCACTAGATGCAGATTGTCACTTGCCACGTCGCCTGTCACCAGATGCAGATTGTCACTTGCCACGTCACCTGCCACGTTGCAGATTATCATTTGCCATGTCACTTGCCACGTCGCCTGCCACTGTGCGGATTGTCACTTGCCATGTCACTTGCCACGTCGCCTGCCACGTTGCGGATTGTCACTTGCCACGTCGCCTGTCACCAGATGCAGATTGTCACTTGCCACGTCGCCTGCCACGTTGCGGATTGTCACTTGCCATGTCACTTGCCACGTTGCCTGCCACATGTTGCGGATTGTCACTTGCCACGTCACCTGTCACCAGATGCAGATTGTCACTTGCCACGTCACCTGTCACCAGATGCAGATTGTCACTTGCCACGTTGTGGATTGTCACTTGCCATGTCACTTGCCACGTCGCCTGCCACATGTTGCGGATTGTCACTTGCCACGTCGCCTGTCACTTGCCACCTGCTAAGGTGGTCTCTTGTGTCCCAGAGACAGGCAGCAGAGAGATGATGTAATCTCTCTGCTGCCGCAGCTGCCTGCATGGAGGGGGGGAAGTTGAACTGCAGGGATGCAGGGTGGGCACCGGGCGGTGAGAGATGATGTCATCTCTCTGCTCCCCAGCCCGCCGGCTCCCTGATTGGCCAGCAGGCAGCAGCCCGCCCACAAACACATTGAGCGGCGGCTCTCTCTCACCTATGGAGCCGCCTGGCGGCTCCCTCACTTACGGAGCCGCCCAGCGGCTCCCTCAGTCACCGAGCCGCCCAGCGGCTCCCTCAGTCACAGAGCCGCCCAGCGGCTCCCTCAGTCACCGAGCCGCCCAGCGGCTCCTTCAGTCACCGAGCCGCCCAGCGGCTCTCTCAGTCACCGAGCCGCCCAGCAACTCCCTCAGTCACCGAGCCGCCCAGCGGCTCCCTCAGTCACCGAGCCACCCAGCGGCTCCCTCAGTCACCGAGCCGCCCAGCGGCTCCCTCAGTCACCGAGCCGCCCAGCGGCTCTCTCAGTCACGGAGCCGCCCGGCTCCTCTTTCACTCACGGAGCCGCCCGGCGGCTCTCTCACACACCCTTCTCTCACAGTCACCTGCATTTCTCGGAGGGGGCAATTGCCCCGTTGCCCCCCCCCCCCGGATCCGCCCCTGTATTCCATTGCATAGCTTGGTGTACTTTTGATCCCAGACCCAATATCATTTATAAAGATATCAAAAAGTAAGGGTCCCAACACTGAACCTTGGGGTACACCGCTGACCTTAGACCATTCAGAGTAAGAATCATTAACCACCACTGAAGTCTGTCTTTTAGCCAGTTTCCTATCCATTTACAAACTGATATTTCCAAGCCTGTAGACTTTACCTTACACATGAGCCGCTTGTGGGGAACTGTGTCGAACGATTTTACGAAATCCAAGTATACCACATCCACAGCCACCCCTCTGTCCAAGGTTTTACTTACCTCTTCATAAAAAGAAATCAGGTTTGCCTGACAACTTCTGTCTTTCATGAATCCATGCTGTCCATTGCTTAAAATTTTTTTTTTTCCAGAAAGAACTCGTCTATGTGGTCTTTTATTAAACGCTCCAGTATCTTCCCGATTATAGAAGTTAAATTAACAGATCTATAGTTACTTGGTAAAGACTTTGATCCCTTTTTAAATATAGGCACCACGTTCGCCTTGCGCCAATCCAGTGGTACTATTCCCGTCATTAATGAGTCCCTAAAAATTAGATACAGTGGCTTTGAAATTACAGAGCCCAATTCTTTTAGGATCCGTAGGTGGATGCCATCAGGTCCAGGTGCTTTATCCACCTTTATTCTGTCTAAATATTTCTGGACCATATCACTTTTGAGCCATTGTGGATCATTCGGGACTGTGTCACTACCACCCCCATTATGGACATGAGCTTCCCCATGCTCTTTTGTATACACAGAGCTGAAGAAAGTATTTAATAAAATTGCCTTCTCTTTGTCCCCAGTCACCCACTCTAAATTATTTTGTAAAGGGCCTACATGCTCAGACCTGACCTTTTTACTATTAATATATTTGAAGAATTTTTGGGGGTTTGTCCTACTATCTTTTGCATTCTGTCGTTCGTTTTGAATTTTTGCATCTTTGATTTCCTTTTTACATATTCTGTTAAATTCTTTGTAACATTTAAACCACACTAGCGTTCCTTCCTTTTTATATTTTTTTAAAGGCTCTTTTCTTATTGTTTATAGCTTTTTTAACTTTGGCCGTAAGCCACATGGGTTTTGTTTTTAGCCTTTTAAACTTATTGCCCATGGAAATTAACACTATTATAGATAGACTACATAACGGAGACTCTTGTTCTTCACAGCCATGTTTAATCTTTTTGTTATATCTGCTGTTGTATTGTTCTTCCAACCACTTTTTCAGCAGGGCTTTACCTGCTGTACCATAAACCTACTTTATGGTACTCGCATGTCAGCGAGTGCTGGGTCAGTTCAAGATGGGTCATCTCTGGAGGAAGACATCAGGACCCATCTATCAAACAGCCCTTAGGGAGACAGCACTACACATGGGCACATCATCTGGGATCCTTCAGACCCTTGCACAGAGTGATGACTGCTGTGCCAAGGGGAGTAAACAGCAGAATGGCTAATTATGGCTGAAAATAGTGGTGGACATCCCCAGTGATACATGGACCAAGGAACAGATCCACCAAACAATGATAGCATTAGCACCTGACCTATGAATGTTTGTATTTGACATGAAAATAGATTGAGACCTCCCACATTTAAGCACTGTTAGAATAAAGAAAAGACATTCCAGCCTGCTTTTAGTGTACAAACCTACTTCTGACAAGTGATGTTAAGGTGTGGTTAATCAATTTGAACCCACTGGCAGGTTGCTCATAGCCAGTCAGACCAGTGCCTGGCCCATAGCTCTGGGGTGGTTTCAGCAGCCTAAATACCATCTCCAGGCTATGCTCCCACCTTCTTTTTTTTACAGAAGTGGGAAAGCTGGTGGAAAGTCTGGACATTTTAGAGCATAATGCTCAAGGAGACCTTCTTAAGAAACTTTAAAGGAAGTCCTAAAGACCTTATTGGAGTTACTGCCTGCAAGGCCAGCGTGAAATTTCAGCAGGCCTCAGTGCAAGGAGGTACATGGTGCTCAACTATCTCAGTCCGCTTTAAGGAAAAAGGGAAGGGCTCTGTTCTTTAATAGAATCTCAGCCAGTATCCTCAAGGGGCAACCAAAAACACCTCCCTCGGTATCAGGTTTTCTGAAGAAAAAAAAATGCACCCCAACCATCTGAAACATTGTCTAAGAAAGAGGAGAATGCAAGCTTAGACAGCTGGATCTGTGACCCCAGCTTTTCCAAAGTAACTCCAAGATAAGATGGTAGGCCCCTCTCAAATTGTGTCTGTGCAAGTTAAAGGCATCTACAGAAGGACCCCCCTTGAGTAGGAATCCATAAAGAGCTGACTGATCCACCTCTGGAGTTGGTGTGCATTGATTCCTAGTACTTGGAGCCTGATACATGTGGACACTATGTCTAGGCTTTCCCGATCAAAGACCAAACAGCTTAAGAACTGAAGGAGAAATTCTTCATTCATTATGGATTACCTCAAATAATCAATTCAGACCAAGGCAGAGACTATGAAAGCAAATGTATTAAGTAGTTGCCAGACATGATGTTTAGACATCAGCTGCATTTCACAAAGGCTATGTAGGCCAGTTCTGGAAGAATTTAAAGGGTAACTCCACTTTTGTGGGGGAAAAAAAATAGCAGAAAAAGAAAAAATAATATCGCGCATATAATTGCGACACTGATCATATTGTAATTAAATGTTATTAAAAATTACCTTTCCTTTTCAATCTGTAGCTCTGTAATTTTCTGAGAATGCATTGCATTCTGTGTGTATGCAATACACATACACACAGAGTGTGTACTGACCACTCCCCAGAAACATCATTTCCTGCTTGTGTGGTTGGCTCACCAATTTTCCCAGAAATCTGCACTAAGATACAAGTCAGATTTCAGGTATCCCCTGCAACAAAAATTTCATTTTTGGAAACATACTTTCTTACATACATACATTACATACATACATACATACATTACATACATACATACATTCTTCAGAATAACAAAAGGTAGGAATCTGCAACAAAGTTTGTTATACTCCTTGCAATGTACATAGATCACCCAGAGGGGAATTTTTTTCTCAACAAAAGTGGAGTTACACTTAAAAGACTGCAAATGAAAAGGCTCAAGCACTCTTTAAACCCGAGGCCAGAGGAAGAAGAAGAACATTGACTTAAGAGTTTGCGCATGGGTATCCCTGAAAAAGCAAAACACAGCTGACCAATTGAATTGCCAGTCCTACATCATCTCTGCTTATTTACCTGCTCTTTCTGTATACCAGATTAGCCCACAAGAGAAGACCGGGCCTTGAAAAGCCTGCCATTAAAACACCTCTTGCTTTTAAATGAACCTGTTCAAGTGCCAACAAAGGTGAAGTCACCTTTGACCAGTTTATATTCTACTAGATGAGCTCCGTTGACCTGATCTCAGGAAGAGGAAGAAGAACACTGGGAGAAAGACTTAAGAGTGGGATAGCCCTGGCAGTCTGGGTCCACTAATTCCATTCCGTACTTAACTGAAAACTGTTTTGGATCCCTCAGGCCTTATGCTCCAGAGTCAGCCAGAAAGCAACCCCCGGAACCTGCAAGGGAGCTTTCTGCCCAACACACCACTAAAGCCAGAGAACAGTGTCAAGAGACTGATTTGTAGGTTCCGCAAAATAAATCTATTTGCGTAATAACTTTGTTTAGTTTGTTAACAAAATAAACTGTTGTTTCTTTAGGGGCCAAAGACTTTCAGTGGGGAAGCATATCCCAGCTTCTGGCCCCTTAAGCCATGCAGCAGAACATTCATCTGCTGGCTACATATTGTTGCCCCTTCCTTGCTGGTAATGAATAGTTCAGGGAGAGAGAGGAACAAAGAAGAATGCTAATTGTCTGCAGTTGCAGCCTAGGACTAAAGTCTCATCCACCAAAGGCCCAGAGAGGCACCGTGCAGAGAGAAGAAAGTGGCATAGGAGGGCCAGTGGCTTTTTTTGTGGGAGACCAAAAAGGGGCTGGACTTATCTGCCCTCCTGAAGCTGGATATTTAGGCCAGCCCACTGGAGGAGAGCCTTCACAGAGAGGGTAACCACAAGGAGGCTTTGGAAAGATCAGGCTGGTGAGAAGGAACACCAGGAGAATTATTGTTATGTTATGCTGCCCAAAAAACGTCTGTGTATGTCAGGTTGCGGAGAGGACAGGGCTTTAGAGCATTGTGTCCAGAGCTTCTGAGAGCAAGCCTTCTGACTTTAGAGAAAGAGACTGAATGCAGATAGTTACAGTGGAAGGGCAACATAGGGCAGAGCCACAAAAGAGCAGAGCTTTCTAGTCCCTTTTCTAGCAGGACTTTGCCTGTTAATAAAGGCAGCTTTACACAAATAATGTGTCATTAGGTTCTCAGTCAGTTCAAGGTGAGTCAGCACAGGGGAAGGCAGAAGGACCCATATTTTAAGTGGTTCCTATTGTAATAGTGCTACACTTAAAGGAAAAAAGACAATTTCTAATTAGGGCAGTGGGTAGAGATATACAGTATATCTATTTTTAGTGAATAGGGTTGAGCTGTGTTCTCTTCAGCCATCCAATATTATGCAAGCAAAAATACTGTTCCTTTAATTTCCCTTGCACGATTGGGCACATAAAGTGAACACAACTTCACCTTATTTACCAGTACTGAATACTTATTTTGCTATGTGTGCATTCAAATTTTTCTGTCATTTTCTATTACTTCACCACTCTTCAGTAAAATAATCCCAATGACCAAGAGGTATTTGAAAACCCTCTTTAACCACTTGCTTACTGGGCACTTAAACCCCCCTCCTATCCAGACCAATTTTCAGGTTTCAGCGCTGACGCACTTTGAATGACAATTGTGCAGACATACAACACTGTACGCAAATGAAATTTTTATCATTTTTTTCCCACAAATAAAGCTTTCTTTTGGTGGTATTTGATCACCTTTGTGGTTTTTATTCTTTGTTAAAAAAATGTAAAAATACAGAATTAAAAAAAATAAATTTTTTTTTTTATTTTGTTATAAAATTTTAAAAAAGGTACTTTATCTCCTTCATTGATGTACGCTGATGAGGCGGGCACTGATGGGCACCAATAGGTGGCAGTGAAGGGCACTGATGGGTAGCAGTGATGGGCACTGATGGGTGGCAATAATGGGCACTGATCGGTTACACTGATAGGCAGCACTGCTAGGTGGCACTGATTGGCACCACTGGTGGGCATTGATAGGTGGCACTTATGGGCATTGATAGGTGGCACTTGTATTCATTGATAGGTGTCAGGTGGCACTGGAAGGGGGTACTGGTGGCACATATGAGGCATTATTGCCTCTTCCTCTTCGGGACCGAAGTCCCTTGCTGATAAGTCGGTGATCAGCTTTTTTTTCTCCTTGCGCTGTCTGCGCGAGGAGAAAAAAAAATGATCACAGAGCTTTTGTTTTGATCATGTGATCAGCTGTCATTGGCTGAAAGCTGATCACGGCCCCTTACTCGGATCGGTGATCACCCGAGTCTCAGTGACCCGGTGATCACAGAGCGCTCCACGCGCGCCCTGTAGGGTGCGCGCAGGACGCGTGCACAGGGGAGGCCGTCATATGACGGCTTCCCGGGAATTCAGGTGTGCACTGTAGCCGTCATTCGGCTATAGCGTGGATGTCAAATGGTTAAAGAGGTTGTAAACCTCAGAAAAAGAAAACCTGCAAGACAAAGGCATAATGAGCTATTATCATTAGCTCATTATGAAATACTTACCTTAGAACGATGCCCTGCAGTGCCGCCTGCACTCTGCTCCCATGGCCAACACAGGAGTTAATTCCGGATTCGTGTGCTCTGGCGCTGTAATTGGCCGGAGCTGCGATGACGTCACGTGCGTGCAGGAGCCGCCAGTCACGGCACGACTTCTGAAGAAACAGCACCAGCGAGCCTTTTCTTCAGTGCGCATGCGCCGATGACGTCGGCAGCAGAGCATATAGTGAATATCTCCTAAACTGTGCAAGTTTAGGAGATATCTACAGTACCTACAGATAAACCTTATTATAGTCTTACCTGTACAAGTGGTGTAACAGAGTTTACAACCACTTTAAGCTTGGATATTATTACATTGTCTCTTAACAGCATCACCCAAAGGGACACCTAATAAAGTACTACATTGGGTACCTTTTTTTTTTTTCTTTTGCAGAATGTAATTCTTTGTCAGGCACACATTTGTCATCATTCCATGTTTATATGTCATTTTCAGCAAAAAATTGTTGTATTATGACGTACATACTACTCAGCAACCCTTAGTTGGATCTTTGTATACTTAATAGGGATGAGCTTCGTGTTCGAGTCGAACCCATGTTCGACTCGAACATCTGCTGTTCGATCGTTCGTCGAATTGCGAACGATATGGGCCGTTCGCGCCAAATTCGTGTGGCGTGTCACGGCCCATAATTCACTGCGGCATCGCAGTGCATTGCTGGCTGATTGGCCAAGCATGCACTATGACCCGCATGCTTGGCCAATCACAGCGCCGCCTGAACAGAGAGCCATAATTGGCCAAAGCCAAGGAGGCTTTGGCCAATTATGGCTCAGGGGATTTAGTACACGCCCCACACTATATAAGGCCGCCTGCACGGCGGCCCTGTGTAGTGTGTGTTCCGGCGTTCATTGAGAGAGAGACAGACAGTGACATTTGATTTGAGTTAGATAGATTAGGCAGAACAGTCAGTCAGTTAGCTGCACTTACAGTGTATTGTGTATATATATATATGCATCCCAGGCGTTGCATATATATACAGTATATACACTGTATTCAGTTTAGCTAGATCCGTTCTTGTTATCTTCCTACTGACAGGCAGGCTTGTCTTGTTACAGTATTTAAAGCTACCTGAAGAAAATTACTGGTGTTCCTTTGATCCTATTAGTACCACAGTCAGGCAGCTAGACTATTTACAGTTAGTGCAGTGCGTCCTGCTCACAGTGTTCAGCTAGATCCGTTCCTGTTATCTTCTTACTGACAGGCAGGCTTGTCTTGTTACAGTATATACAGCTACCTGAAGAAAATTACTGGTGTTCTTTTGATCCTATTAGTACCACAGTCAGGCAGTTAGACTATTTACAGTTAGTGCAGTGCGTCCTGCTCACAGTGTTCAGCTAAACCTACAAGTTAGTGTGGTGCGTCCACCTAACAGTGTTCAGCTAGATCCGTTCCTGTTATCTTCTTACTGACAGGCAGGCTTGTCTTGTTACAGTATATACAGCTACCTGAAGAAAATTACTGGTGTTCTTTTGATCCTATTAGTACCACAGTCAGGCAGCTAGACTATTTACAGTTAGTGCAGTGCGTCCTGCTCACAGTGTTCAGCTAAACCTACAAGTTAGTGGGGTGCGTCCTGCTCACAGTGTTCAGCTAAACCTACAAGTTAGTGTGGTGCGTCCACCTCACAGTGTTCAGCTAAACCTACAAGTTAGTGCAGTGCGTCCTGCTCACAGTGTTCAGCTAGATCCGTTCCTGTTATCTTCCTACTGACAGGCAGGCTTGTCTTGTTACAGTATATACAGCTACCTGAAGAAAATTACTGGTGTTCTTTTGATCCTATTAGTACCATAGTCAGGCAGCTAGACTATTTACAGTTAGTGCAGTGCGTCCTGCTCACAGTGTTCAGCTAAACCTTCAAGTTAGTGGGGTGCGTCCTGCTCACAGTGTTCAGCTAGATCTGTTCCTGTTATCTTCTTACTGACAGGCAGGCTTGTCTTGTTACAGTATATACAGCTACCTGAAGAAAATTACTGGTGTTCTTTTGATCCTATTAGTACCACAGTCAGGCAGCTAGACTATTTACAGTTAGTGCAGTGCTTCCTGCTCACAGTGTTCAGCTAAACCTACAAAAGTTAGTGGGGTGCGTCCTGCTCAGTGTTTAGCTAAACCTTCAAGTTAGTGCGGTGCGTCCTGCTCACAGTGTTCAGCTAAACCTACAAGTTAGTGGGGTGCGTCCTGCTCACAGTGTTCAGTTAAACCTACAAGTTAGTGTGGTGCGTCCACCTCACAGTGTTCAGCTAAACCTACAAGTTAGTGCAGTGCGTCCTGCTCACAGTGTTCAGCTAGATCCGTTCCTGTTATCTTCTTACTGACAGGCAGGCTTGTCTTGTTACAGTATATACAGCTACCTGAAGAAAATTACTAGTGTTCTTTTGATCCTATTAGTACCAAAGTCAGGCAGCTAGACTATTTACAGTTAGTGCAGTGCATCCTGCTCACAGTGTTCAGCTAAACCTACAAGTTAGTGGGGTTCGTCCTGCTCACAGTGTTCAGCTAAACCTACAAGTTAGTGTGGTGCATCCACCTCACAGTGTTCATCTAGATCTGTTCCTATTATCTTCTTACTGACAGGCAGGCTTGTCTTGTTACAGTATATACAGCTACCTGAAAAAAATTACTGGTGTTCTTTTGATCCTATTAGTACCACAGTCAGGCAGCTAGACTATTTACAGTTAGTGCAGTGCGTCCTGCTCACAGTGTTCAGCTAAACCTACAAGTTAGTGTGGTGCGTCCACCTCACAGTGTTCAGCTAAACCTACAAGTTAGTGCAGTGCGTCCTGCTCACAGTGTTCAGCTAGATCCGTTCCTGTTATCTTCCTACTGACAGGCAGGCTTGTCTTGTTACAGTATATACAGCTACCTGAAGAAAATTACTGGTGTTCTTTTGATCCTATTAGTACCACAGTCAGGCAGCTAGACTATTTACAGTTAGTGCAGTGCGTCCTGCTCACCATGTTCAGCTAAACCTACAAGTTAGTGGGGTGCGTCCTGCTCACAGTGTTCAGTTAAACCTACAAGTTAGTGTGGTGCGTCCACCTCACAGTGTTCAGCTAAACATACAAGTTAGTGCAGTGCGTCCTGCTCACAGTGTTCAGCTAGATCCGTTCCTGTTATCTTCTTACTGACAGGCAGGCTTGTCTTGTTACAGTATATACAGCTACCTGAAGAAAATTACTAGTGTTCTTTTGATCCTATTAGTACCAAAGTCAGGCAGCTAGACTATTTACAGTTAGTGCAGTGCATCCTGCTCACAGTGTTCAGCTAAACCTACAAGTTAGTGGGGTTCGTCCTGCTCACAGTGTTCAGCTAAACCTACAAGTTAGTGTGGTGCATCCACCTCACAGTGTTCAGCTAGATCTGTTCCTATTATCTTCTTACTGACAGGCAGGCTTGTCTTGTTACAGTATATACAGCTACCTGAAAAAAATTACTGGTGTTCTTTTGATCCTATTAGTACCACAGTCAGGCAGCTAGACTATTTACAGTTAGTGCAGTGCGTCCTGCTCACAGTGTTCAGCTAAACCTACAAGTTAGTGGGGTGCGTCCTGCTCACAGTGTTCAGCTAAACCTACAAGTTAGTGGGGTGCGTCCTGCTCACAGTGTTCAGCTAAACCTACAAGTTAGTGTGGTGCGTCCTGCTCACAGTGTTCAGCTAAACCTACAAGTTAGTGGGGTGCGTCCTGCTCACAGTGTTCAGCTAAACCTACAAGTTAGTGCAGTGCGTCCTGCTCACAGTGTTCAGCTAGATCCGTTCCTGTTATCTTCTTACTGACAGGCAGGCTTGTCTTGTTACAGTATATACAGCTACCTGAAGAAAATTACTAGTGTTCTTTTGATCCTATTAGTACCAAAGTCAGGCAGCTAGACTATTTACAGTTAGTGCAGTGCATCCTGCTCACAGTGTTCAGCTAAACCTACAAGTTAGTGGGGTTCGTCCTGCTCACAGTGTTCAGCTAAACCTACAAGTTAGTGTGGTGCATCCACCTCACAGTGTTCAGCTAGATCTGTTCCTATTATCTTCTTACTGACAGGCAGGCTTGTCTTGTTACAGTATATACAGCTACCTGAAAAAAATTACTGGTGTTCTTTTGATCCTATTAGTACCACAGTCAGGCAGCTAGACTATTTACAGTTAGTGCAGTGCGTCCTGCTCACAGTGTTCAGCTAAACCTACAAGTTAGTGGGGTGCGTCCTGCTCACAGTGTTCAGCTAAACCTACAAGTTAGTGTGGTGCGTCCACCTCACAGTGTTCAGCTAAACCTACAAGTTAGTGCAGTGCGTCCTGCTCACAGTGTTCAGCTAGATCTGTTCCTGTTATCTTCCTACTGACAGGCAGGCTTGTCTTGTTACAGTATATACAGCTACCTGAAGAAAATTACTGGTGTTCTTTTGATCCTATTAGTACCACAGTCAGGCAGCTAGACTATTTACAGTTAGTGCAGTGCGTCCTGCTCACAGTGTTCAGCTAAACCTACAAGTTAGTGGGGTGCATCCTGCTCACAGTGTTCAGCTAAACCTACAAGTTAGTGTGGTGCGTCCACCTCACAGTGTTCAGCTAAACCTACAAGTTAGTGCAGTGCGTCCTGCTCACAGTGTTAAGCTAGATCCGTTCCTGTTATCTTCTTACTGAAAGGTAGGCTTGTCTTGTTACAGTATATACAGCTACCTGAAGAAAATTAATGGTGTACTTTTGATCCTATTAGTACCACAGTCAGGCAGCTAGACTATTTACAGTTAGTGCAGTGCGTCCTGCTCACAGTGTTCAGCTAAACCTACAAGTTAGTGGGGTGCGTCCTGCTCACAGTGTTCAGCTAAACCTACAAGTTAGTGGGGTGCGTCCTGCTCACAGTGTTCAGCTAAACCTACAAGTTAGTGTGGTGCGTCCACCTCACAGTGTTCAGCTAAACCTACAAGTTAGTGTGGTGCGTCCACCTCACAGTGTTCAGCTAAACCTACAAGTTAGTGGGGTGCGTCCTGCTCACAGTGTTCAGCTAAACCTACAAGTTAGTGGGGTGCGTCCACCTCACAGTGTTCAGCTAAAGCTACCTGTAGAAGGTTGGTGGTGTTCTCATACTACAGGCAGGCAGTTGATTTTGCTAGCTGCAGTATCAGTACATATATATATATATATATATATATATATATATATATATATATATATCCCAGCTTAGTGCAGCTACAGGCCATTAGTATGTTTGGAAGGCCAAGAAGGAGAGGCAGACAGTCACAAGCCAATAAGAGAGGGCAAGCAGGCTCTGTGTCTAGTGCTGGTCATGGAGACGGTGCATCCTCATCAGCATGTGGCTGTGGGACACGCTTGGGCTTTTTTTCGGCAGCTGGCCGTGTTGAGCCACAACATGCGGAAGACTTGGTCGAGTGGATGACCAAGCTGTCCTCATCCTCCTCATCCTCTCTCACCCATGCCCAGGGTACTTTGTCTGGCAAAGCAGCGGCCTCTTACCTCGGCTCAATGTCATCAGTGACTCATTCCCTAGCCCCACCATGTCCTCCTGAGGAGTCCCTCGAACTGTTTGACCACAGTGTTGGGCACATGCTCCAGGAGGATGCCCAGCGTTTGGAAGGCTTTGATGATGATACTGAGCTCGATGAAGGCAGTAACATGAGCGCAGACAGAGGGGGTGCCCAAGAAGGACAGCAATCTGGCAGTCATGCTCCCCCTGCTGCAGCATACTGCCAGGTTTGCTCCAGTGATGAGGAGGGAGGGGATGATGAGGTCACTGACTCAACGTGGGTGCCTGATAGGAGAGAGGAGGAGGAGGCGGCACATCACCAACGAGGCAGGATGCCCTCCAGGGGCCAGCCTAAGGGCAGCACATTGACTGCATCACACCCCAAAGCTCCACATGTGCAGGGCGCTGCAGTCTCTGCGCGTTATTCAAAAAGTTCTTTGGTGTGGGCCTTTTTTGAGACGAGTGCATCAGATCGCACCGCTGCTATTTGCAACATATGTCTCAAGCGTATCTCCAAAACATCTCCCGCTTGGGTACCACATGCTTGACCAGACGTATGTTGACCTGCCATGCAGTTCGTTGGCAAGCGTATCTAAAAGACCCACACCAAAGAACAAAGAGGACCTCTCCTTGCTCCTCATCAGCTGAGATCTCCAACCCCACTATACCTTCAGTCCTCTCTGAGACCTGCACTGAGAGGAATGAAGGTGTAGAATTAGGTGTGTCACAGCCAAGTACTTGTGGGCAATCTGCTTTTGGTACACCGACGTCAGATTGTACCAGGCAAATTTCCCTGCCCCAGCTGCTGCACCGCCGAAAGAAGTTTGCTCCCAGCCATCCACATGCGCAGTGGTTGAATGCTAGCTTGGCAAAATTGCTAGCACTTCAACTGCTGCCTTTTCAGTTGGTAGACTCTGCCCCCTTCCGTGAGTTTGTGGAATGTGCGGTTCCTCAGTGGCAGGTACCTAAACGCCACTTTTTCTCACGGAAGGCGATTCCGGCTCTCTACCGGCATGTGGAAGGCAATGTCCATGCCTCGCTGGACAGGGCGGTCAGTGGTAAGGTGCATATTACCGCTGACTCATGGTCCAGCAGGCATGGACAGGGACGTTACTTAAGTTTCACGGCGCATTGGGTGACTCTGCTGGCAGCTGGGAAGGATGCAAGTCAAGGTGCAGTAGTGTTGGAGGTTGTTCCGCCACCACGCCTCCAAAATGCTAATGATTGTGACACACCTCTCTCCTCCACCCCCTCCTCTTCTTCTTCCTCCATGGCCTCTTCCTGTGCTTTGTCCTCGGAACCAGCGGTGCTCCGTAGCCATTCAAGGGGCTACGCAAGTACGCAGGCCAAAAGATGCCATGCGGTGCTTGAGCTGGTGTGCTTGGGGGACAGGAGCCACACTGGGGCAGAAGTTCTGTCAGCTCTGCAGGGGCAGGTTCAGAGGTGGTTGACGCCACGCCAACTTAAGGCAGGAATGGTGGTTTGCGACAATGGCACCAACCTCCTCTCTGCCCTCCGACAGGGACAAATGACCCATGTGCCCTGTTTGGCTCACGTCCTTAACTTGGTGGTGCAGCGGTTCTTGGGCAGGTACCCGGGCTTACAGGATGTCCTGAGGCAGGCCAGGAAAGTCTGTGTGCATTTCTGCCGGTCATATAATGCCAGTGCTCGGCTGACGGACCTCCAAAAGGAGTTTAACCTGCCCAAGAACCGCCTAATCTGTGACATGCCCACCAGGTGGAACTCAACGTTGGCCATGCTGCAGTGGCTGCACACGCAGCAGAGGGCCATCAATGAGTACCTGTGCGACTATGGCACCAGGACAGGGTCAGGGGAGCTTGTTTTTTTTTCCCCACGCCAGTGGGCCATGATCAGGGATGCATGCACTGTCCTGTCACCATTTGAGGAGGCCACGAGGATGGTGAGCAGTGACAGTGCATGCATCAGTGACACTGTCCCCCTTGTCCACCTGTTGGAGCACACGCTGCGTGGAATAATGGACAGGGCACTTGAGGCAGAACAGAGGCAGGAAGAGGAGGACTTCCTTAGCTCTCAAGGCCCCCTTTATCTAGACAGTGTTTCTGCATGCCCGCTGATCACACAGGAAGAGGACGAGGAGGAGGAGGAGGAGGAGGAAGATTGTGTCAGTATGGAGGTGGAGCCTGGCACTCAGCATCAGCAGCAGTCTTTAAGGGATCAGTCCCAAGAAACACATGGACTTGTACGTGGCTGGCAGGAGGTGGCTGCGGACCATGTCGTCCTTAGTGACCCAGAGGACTCCGGACCGAATGCCTCAGCAAACCTACGCTGCATGGCCTCCCTGATCCTGCAAAGCCTGCGTAAGGATCCTCGTATTCGTGGTATCAAGGAGAAGGACCAATACTGGCTGGCAACCCTCCTTGATCCACGTTACAAGGGTAAGGTTGCGAACCTTATCTTGCCATCGCAGAGAGAGCAGAGGATGAAACATCTTCAGGAGGCCTTGCAGAAAGGTCTGTGCAACGCGTTCCCAGAGACTGGGAGGTTACAAACTCCTGTTTCTGGACAACGTGTTGCTGAGGCTTCGGTCAGTCAAAGAAGGAGCGGTGGAGAAGGTGGCCATCTGACCGATGCGTTCAGACAATTTTTTGGTCCGCAGCCCCAAGGTATGATCGGTTCCAGCAACCATCGCCAGCGTCTGTTTTACATGGTGCAGGAATACCTAGGGGCAAGATCAGACTTGGACACCTTTCCCACCGAAAATCCTCTGGATTACTGGGTCTTGAGGATGGATCACTGGCCAGAGCTTGCACAGTATGCAATTGAGCTACTGGCCTGTCCTGCATCCAGCGTTCTTTCGGAACGCACATTCAGTGCTGCTGGAGGCTTTGTAACCGATCACAGGGTGCGTCTGTCCACCGACTCGGTCGATCGACTGACCTTCATAAAAATGAATCAGTCTTGGATCACCACCAGCTACCAAGCACCTGATGCTGATGTAACCGAATAATTTTTTTAAAATTAAAATTAAAATCAAAGACTGCCTATGCTGATGCTGAGTGACTATCCCTGAGTAATTATCCTCTTCCTCCTCAATCATCACGCTGATAGCTTGAAAGAACATTTTTGGTTCTGGGCGCCACCACCAATGCCTAAGGCACAATTTTTCAGCCCCTGTTTAACAGGGGCGTGTGATTACAATTTTTGATGCAATACTTTGCAGCAGGGCTCGTTCCTGCGTTCCAACTAGAGTGTCTGTGAGGGGTTGCAGTGTTGTGGCACCAGCACCAGTGCCTAAGGCCCAATTTTTCTGCCCCTGTTTAACAGGGGCGTGTAATTACAATTTTTGATGCAATACTTTGCAGCAGGGCTCGTTCCTGCGTTCCAACTAGAGTGTCTGTGAGGGGTTGCAGTGTTGTAGCACCAGCACCAGTGCCTAAGGCCCAATTTTTCTGCCCCTGTTTAACAGGGGCGTGTAATTACAATTTGTGATGCAATACTTTGCAGCAGGGCTCGTTCCTGCGTTCCAACTAGAGTGTCTGTGAGGGGTTGCAGTGTTGTGGCACCAGCACCACCACCACCACCACCAAAGGCCCAATTTTTCTGCCCCTGTTCAACAGGGGCATGTAATTACAATTCTTGATCTAATATTTCACAGCAGGGCCCATTTCTGCACCCACCAAGAGCGAGTGAGGACTTACAGTGTTGTGGCACCACCACCACCACCACCACCAAAGGCCCAGTTTTTCTGCCCCTGTTCAACAGGGGCATGTAATTACAATTCTTGATCTAATATTTCACAGCAGGGCCCTGTGAGGGCTTACGTTGTTGTGGCCACAACAACACCTAAGGGCCAAATTTATGCTGAGTATATAGGGCAGGCCCCTACTTTCAAACATCTAACTTACAAACGACTCCTACTTGCAAACGGAAGGAGACAACAGGAAGTGAGATGAAATCTACCCCTAGGAAGGGAAATTCTCTCCTGTAAGAGTTAATATGGGAAAAACATTTCTCCTTTCCACTGATGCTTTCCAATCCTTGTTCCACAAAAAAACCCACATTTTCAAAAAACATTTGTCATTGGGACAAAAAGTGAGGTGAAATCTTCTAAAGAGGAGGAAAGACAGCAAAACAAATGTCACAGGGGTGATAACTCTTCCCTATGTTTTCCAAAAAGCTTAAAAAAGATTTTTTGGCTGGAGCTAAACACGTTAAAAATGTACCCGTTCAAAATTCTACTTAACAACAAACCTACAGTCCCTGTCTTGTTTGCACCGCCTGTATACTGCTGTTCAGAGTATATAGAGCCTTGTGGCCCCACACCTTTCCTTATTTTAATTTGGGTGCGGGGTTCCCCTTAATATCCATACAAGACCCAAAGGGCCTGGTAATGGACTGGGGGGTACCCATGCCGTTTGTCTCACTGATTTTCATCCATATTGCCAGGACCCGACATTACATTAAACCCGCAAGCAGTTTTAAATGAGATTTTTTCCTTTAAAAATGACATTTGGTGCAGGGACTGTTCTAAACACGGGAAACACGCGCCACTTTACAGGCATACTATAGACACCCCCCAGGTACGATATTTAAAGGAATATTTCACTTTTTTTTTTTACTTTAACCATCATTAAAATCACTGCTCCCGAAAAAACGGCCGTTTTTAAAAGTTTTTTTTGCATTGATACATGTCCCCTGGGGTAGGACCCGGGTCCCCAAATCCTTTTTAGGACAATACCATGCAAATTAGCCTTTAAAATGAGCACTTTTGATTTTGAACATTCGAGTCCCATAGACGTCAATGGGGTTCTAACGTTCGTGCGAATTTTCGGTCCGTTCGCAGGTTCTGGTGCGAACCGAACCGGGGGGGTGTTCGGCTCATCCCTAATACTTAATATTCATATTTATCAACTTACTGTGGATATAAAACATCTACACACCCCTGTTTAAATGTCAGGTTTCTGTGATGTAAACATATTAGACAAAGATAAATCATTTCATAACTTTTTTAACCTTTAATGTGACCTATAAACTGTACAACTCAATTGAAAATCAAACTGAAATCTTTTAGGTGGAGGGAAGTAAAAATAAAAAAATAAAATAATATGGTTGCATAAGTGTGCACACCCTTAAACTTATGCCCCGTACACACGGTCGGTCTTTGTTCGGACATTCCGACAACAAAATCCTAGGATTTTTTCCGACGGATGTTGGCTCAAACTTGTTTTGCTTACACACGGTCGCACAAAGTTGTCGGAATTTCCGATCGACAACCACGCGGTCACGTACACCACGTACGACGAGACTAGAAAAGGCCGGTTCAGAACCAAGCGCGGCACCCTTTGGGCTCCTTTTGCTAATCTCGTGTTAGTAAAAGTTTGGTGAGAGACGATTCGCGCTTTTTCAGACTCGTGGCTTTCAGATCGTTTTCTGCTGTTCAGTTTGTGCTTGTGGGTTTGTATCTGCTCTTCAGTGCGTGCAGTCAGTTCGTATCAGAGTTTTCTGTGTGATCTTGCCTGCTCGTTGCTGTTTTTCAGGTCGCTCTTCACAGGCCTTGCTGTTCTTCAGTGCGTTCTGTTACTTCGTTCTGAGCAGCCGACTGTTTTCTAGCCATGTTTCGTATGCGTACTCCTCGTACAGTTCGTGCTGTGCGGGGGCTTGGTGTTGGGGTCCTGACCTTGACACAAATCCAGTCCATGAACAGGGTGGGGAGGAGTTCATGGACCAAGAATTGGTTGCTTCAGCGTCACCAGTTCTCTCATATGCTTTTGCTCCGTGAGATCCGTGAGAATAATCCTGATGATTTCAGGAACTTTCTCAGGATGACGGACCCCGTGTTTCACCGTTTGTTGGCTTTGCTGACCCCTTATATTAGCAGGCAGGATACCTGCATGAGGCAAGCCATCACTCCGGAGCAGAGGTTGGTCGCTACCTTGCGGTATTTGGCCACAGGGAGAAGCCTGCAGGACCTCAAGTTCTCGACAGGCATCTCCCCCCAGGCTCTTCTTTGTGGACATTTACTGCTTGTGTTTGTTTTAGCTGACCCTGACAGAAATGTGTGGAGTGCAGAAAATGTCGTGATTGTGTAACCTTATACAAAGCACTGTTGGCTGTTATTTACTAAATGCAAAGACACTTTTCACTACAAGTTCACTTGCAACTGCACTGAAACTGCACTTGTAGTGCAAAGTGGATTTCCCCTTAGGAAATAACCCCCATTTTCTCATAAAACAACAATTACATCACCCCAAAAGTGTTGTAGCATGAGACAATAATCCACACATTCTTGATGAACAATCTTTTTAATACCTGCACAATCACATGTGCATTTACCAAAGGTTTTTCTGACAAACCAACATGTTTGTTGTATACCAATTTTTGTGGTGTCATTATCCAAAATCAAAATGTGCATTTTATAGAAAACAGGCCTGTGTAAAACCAACAAGAAAGACACAAATCTTGATCTTACAAAGTTCACATTTGGTAGAACTGAAAGGCAATATCAGACATGAGTATTTAGGAACTGTGTTTGATATTGCGTTCAGATGGGGGGAAATCACCCCAGGAAAAGCCAAATTTGGAAGATGCACACAAATTTCCCAATGTCAACATGTGCCAGCTGCCATCTGGGGGGATCAAGGGATGTGTTTTGGGGGAGAAATCCCTTCCTCACCGCTACTTTATTATTGAGGAAGGGGTTGCACCCCCAAAACGCGTCCATTGATCTCCCGTGATGGCAGATAGCACATGTTGACACACTGTGTGCATCCTCCAAATTTGGCTTTGGGAAAAATCACAAAAACATTTAGCACATTGTAGCAGACAAAAGAAGAAAGTGATTTGGAGGGGCTTTAAACTCGCCCCAAAACATCAATGATGTTTTTATATTTTGGAATAACATCATTGATGTTTTGCTTGATGTTTTCCAATTGTAAACTACACCCCATGATCTCCCCGATCAGGATCTGGGCACTTTCGGATGTGAAAGGATCTGGATCCACAACCTCACGATCACCTAAAAAGAGAAGAACCCCAAAATAAATTAGGTTTCAAAAAAATGCCGCAATCCATCTCTTATCTGAGCCTGTGGTCGCAGACACTCACCTGTTGTGGTAACTACTTCCACCACGTCTTCATCCTCCTGCTCATCTTGTGTTGGGGGGATTTCCCCTTCTTCCAGAGGGGGGGGGGGGCTCTGGTCTCCTCGGATGAGGGGTGTCTTCCGAGTCTTTTCTCCCCTATGTAAAACAAAAATGGTATAATTAGCACACAGATATTTGATGGCAGAACTATAAAGATGAAACATTGCTTGGAAGTGGGGTACAATTATCTATTTTAGCAGAGTTCCAACATGTAGCTTTTTTAGTGCCCTTTGTCAAGCTGCAATACTTTACCTGTTTGGTAAAAGCTTCACAGATGTAGCCCCCCCTATAGTATACACTGGAGCACCTGTGTGGCCCCCTAATAAAAATGGTGTTCTTGTGTCCCACACTAGTGCTCCAGTGTCCAGATGTGAAAACAGCTGCTCAGTGTCCTCTCCTTACACAGAATCTAGTTTGCATTTCATTCTAGTAACAAAGCCATCTACACAACCCAATTCTTTGAAGACAAGTATAGGGCGTCAAAATGGTGGCCAAATGCATATGGCCTAAACAATGGTATTTTATCGTCCGAAATAACAATGTGTGATCCGAACGAATAATGTGCCCATGAACATGAAAGTTGCCATTTTAAACTGTACAACAGTTCCTAAAAGCACATGGAGCAGCACGAACGTAATAAACATAAAGAATAGGAACACAGCACAACTACTTACTTTTTTTCAGCACTCTCCGGATCTTTCTGTACTGCTCATGTTCTCGTAATTTCAGGTCCGACCACCGCTTCCTGAGCTGATCTTTCGATCGTCGTACCCCGAATTTCCGGTGCAGACTCCTGACCACTTTCGCCATGATCTTGGCCTTTCGGACATTGGGGTTGGGGTAAGGCCCATACTTTCCATCATAGTCGGCCTTCTTCAGGATGTCCACCATCTCCAACATCTCCCCAAAGGACATATTTGAGTCCTTTAATCTCCTTCTGGATCGGGACGTTTCAGGCTCCAGCCTTTCCTCCTCCTCCTCCTCGTTGCTACAATTAGCATGATCCTGCTGTCTATCCGCCATGTGCTCTTCCCCCACTGCGCCGAACGAAAAGGGGCGGGGAATAGACTAGAAAGAGCGTCAGGGGCGGGCGGAGTTATACGCATGCGCAGTGTGTATAAATCGTAACGCGCGCGTCTTACGTACGATCTGTGAGCGGAGGAAGGAGCATCGGAGACGCCGATCATGCTAACGAAGGTAGGATCTAAACTTGGGCCTATACTGCTTCGAAATGGAAGCCTATATTGTAACAAGATTAGGGGAGTTTGGCCTGACATTAGGCTTTGTCTTTTGTTGGGTCTTACAGAGAAAATGGATGGGTTCAACGACCACAATTTCCTGCCCCTGTTCATAGACAAGTACAGGGAGCTGCCCTGTCTGTGGCAAGTGAGACACCCCCACTATAATCACAAACAGAAGAGGCAGGCAGCGCTGGAGAAACTGCTGGAGTTGGTGAAGCCGGTGGTCCCCACAGCAACCATCCCTTATTTGAAAGCTAAAATTGGTGGCCTGAGGAGCACTTATCTTAGGGAGCGCAAGAAGGTCACAGATTCCCAGAGGTCCGGAGCTGCAGCAGATGACATTTATGTCCCCAGGCTGTGGTACTATGAGAGACTGCGATTTCTGTCAGACCACACTGAAGTCAGGGAATCCCTCTCCACTCTTCCTTCCACGCTTCCTTCCATCCCAGCTGAGGCTTCCGATGTCCAACCTGGGCCTTCCAGCCAGGAAGAAGTGGAGGAGCCCAGCTGGAGTCAGGTATAGCATTCTTCTACAGATTTCTGGTCAATAAATAAATGATGTTTATTAGATGTTATTATTGATCACTAATTGCTGATTTAAAAAAGTGCTTTACATATCAATAGACAGTAGTGGGCACCCAAAATTGGGAAAAGAATGAAAACTGCTGGGCTCAGAAGGATAGTCTGTTATATTTGTTAACATTCAATTTGCAGCAGTCAGGAGGTGAAAATTGTGTGTGATTGATGAATAAAAAACTAAAACTATGTCCCTTTTTCATACACAGGAAGACCTCAGCCAGGAGGAGGCTGTGGAATGTGGCAGTCAGGAGGAGGCGGGGATTAGTGGCAGCCAGGAGGAGGCGGGGCTAAGTGTCAGCCAAGAGAAGCCAGGGACAAGTCGCAGCCTGACTGAGTCTCAGGTCCCTCCCCTCCGCCTGCCATATAAACGAGCCAGGAAGGCCACTCCGAGTCCCGTGCAGGATTCAGCGTACAGGCTGATCCAGGAGGCTTCGGCGTCCCTCCGAGCCTTCCCCAGTCCTGAAGAGGCCTTTGCCTGCATGGCTGCCACAAAGTTGCAGGGCATGCAGGAGGGTCAACGCAAGATCTCTGAGGACCTGATTTATAAAGTCCTTCGTAAGGGGAGAGTGGGGAACTGACACACAAGACGGATGTCATTGAGATCGACGATCCTCCTCCTCCTCCTCCTCCTGCTTCCACAACTCCACCACCACAGCCAAAGGCTGGAAGGAAGCGTGGAAAGAAGACCTGAGAGTGATTGCCCTGGGTTCAGTCTGGTCTGACAGAAGCTGTAGTCTCTCGTATGACCACAGCCTGGGGACACAGATGTCATCTGCTGCTTTCCGGATCTCTGGGACTTCTAGACCAGACTGCCCTCCCTTATGATATGGACTCCTCAGGCCACCAATTTTGCTTTTAAATAGTTGATGTCTGCCCCGGGGGTCCAAGGCTTCGCCCACTTCTGCAGTTTCTCCAGCGTTGCCTCCCTCTTTGTTTAGTTGTGAGCCCTTAATAAAATTTTTTTGGGTAAATTCTACTCTCCTGTGTGTGTTTTCATCCAAAAAGGACAGTTTGTTGGTGACGATTCAGGTACATTTCTAAAGTACAATGTGAAATTAACAAGGGACAACAACACCAAACAATCTCCTACAGATTAAATAGAACAACATATTAGTGGTGTTGTGGGAACTTGTCACAAAAAACACACAAACATTTTCGGGAATACAAATCAAAATCACCAAAAAAAAAAATAAAAAAGAGAAACACAAAAAAAGAATCTACATTAAAGTCCAAAAAAAAAAAAAATTTTGTTGTCAGATGTGAGAAATCAAAATATATTGAGGGAATCCCGATAAATAGTAACGAAATAAGTTTGTGAGAAGTGTGTGTGAATATGAGCAGCAAAACTACTTAATTCTTGTCACATTATAAAGAAGAAGAGAGTGCGCTGTATTAAACCATTTTGAACATTGCAGCGTGACGAAAGTGCTGTATCCATTCCGAACGCTACGTTTACCAGAACGAGCTGTCCCGTGTCGGAATTTCTTCTGAGCATGCGTGGCACTTTGTGCGTCGGAACAGGCTACACACGGTCGGAATTGACGCGATCGGATTTTGTTGTCGGAAAATTTTATCTCCTGCTGTCCAACTTTGTGTGTCGGAAAATCCGATGGAAAATGTCCGATGGCGCCCACACACGGTCGGAATTTACGACAACACGCTCCGATCGGACATTGTCCATCGGAAAATCCGACCGTGTGTACGGGGCATAATACTTTCTTGAAGCATCTTTTGATTTTCTTACAGCACTCAGTCTTTTTTGGTATGGGTCTATCAGCATGGCACATCTTGACTTGGCAATATTTGCCCACTCTTCTTTGTAAAAACACTCCAATTCTGTCAGCTTGCTAGGGCATCTCCTGTGCACAGCCCTCTTCAGATCACCCCACAGATTTTCAATCAGATTCAGGTCTGGGCTCTGGCTGGGCCATTCCAAAACTTTAATCTTCTTCTGGGGAAGCCATTACTTTCTTGATTTGGATGTGTGCTTTGGGTCATTGTCATGCTGAAAGATAAAGTTCCTCTTCATGTTCAGCTTTCTAGTAGAAGCCTGAAGGTTTTGTGCCAATATTGACTGGTATTTGGAACTGTTCAGAATTCCCTCTACCTTGACTAACGACTCTGTTCCACCTGAAGAAAAACAGCCCCAAAGCATGCTGCCACCACCATGCTTCACTGTGGGTATGGTGTTCTTAATTCTGAACACAGCTACATCCCCAGTTATAAGAGAGTGTGCACACTTATGCAACCACATTATTTTCGTTTTTTATTTTTACTTTCTCCCCCTAAAAGATTTCAGTTTATTTTTTAATTGAGTTGTACAGTTTATAGGTATCATTGAAGGTGGAAATAGTTCTGAAATTATTTATCTTTGTCTCATTGTTTTACATCACAGAAACCTGTCATTTTAACAGGGGTGTGTAGACTTTTTATATCCACTGTATATGTTTTTACTTGGGCAGCACAGTTTAGTGGTTAGTAAGGATGAGCTCAGGCGTGTTCGCACACCCCACGTGCAGAGCCCTCCAGGAAGTCGGCACTGTGCTGCGCTAATCAGAGGCAGCGAGACATTTCCCGATCTCTGCAGCCGCGCTTCGGGAAATGTCTCACTGCCTGTGATTAGCGCAGCGCAGTGCCGACTTCCTGGCGGGCTCTTCACTTGAGCTGTGCGAACACGCCGGAGCTCATCCTTGGTGGTTAGCTCTCCTGCCTTGCAGCACTTGGATCCTCAATTTGCACCCCAACATGGACACTGCCTACATGAAGTGATTGTGTGTGGTTTCCTCCCACACAACAAAGACATGCTGGTATGCTGGTAAGTAAGGATGAGCTCCGGTGTGTTCACACACTCCACGTGCAGAGCCCGCCAGGAGGTCGGCACGGTGCTGCGCTAATCACAGGCAGTGAGACATTTCCTGATCTCTGCAGCCGCACATCGGGACAATGTCTACCTGCCTGTGATTAGCGCAGCGCAGTGCCGACTTCCTGGCGGGCTCTGCACATGGAGTGTGCGAACACGCTGGAGCTCATCGTTACTGGTAAGTTAACTGGATCCTACCCAAATCTGCCCTGTGTATGCATGCATGTGAGGCAGGGACCTTAGATTGTAAGCTCCTTGAGGGCAGGGAATGAAATGAATGTACGGTATGAATAGTGCTACGTAAATTGCCTGCACTATATACATACCTGTAAACAATAATACTTAGCTGTACTAAATTTTGCTAAGCAACCTTGACACATAAACAGATAACATGTTTCAGTTTAATTATTTTTTTTTATTTTTAGAAATTTTGAGCAGTTCCTCTTAGCATTTACAAAAGGTATAATTTATAAAAATATTTTTTCCTAGTTACCTTTAATAAGTATAAGAAACTTGCTACATCTCTTAGACAAGATGATAACAGGATTGACATTTAACTGGTATTTAGCTTGCCTTCTATGTAAAAATATCATTTAAAGTGTATGTCAAGGCAAAACATTTTTTTTTCTTTGTTAGTAAATTTGGGATGGGTTAGACCCTTTTTATTGCTGTCTGTCTTCATTATCACCGAGACAGAAAGCACGGGGAAGTTCTACATAAGAGTTGTCATAAGAGAATGGCAATGGAAAACCATTCAACAGGGAAAATACTACAACTGTCCAAGATGAGAAACCCCCTTTACTTTGGGGAGATTTTCTTTCACTTCCTGTAGCTTCTCAAAGACAGGAAGTGAAGTGAAAGCTCCTCAGGAGGATACAAACAGTAAACAATGACCCAACCATTCTCTACTCTCTTAAACATGTTTTGGCTGTGCTTACACTTTAATAGCACTGTTGTTTATATCACTGTTTTTCAACATTATTATATTATGTACCAATTTAGCCAGCTAATGTTCACTAATTACACCCCTATTATATGTCAGCTTGCAAGAGGGACATAGGGTTCATTCACACCTGCTAATGCACCCTGCCTCCGATTAGATGTGAGATCCTCAGTGGGGGTTCCCTCAATTAGCTGCAAGAGGCAGCCCCTGTGAAAGCAATGGGAGGCTGCCTGCTCTTGCAGCTAATCGCAGTCATTTGCATGTAACCTCTCATGCAGCAACTGCAATTAGTTGCAAGGGCCAGCAGCCTCCCATTGCCTCTCGCAGCTAATTGTGGTAATCCCTGCTAGAGTTCTCACATCTAATCAGAGGCAGGATGTATTTTCAGGTGTGAATTTAAAGGAAAAAAAAGTGTATATGTTGTAAATGTTGTATGTATTGTGTGCAAAGTTACATTAAAACTTACCCAGAGGCTCTTGTGTCTCCAATTTGTAGCTTCAGAGCCACAATGGGACTTACATTATGGGACAATAATAGGCACACACCTAAGGGAAGGACTGCTGCTGATCCTTGACAGAGAGAAAGGAGCTTTGCTTTTTACAGATTACATTGTGCATAAAACAGTGGTCACAAACATAATTTCTGGAAATACATTTGTAAAAGTTGTGGTACAGCTGAAAAAGCTGGCATAACCTGTAGATGCAATAGATAGTCTTTTCATCAATGAGTGTATGTTTTTTTCATTTAACTTTTTTCTTTGTATAATTTGTAATTATTTATGTGTATGGAGGCATTCATATCTTCTCAATGCTTTATGACACTGCAAAACTCTGCAGATGATCCCATCTTCATGTCTGTTGCAACATCTTATCAAGACTGCGACTCTAAAAAAAAAAAAAAAACAGATGATAGGCAGTGGGGTTAATTAATTTACTAAAATTGGATGGTGCAAAATCTGTGCGTCGTAGCCAATCCAAAGCTTCTAACTTCAGCTTGTTCAATTAAAGTGACATTACATTTTTTTTTTTTTTTTTAATATAACAAACATGGTATACTTACCTGCTCTGTGCAGTGGTTTTGCCCGGGGCTGTCTTGCACATCACTGGATCGAGATGGGGCTCAGGTAAGTATTAAGGGACCTGTGGGGGGGCTGCTGCACAAACAATGTTTTTATCTTAATGCATAGAATGCATTAAAGCGGAGTTACAGTCATTTGTTTGTTTATTAAAAGTCAGAAGCTACAAAAGGGTAGCTGCTGACTTTTAATAAACACCCACTAACCTGTCCCATGATCCAGTGGTGTACTCACCACAGCCGTGTTCTCCCTGTGTCCTCCCTAGGCGGCACCGGCATCACTACTATGGGCATCCGGCTGCCGCAGTTTGCAACTTCACAGCCGGGTGGCCCATTGCGCATGTGCAAGCGGCGCTGCGGTCTGTGACTGGTCCTGAAGTCTTCTAGGACCTGTCATATGTCCAAGAAGAATTCGGGAGGGAGAGTTCCTGCTTCCAGTTGCCTGGGCAGCCAGAACAGAAGTGGGAGCAGACCTTGTGCCTTTAGAAGCACTTTAAGCTTTGACGAAAAAAAAAAAAAAAAATATGGAAGGTGATTTGTTTCTATGCAGAGCTGCATCAAATTTTGCACTCTCCAGTTTTAGTAAATCAACCCCATAGCCTTTCTGCCTGTCTATCAACATTAGGGTATGAGCCCACTAGCGACAGACTTATGCCCCGTACACACGGTGGGATTTTCCAACGGAAAATGTTCCAGGGGACCTTGTTGTTGGAAATTCTGACCATGTGTAGGCTCCATTGGACATTTTCCATTGGAATTTCTGTCACACAAAATTTGAGATCTGGATCTCAAATTTTCCGACAACAAAATCCGTTGTCGTAAATTCCGTTCGTGTGTACACAATTCCGACGCACAAAGTTCCATGCATGCTCGGAATCAAGCAGAAGAGCCGCACTGGCTATTGAACTTCATTTTTCTCTGCTCATCGTACGTGTTGTACGTCACCACGTTCTTGACGTTCGGAATTTCCGACAAGATTTGTGTGACTGTGTGTATGCAAGACAAGTTTGAGCCAACATCCGTCGGAAAAAATCCATGGACTTTGTTGTCGGAATGTCCGATCGTGTGTACGGGGCATAAGAGTCAAGTCACATATGCCAATAAAAAACATATTTTAGGTGCTTTCAGGAAAATAAAGGATTGAAGTAAGGATGCAATCGGGAGGACTTCAATAAATCTCTACAGACACTTTCCTGGCGCTATGGTCCTATCACCGGTTCCCGATTGGTTCACGCAGGTATACTGCGGCAGAATGGCTCCCCTGGGCGAAATCCCATACAGGTACGTCCTTTCCCTTTTCGGCCACCAGGGTGCGCACGCGCTCCCGCTGTATGGCGGGGGACCTGATGCACGTGGCAGGTGGGCATGATCACTGCCAGCCATGTGCGATCGCGTGAAAGAGAGCCAACATGGGGATTTGTGTGTGTAAACACACAAATCCCTGTGCTGTCAGGGAACAGGAAACATATTGTTTGTTCCTACTAAGTAGGAAAAACGATATGTCTCTTCTCCTAGTCACTCTCATCCTCACAGAGCTAGAACACACTGAGGGAACACACAGTTAACCCCTTGATCGCCCCCTAGTGTTAACCCTTCCCTTCCAGTGACATTTACACAGTAATCAGAGTATATTTTTTTAGCACCCTTGGATTCACATGAAAGTTATTTCACTAACTGGATAGAAGAAATGAAGGACCCATCACTTGCTTTTGTGTGTATGGAAAGGCACACCACACCCAAGTGAATCCAAACTGCTTACCAGAAGGTAATGATATATAGACATATAATCATCAACCGCAGGAAATCCTGGTGTCACTCTCCAAATGGTACAGGTAAAACGAAGAAAGGTCAAACCATTGAATAACATATGGCTACCAATTCATCAAACTCCAAAGCCAGAGTGGATGTGATAACCGTTCACCAGTTTAGCATTTACCCAAATGGAAAACAAGAGGCAGCAATAGTGAAGCCCGTAAGGTAAAAAGCAGTAATTTATTGTAGTTCACTTACAGGAAATAGTAGAATACAGTCATCATGATGTAAAATAAAATCTGCGGCTCTCAGCGTGCTTGCATCGGCCAGCCTATATTTTTTTGTTTGATGATCAACAAACTGTGCTGGCTGCTTTTACATATTATTGTTACTATAGTTAGGGCAGATACCCACCACCCTTTTTTGATAACCCTTTTTTGATATTTATAGCACTGATCGCTGTATAATTCTCAATGGTCCCAAAAAAGTGTCAAAAGTGTCAAATCTTTCCGTTGCAATGTCGCAGTATCGCTAAAAATCGCAGATCACCGCCATTACTAGTAAAAAAATAAATAAATAAATACATAAAAGTGCCATAAAAATGCCATAAATCTTTCCCATAGATTGTAGATTGTCAGTTAAAGCGACGCAGTGCCAAATTGTAAAAAGTACTCTGGTCAGGAAGGGGGTAAAATCTTCGGGGGCTGAAGCGGTTAAAATGGCCTGCACCAGATTAAAAACATCTTCCACCTGTTTCAGTAAATTTATAGCAGACTCAAGTAGTTCCTAATAGCACCACTTTTAAAATGTGACCTTATTAATACATTAAATCATTAAACAATAATTAAACAATAATTACCTCCAGTTTTTAGATAGCAAAGCTATTTGACAGCATACAGTGGATGGATGCTATAACCAATAGCAGGCTATCTATTGGCTAAGGATATACCCACTGCCTGCTGTCAATCACAAGGGAAGTGAACCTGTTAGGGAACTGAAGTCTTTAAATGCCCATCAGGCTCTGCCTTCTGATAAAAAGCTCCCCGCCATTGTGAGTGAAAGGGATATATCCGGAATTTGCTGCATTTCCTTGAATCCTGTATTCAAATTTCATAGAATCATAAAAACATCACAGACATTGTGAGAACAGAAAATGGTAAATGTGGTTCATGCATTAGACAGAACTTGCTCACAACTGTGCTGTCAATATTTTATTATAGATGTACTTTGTCTTCCATAAGTAACCGCCCCTGAAGAAAGGACAAGTTCCTGAAACGCGTCAGGCTTAATTTTCACTTAGGAGAATATTAATTCCATTTGCGTTGTTTTCTGTACATTCTGATATTGTTCCTAAACAGTCAAGAGTGCAATGTTTATGCAGATATTGGCTTTTTACAATATTTAACAAATGACAATTTGTTACAAAATTATTATTTGATTGTGTACTATTATCCAAGTTGCCCTTAAAATCCCAATCCTGTTTGGGGGACCGCCTTTTTCACATGATAATGTATGGGATGGTGGCAAAAATCTAGTCCACTTATGGTGAAATATATTCTGTCCGGCCTTTGGGGCACTATTTCATCCACAACTGACACTGATGATGGGGCACTATTCCTCCCACTGACACCAAGGATGAGTGCTATTCCTTCCACTGATAACAATAGGGCACTATTCCTTCCATTAAAAGCAATATAGGAGCATTGTTTACTTCCACTGACGCTTGGGCATTTTCTACTCCCACTGGCCACAGTCCTGCCCCCATAAAGTCGGAAGGACAGTAAACTGGCCCTTTGTTTAGCAAGTTTGGAGACCCCTGACATAGAGGAATGAAAGCATTTGAAAGGTAGATTAAAAGGTCAGGCTGCATTTATAAACAGAAAATACAATAAAAAAAAAACAATAAAAAACTATAAAATCGAGTTAACGTGGTGTCATACGGTTAACTTCACACAAGTATTCAAAGAAGGTTTGAAGTGTAAAAGGTTTGCCTTAAAGCAGTCCAGAGGGGAAAAGCAAATTCTGTAAGATTATATCTTAAAGTGGTTGTAAACTTTAATCTTGTACTTGTACCTATAGGTAATCCTATACTAAGGCTTACCTATAGGTACTGTAAAAATCTCCTAAATATGCACTGTTTAGGAGATATTTACTATATATGCACCTGGGCCATTCCTTCAGAGTCCTGTGCCGTAAATGGCGGCTCCCCAGCACATGCGTGGAAGTAACATCATTGGGGCTCTGGCCAGTCACACAGCCGGAGTCCGCGGATCCAGAAGGAAGAGGAGTGAAGATGGCAGTGGCCTCCAGTGATGACATCGCATTGCTGGAATGCTTAGTTTTCAGGTAAGTTTTACATAATGTGCTAGCATACTAGCACATTATGGCTTGCAGGTCTGCAAAAAATAAGTCACGCAGCAGTTTACAACCATTCTTATTAATTATATCTTAAAGAGTGTCTTAGGGACTCTTTACTAATTCCTCTGAATATGGTTTAAATGTGTCTTTTCTGAGCTCCCCCTACACATGCTATACATTACACTGCAATCTATATGACTTACGTAGAGGAATAAAAGCATTTGAAAGGTAGAAGAAAAGGTTGGGCTGCATTTATAAACAGAAAATACATCTAAAAAACTCCAAAAAAGCAATAAGAGTAAGTTAACGTGGTGTCATAGGGTTAACTTTAAAACACAAAAGTATAACGAGCGAAAAATGTTTACCTTAAAGCAGACCAAAGGAGAAAAGCTAATTTTTAATTTTATAAGATTATATGCTGGAGCTAAACATGATCACAGAAAGAACAAATATATGTTTTTCTTTTTTTGTTTTTTTGTTTTTATTTCTAGTTGTCACTATTTTGAAAAAACAAACAAAAAACAAAACAAAGATGTAAACCAAAACCACAAATATAATATATTGCAGCTTACCAATCATTAGATGTGGTGGCTGCATTAGATTTATTTTCCCCTCTGTGTTCACCTGGTGATCTGGCCAGTAAGACATCTCCTGTATCAACACGCCTCTACTCTGGATGAAGGAGCACAGGGGACCCCTTTGGACAGCAGCAGTGTTTATCTAGGGGGAAGGGAGTATTAAATGGAGTAGCAGATTTAGATACACTAACAAATTAAAGCCAAGCTCCAGCTCACACTTTACAAGTAGTTACAGCAACAGTTTTTTTTTCCTTTTGGAGGTAAAGGTTTTACATTAATAAATAAAAAAAACTACTGCTAGTGTTAAATGGGTTGTCTTATCTCTGTAGCTGCTGATACATTCTTCTTGGAGAGCTGGCTATTTTGAAAAATAACAGATTTTGCTGTCTGGATCATTAGATGAAAATAGAAAAAAGAAAGCTTAAAAAGAAAATGAATGCAGCAATCACATCTAAGGATTGGTAAGCTGCAGTATAATAAATGTTTGCTTTTGAGTATATTACTGCTTTAATGTAAAGTGGTACATATGTGCCTATGATTGAAGGGGACCTTCCAAATTCAGTTTTAATGAACAAATTAACCACTTGCCGCCCACCATATAGCAAAGTGACGGCTGCAAAGTGGTTTCAACATCGCGGCAATCGTTGTTGCGGTGTGTCAGTCTGACACTGCAACTCCGATCTCGGTAAAGAGTCTCTGACAGAGACTCTTTACCACATGATCAGTCGTGTCCAATCACGGCTGATCATGATGTAAATAGGAAGAGCCGGTGATCGGCTTTTCCTCACTCGCGTCTGACAGACACGAGTAGAGGAGAGACGATCGGCTGCTCTCCTGACAGGGGGGGTCTGTGCTGATTGTTTATCAGCACAGCCCCCCCTCGGATCCCACCCAGGACCAAAAGGGAAGCAGCCCAGGACCACCAGGATGGCCATCCACACTGGACCACCAGGTATGCCCCCTAGACCCCCAGGGAAATACTAATCTGTGCCCAGGCAGCTGCCAATCAATGCCCAGGCATCTGCCAATCAGTGCCCACTCACAATGCCTACCACTGCCAGTGCCACCAGGGATGCCTCATATCAGTGCCCATCAGTGCCACGTATCAGTGCCCATTAGTGCCCAACAGTGCCACCTATCAGTGCCCAGCAGTGCCGCCTATCAGTGCCCATCAGTGCCGCCTATCAGTGCCACCCATAAGATCCCATCTTTGCAGCCTTTCAGTGCCCATCAGTGTCGCCTATCAGTGCTCATCAGTGCCCACCAGTGCCACTCAGTGCCACCCATGAGTGCCCATCAGTGCCCTATCAATACCCATCAGTGCTGCATATCAGTGCCACCCATCAGTGCCACCTACCAGTGCCCATCAGTGCCGCATATCAGTGCCCATCTTCAGTGCCCGCTCATTGGTGCCACCTCATCAGTGCCGCCTTATCAGTGCCTGTCAGTGCCGCCTTATCAGTGCCCATCAGTGAAAGAGAAAACTTGCTTATTTACAAAAAATTTTAACAGAAACAAAAGCAAAACTTTTACTTTCCTGACAGACTCCATGGCAGCCTACGTATGGGTTAATCCCGCCTCTCATACCTCATAGGACCCCACTCCCATAAATCTTTGCTCCTAGTCAGAGACCGTGTTCTTTTTTTGTCCTCCTCCTAGGACCAAGGTGTATTTCTTACTTTATGAAGCTTATTGATCCAGTCCTGGTGGTTTTGCACGCGTTTGATGGTGATGGCGGTGTCTTGCTGATGTCCAACATCCCCAGCTATTAGCAGGGCGGACACAGGTGGTTCATTACAATGCCTTGAAGACCTTACTAACCAGCCATTGGCTGGAAAGCGGCAACATGGCCAAACGTCCCAGCTATTAGCGGGAGGCCTCCTTTTACAATACCCCGTTCGTGCAGTGAGCGCTCACATAGCTCCCAGTCCCAGGACGGATCTCGTCTGTGCCGTGGTGGTAACGTATGCCCTTCTGTTTCTTATACATGGCAGCCTGTTTTTGTGTGTCGTTTTGTCCCCGTAGCTCAGGTTGTTTATTTGGCAATGTCGGCTGGGACGCATCTGCGTTCCAGTCCGCCGCTTCCCGCTCTGAGTGCGCAACTGCGAAGTCTCGATTGAGATCGAGGCTTGGTTCGCACCTGCGCGGTCCAGGCGAGATGGCAGCGGTCGCGCATGCATGCGAGCGCCGTGGAGCGGCATCGGTCACAATGTAGGAACGCTGTGGACGCGATGACGTCATCATCAGGCGGCAGATTCAAATAGCTGTCAGAAACAGCTGTTATTTGAGTTGCTCTCACCGCTCAGGCAGCAGGCTTCCCCGTGTTCATTCCTCTGACATCTAAGGTAGGGGGTTTTTGTGCTATTTCTTAACTGGGTTTTTAAAAAAAAAAAAAAAAAGAAAACTGTTATTTATTTTTTTTTTTTTATTGAATTGTTTCAGTCTCTTGATTCTGTTGCCATGGATGTGTCACCGCCCCCTAGTGGCCAACCCTTGCACCGCAGGTAGGATGAAAGTATTTTAATTTTTCATTCTGCCTGTATTGTTTGGGGTATTATTTAGGAGCAAGGTATTCTTTCTTTTCTTCAGCCCTTCTAGGTCTGAACCTCAGTTATCGGCACACAAAGAGAAAGACCAGTCTAGGTCACAACATCACCAGTCCACATCAAGTTCTAGACGTACTAGGTCGTCCTCCAGACACCGCAAAGAGGGGTCAAGATCTAGATCCAGACATCATTCTCCCCGCCATTCCAGCCGCTCTGAGAAAAAAGCTTGCTGGGGATGTAAAACTCAAGTCCCAGAGGGTAAATCCCTCTGTGAGTTATGTTATTCTAGAGCTACAAAGGAAAGAGGAGCTGGGGACCAGCAAGTAGAAGCTCTGGTCAGGAAAGTGGTCGAAGAATCTCTTAACAAAATGGATTTTGACCGGGCAGTAATTCCTCCTTCTGTTATAGCTCCAGTTGTTGAAGAAACTGAACCCGAAGTTCCGGGTCCATCTCAACATAGTCTCTCTTTGAGTGGTTCCTCAGACAGCGAGGCAGAGATGAATGAGCCTGGTGCAGGTTTTGATTTCTCCCTGGTTCCACAGTTAGTCAGAGCGGTTAAAGACGCATTGAGATAGGAAGAACCAGTAGAGGCACCCTCTAAGCAGAGGAAATACTTTAAACATCTTAAGAAAGACCGCCCAAATTTCCCCTTCCTGGGTGAACTGGGGTAAATTATCTCGGATGGATGGGGTAAAGTTGAAAGGAAAAACTCTTTAATTTACAAGATAGCAAAGATGTATCCATTCAAGAATGATGAAGTAAAACATCTAGAACCCCTTATTGATGCGGCTCTCATGAGGCTGGTGAGACATGTTACGCTCCCTCTAGAGGATACTGTCTCTTTCAAGGATGGTTTGGAGAGGAAGATTGATACAGACTTAAAGCGTATTTATATCACAGCAGGTATGGCTTGTAAACCAGCCCTGGCCCTTGCAGCTTTGTCTAAAGCGATGGAGTCTTGGACGGACGATGTGGGTGCAGCTTTAGGAAGTGTGTCTGAAGACTTATTCAAGAACTCTCCTGTACATGAGCTGAAGCTGGCATCGGTCTTCCTGGGGGAAGCATCCATTGACATTATTCGTCTTGTGGCACGTGTCATGCTTTCTTCAGTTACAGCAAAACGCGCCCTGTGGTTACGCCCATGGGTTGCAGACCCTGCCTCTATACAAGCATGGTGCAGGATTCCATTTGAGGGTTCCTCACTCTTTGGAAATAAACTTGACTCTGCCATTACCCGTGTTACTGGGGGTAAATCAGGGATCTTACCCCAGGACCGTCGTATCCTAAACCAAAGGAGAACTCAACCTAGGCAAGAGCCAGAGCGCGCTAGAGATGCTCGCCGCTACAGACCTGGCCATGAGTTTAGAAAAAAATGGAGGATAGGCCAACCTTCCGGCCAGAAATCCTCAAAGTCAGCCCCATCAGGGGGACGGGAGTCTTCCAAGTCCTTTTGATATGGCACATGTCCAGACAGAGCAAGTAGGGGCTCGTTTACTCCGTTATCAGCACATCTGGGCAGCCTCAATTCAAGACTACTGGACCGTCAAAACGGTCTCTTCAGGTCACACTTGGGTATTCAACAGTCCACCAATACACCAGTTTGTGCCTACGGTCCTTCTGCACTCGGAAGAAAAGAAACAGATTCTTCTATCTAATACAGATTCACTGATTGCCCAGGGGGCCGCCATTCAAGTTCCATCAGAAGAAAGATTTCTAGTGGTTTAGTCCCCCCTTTTCATGGTCCTCAAAAAGAATGGCTCCTGGAGGCCAGTAATCGACTTGTCACATCTGAACTCCTTCATCAAGAAGGAAAAATTCAAGATGGAAACTCTGCTGACAATTCGACAAACAATACAACCAGGAGATTGGCTGGTCTCCATAGACCTGAAAGATGCCTACTTTCACGTACCGATTGCAAAAGAATTCCAGAGGTATCTCCAATTTGCAGTAGACCAGAGGCATCTCCAATTTACATGTCTCCCATTCGGGCTCACAACATCGCCTCAAGTGTTTTCGAAGCTCTTATTGGCTGTGGTGGCATTAATCCGGGTCAGAGGTATTCGGTTACACCATTATTTGGACAACCTACTCCTGCTATCACAAGACAGGGAACAGATGTTGTCACATCGAGATCAAGTCATCTCTACCCTCACAGAGTTCGGTTGGCTGTTAAACAGGGAGAAAAGTCATCTAGTTCCGACACAGGCTCTAATATTCCTCGGAGCCCAATTCAACACGGTGGAGAGCACCATCTCTCTGCCTCTGGAGAAAGTTCCGGTGATTCGGGAGAGAATTCGTCTAGCATTGTCATCATCTCTTCTCAGAGCCTCACAGTGTCTAAAGATAATTGGCACCATGGTAGCCACAGCCGCCATGGTGAGGTGGGCGCAATGGAAGATGCGGCCCTTTCAGAAGGGGTTTCTCCAGCAGTGGGATCCAGGGTCTCGAGACCATCTTGTAACCACTTCCATGCGGGAGAGCCTCCCCTGGTGGCTGCAACGGAAGAATCTCCTCAATTGCCATTCCATAGCACCTGTCTCCTGGATCACGGTGACAACGGATGCAAGCAACAGAGGTTGGGGCGCTCTCTGCCTGACGGAGGTAGCCCAAGGCAGATGGGACTTCCCATCCCAAGGGATAGTCTCAAATGTCCTGGAGCTTCGAGCTGCCTTCTGAGCCCTCCAAGCTTTTCTCCATCTGATATCAGGAGCCTCAGTCCTCCTGAGGTTAGACAATACAACCTCAGTATCATATATCAAGAGACAGGGGGGCACCCGCAGTCTCTCCTTACTGAGGTAAGTAAGCCCGATCATGTCCTGGGCCCAGACGAACTTGACAAAACTATCGGCTTTTTATCTCCCGGGAATTCAGAATGTCCAGGCGGACTTCCTTTCAAGAGTCACCCTGGACAACAACGAGTGGTCCCTCCACACCGAAGTTTTCAACTGGGTCCTGTCTCTAGGGATGATGCCGGAAGTAGATCTGTTCGCATCCCCTTGCAACTTCAAGCTGGAGAAATATTACACGAGGTGTCGTCCCCAGGCCTTCGGAGTGGATGCCTTGACGGACCAGTGGAGATTCCACAGGGCTTATGCCTTTCCCCTGGTTCCAGTCATTCTTCGATTTCTATCGAGGCTCAGGTGGGAGGATGTCGAAGTAGTGGCAATTGTCCCGTTTTGGCCCAACAGGCCATGGTTTTCTCTCCTGTTTCAGCTCAGTTACCGAGAGCCGGTCCCTCTCCCATCCAGACCAGATCTCCTGGTGCAGGGAACGTCTCTTCACCCATGCCCATCCCATCTCCATCTGATGGCTTGGTGGTTGTGAGGGGAAGGCTGGAAGCACTAGGATGTCTGAGTACAGCTATTGCTACATTGTTGAATGCCAGAAGAGCGGGCACCAACAGAGTGTATCAAAGGATTTGGGCGAAGTTTGCGGACTACTTGGTTTCCACCAATGGTTCCTGTAGTGACCCAAAGATTCAGGACCATAGGTGTGCGCAGCCTATTGCATGAGGGTGTGCACCCCCAAAACTCAAACACATTTGCATGTGTATATATACTGACGGTGTCAGTAGGGAAGAGATAGCTTGCAGTAGTTTTTATTTTTTTACAATTTTTTACTTTATCTTAAAACATTTTTGGAGCCTTTAAGGGTCTTTGGTGAAATATTAGGGGTCTTAACAGGAGAAATCTGCACCACACGGGGTGATTAGGGTGTGCCCAGGCACACCTGGCACACCCTGTGCGCACGCCTATGTTCAGGACATTCTAGGTTTTCTACAAACTGGCCTGGATCTGTCTTTATTGGTTAGTTCCTTGCGGGTCCAGGTTTCTGCAATCTCGGCCTTCACAGGCGTATCATGGGCCAGACATCCTCTTACTAGACAGTTCTTCAGGGGAGCAATAAGGCTTAGGCCTCAGAAAAAAACAAGATTTTCTAAATGGGATCTTCCTCTTGTCTTGGATTCCTTCTCAGGAAAGAAAATACGACATATGGATCAATCATCAATTAAAGAGCTTTCTCTCAAAGTGGTCTTTCTAGTGGCCATAACATCGGCCAAGAGAGTGTCCGAAATTGGTTCCTTAGGATGCAAAGAACCATTCCTTACCTTCTTCCCAAATCGATTGGTCTTGATTCCCATGTTAGGTTCAAATCCAAAAGTAACAACTGTCTTCCATGAGAATCAGGAGATTGTTCTTCCTACATTCAGGTCTGCTGGGGACTCTAATGTTCACCCTCTAGATGTTGGGGAGGTTCTAAAACAATACTTAGAAGCCACAGCTTCTTTTCGCCAGTCTGATCATCTGTTTGTTCTCTTTCATGGTAAAAACAAGGGATCACGTGCTTCCTCTAGAACCATCGCAGCATGGATCGTTCAGGCCATTCAATGGCTTATAGGTCCAAGGGTTTGGCTCCTCCGGAGGCGGTAACCGCTCATTCTACCAGGAGCGTTTCTACATCGTGGGCAGCATCCCGGCATGTGTCTCTGGAAGTAATCTGTAAAGCGGCCTCATGGTCGTCAATTAACACTTTTATGACGCACTATTGTGTAGAACCGGCTTCTTTGTCTTCGGTTAACTTTGGTTTGCACGTATTATCTGTTGATGGTGCCAATTAAACCTTTTTTTCTTTATCCAGCAATTACCCACCCGGGTGTGTATGGCTATTTCCCATACATAGGCTGCCATGGAGTCTGTCAGGAAAACAGAAAATTTATATCAAATACTTACCGTAATTTTCCTTTCCTGATGGACTCCATGGCAGCAGGAGTTCCCTCCCATTTGCTGGAGTAGGCTAAATTATGGAACACGGTCCCTGACTAGGAGCAAAGATTTATGGGAGTGGGGTCCTATGAGGTATGAGAGGCGGAATTAACCTATACGTAGGCTGCCATGGAGTCCATCAGGAAAGGAAAATTACGGTAAGTATTTGATATAAATTTTCCGTTTTTTCAAAATTTTCGGTCTTTATTTATTTGTTTAGCAAAAAATAAAAACCGCAGAGGTGATCAAATACCATCAAAAGAAAGCTCTATTTGTGAGAACAAAATGATAAAAATTTAGTTTGGGTACAGTGTTGTATGACCGCGCAATTGTCATTCAAACTGCCTTGATGTAGGCACAGCAGATTCCACATATATTTGCAAATGTGTGCAACTAAAACCTCTGTTTTTGATGTGAATTGCTAGGCAATTCGCTTTTTATTACTAGCGTACTGGGAAATTTTTGCCTTATTGTGTTCACCTTACTGCAAAAGCTAGTCTTAAATTGGGGTGGTTGCCATCCTTGTATAGATTGTTCACTGGGAGAACAGTCCTCCAATGGTCAGACTTGTGCTGACATGTCCCCTTACACTGCCATTCACATGAAAGATCAGTGTACTGCTGGTTCTCCATCCCCACCTCTTTAAGCCCTTGCAGCTGAGAACAGAGATTATGCGATCACTCATAAAAAGTTTTATTTATAATGTTTTATATACAAAATTTGTTTGTACATATTATTTTTATTATTTAAAGTTTTGCCTTTAATTTCTATTTTAAACTGAATGGGTTGTTTTACAAGGTGAGGGTTCACATATAATTTAAATCAGATCACAAAATATCATGGTAATGTGACATTTTTAGAAGGTGATCTGCCCTGCTGAGCTATTGTGTTCTAACAGGGACAGAACAGACTGATCAGCGCTCGCAGCCATTGGATATAAGCACTGATCGGATGCTGGTTTTCCAGCCAGCATCGTGAGACCAGATTCTGTCGGAGAGGGAGCTGTACACACGGGTCAAAAGTCAGCCAGTTGCTGCTGAACCGATCATTTTTGGCTGATTTGCGGACCGTGTGTACCCAGCTTTAGAAGAGAACTCTCTTCTAAAGCTTCAACAAATATCTCTGTTTCAGACAACACAAATTTTAACTGTGGTAGAGATTGAATTCAGAATCCTGCTGTAAAAAAAAAAAAAAAAAAAAATTTTTTTTTTTAGGCTTCTTAACCGCTTGCCGACTGCTGCACGAACATGTGTGTCGACAGAATGGCATGGCTGCACAAATGGGCATACCCATACGTCTCTCCGTCATTGCAGCCTAGCTTTCGCACGCCGGCCACGCTGCCGGAGGGTGCCTGCGGGTCCCGCGGACTCGATGTCTGACGGTGACCCGTCATCGCGCCACAGAGAGGCAGAACGGGGAGATGTAAACAAGGCATTTCCCTATTCTGCCTAGTGACATGACAGGGATCTACTGCTCCCAGTGATCGGGAGCAGTGATCTCTGTCATGTTCTAGTGAGCCCATCCCCCCTACAGTTAGAACACACTGAGGGAACACACTTAACCCCTTGATTGCCCCCTAGTGTTTACCCCTTCCCTGCCAGTGACATTTATACAGTAATCAGTGGCTATTTTTAGCACTGATCGCTGTATAAATGTCAATGGTCCCAAAATAGTGCCAAAAGTGTCCGATCTGTCCGCCGCAATGTTGCAGTCACAATAAAAATTGCAGATCGCAGCCATTACTAATTAAAAAAATAATAATAATAAACATGCCATAAATCTATCCCCTATTTTGTAGACGCTATAACTTTTGCACAAACCACACAATATATGTTTATTGCGATTTTTTTTTACCAAAAATATGTAGAAGAATACATATCGGCCTACACTGAGGAAGAAATTCGTTTTTTTTTTTTTTACAGTATGTTTTTGCATTTTTGGCCAGCTAAGGTTCATTGTCATGTATCTGCTGCAGGAAAAGATAAAGCAGGGAAATTCAGAATAGGTTGCTAATATGGTTACATAAAATGATATACTTAGGTAATGATTGATGAAAGAGAAGACTTTGTCTTAATAAAGTGGTTGTTAACCCACTTATATAACTTTATATAAACCCCTCTGTGTCCTAATAACAAGTGCTGCTGTCTGTGTGTTTTATTTTAAAAATGCCTCCTTTACCGGATTTCACAGCAGTTTCTTGCAATCACATCACTGGCCGGCTCTCTCCTCTTCCCAGTTGACAGATGCAGTGGGCGGGGCCGAGATGCCCCCGCTGATGTCAGCCAGGACGCAAGGAGGAGAGGAGAGTGAGAGCCGGCTGGTCACGTGACCGCGGGGAACCGCTGTGAAATAAGGTAAAGGAGGCCTTTTTTAAATAAAATGCACAGACAGGAGCACTTGTTATTAGGACACAGAGGGGCTTATATAAAGTTTTAACAGTTATGAGAGCAGCATAAGTGGAGGGGGCGGGCACTGACACAGGGGTAGACAGGCAGGGAGGGGAGCGGGGAGGAGGACACAGGAGCACAGAGAGTAAGAGAAGAGAGCTGTGGATGAGGGAGACACGTAAACTGACCACGGTATCAGGGCTCAGCAGCCATGATGAACCGTGGTCAGTTAACAAAGGAAAGGGTAGAAACTGGCAGGATCAGCCAGGTATTTCAGGTGATACGGGGGCGAAATGACATAGCACAAGCACTGTGCTGTAAAAAATGCTTTAAAGGGACAGGATCCTTTTAATTTTTTTTTTTTGGGTTAACAAACGTTTTCATATAAAGAATAAAGTGAAGCTGCTTGTTTCAGTTTGCTTCACATTGTGTTCATTCTAATCAGCAAAATTCCTGTTTTTTTTTTTCTATGTTTCCGTTGCAGACTATTGGGTATTCCAATTGAAAACAGTTTCCATTTTTAAACTTATTGTCCTCTACTTCTTCAACCCAATGTATTCTATACCTACTGCATATTTGGTAGTTACTGCACGTGTTACCGCATTATGGGGACGGACCCTAAGGGTTTCTCCTACTTCTCCAATTTCTGAGCTGAAAAACACCTTTTACCACAAAGTATATACTCAAAGGACACATCTATGACATGCTCTAGTTTACACAGACCATAAAGAAGTAAAGAGTTTTGTAGCCAAAGCTGTTTTTTCTGTTTTACTACTTCTGGAGGACCAGAAGTTTGGATTTTAATAGTACATATATTTAGAGGTCTATACATCAGACCAAAAAGAGGAACAGACAGAAAGACTTGATTTCAAAAGGACAATCGCTCCAAATACTGACAGTTGGGAGCTATAATTTTTTCTAAAATAAAATGTTTGTAAAAATAGCTCAACCTTTAGCTCTTTAAACTATTGCAATTATTAGGCCCCTTTCACATGTGCAGATCCGTATTCAGACATCCGCTTGCTCAGCAGGGATCGCTCCATTGATCCCCGCTGAGCCGGCGGATGACAAGTCCGTCTCTGCACACTGTGCAGAAACGGTCCTGTCAGATTTTGAATGCTACTAAAAATCTCATATAAAGCGCAAATAGTGTAAATCTTTAACATAATAGTAATTAGTGAAAAAAGTCCAATCTTAAAGTAGTCTTCAGTAAAATGAAAAATTAACAAAAGGAAAAACAGTATTTGTAACTTTTCTTCTTTATAATACACCACTGTGAAAACCCACTTCCAGATACAGTGTATCCTCTGTTCTCCAAGACCAAACAAAACTGCTGTGCAACGACGCCTGCCACCATTGCGTGCCAGAACAACGCACCAGAACTATATAACTATTTATAAGCGTAATCAACTCTATGACTTGGGCTTTTCCAAGCCAACCTTCCAAATATGTCTCTTTACATATTATTCCTCAATGACTAATATTCTCCAAATCAATAAAAACATAAAAGAAAACTCACAATAATGCCAATACAAACATTTATTAAAAAGTTAAAAGAACCAAATTGTACATTTTTATCATAAAAAAACAACATGAATCAATGTCCATACGCTGCCAAATAGCTCTTAAGTCAGCTACGAGTAAGCACTCGACTTTGGTGTAAAACATGTAAGCTGATACCTGTAGTACACCATTGTATCCGGCACTTGAATAAAGAAATTGCACAGGAGTGCGGCCGTCCAGCCTTCTTTTCTTCTCAGGATGGATCTCAGGATGGATCGAAATTCAGATGGTTTTAGCAGGGACCAGTCAAATTTCAATCCATGTATGGGTATTGAGGTTGTTGTACAGAAGTCAATCTACCGATTGACTTCTGTACAACTGCCCAGTCAGATTTTCCCACCTCAATAGGCACTACAAGCTAAAGCCTGCAATGCTGATTAGTGTATTCTAACGACGGGGAAGGCTGCCCGCCAACAGAACACAATAGTGTTGCGGGAGGGATTCCCCCATTAACACTGACTGTATTGATGGGAGAATCAAGCAATTTCCTTTCCTTCCACACTTGGTGGAAGGAAAGAAAATTGCATAATCTATGGCTTGTCCTACAGACTCACAGACAACATGAACAGCATCTACCCAACATTTTTTGTCCACTAGACATTATCAGGGGATATTTCACATGATAATTTTATTTGCTTTACGCACCCGGTCATATTAAAATACTTTGATCTAGCTCGTTTTGACAGAAAATTAAGCGGGTTTATGCGTATTTACAGGTGTGTGGTCTTTGGAAGCGTATGAGCATAAACTCATTCTACTGACTAGAATATTTATTTAATATAGCCACTGGAATAAATTTACATGCATGTTTTTGCTCATATGTGCATACATTATGTCCGTAAGCTCCTCTCTGAATTATTTTTTTTTCTTTTATACTCCTGGACACTGCTCTAAAATTCAAATCTAAAGGCCACAATGTGCATGAAAATATTGGCTAAAATTGAGCTTCTCTCAGAGGTATACAAACACGTAAATTACCTTTAAAAGCAGAGTTTTTTTTTTATTTTTTCTGCATGAGGCCTTACTTCTAAATATAATAAAAATATTTCAAACAAGAAGCTCCAAGGCTACATAAGGTTTGTGCACAAATGTTCATATGTGAACAACAACAATCCACAAACATCAACAAATATATATATATCATATCATTATCATTATATATAATGACCCAAAAGTCTATATATATATATATATATATATATATATATATATACACACAGTGGGGATGGAAAGTATTCAGACCCCCTTAAATTTTTCATTTTTTGTTATATTGCAGCCATTTGCTAAAATCATTTAAGTTCATTTTTTTCCTCATTAATGTACACACAGCACCCCATATTGACAGAAAAACACAGAATTGTTGACATTTTTGCAGATTTATTAAAAAAGAAAAACTGAAATATCACATGGTCCTAACTATTCAGACCCTTTGCTGTGACACTCATATATTTAACTCAGGTGCTGTCCATTTCTTCTGTTCATCCTTGCGATGGTTCTACACCTTCAATGAGTCCAGCTGTGTTTGATTATACTGATTGGACTTGATTAGGAAAGCCACACACCTGTCTATATAAGACCTTACAGCTCACAGTGCATGTCAGAGCAAAATGAGAATCATGAGGTTAAAGGAACTGCCTTAAGAGCTCAGAGACAGAATTGTGGCAAGGCACAGATCTGGCCAAGGTTACAAAAAAATTTGTGCTGCACTAAAGGTTCCTAAGAGCACAGTGGCCTCCATAATCCTTAAATGGAAGACGTTTGGGACGACCAGAACCCTTCCTAGAGCTGGCCCTCCGGTCGAACTGAGCTATCAGGGGAGAAGAGCCTTGGTGAGAGAGGTAAAGAAGAACCCAAAGATCACTGAGACTGAGCCCCAGAGATGCAGTCGGGAGATGGGAGAAAGTTGTAGAAAGTCAACCATCACTGCAGCCCTCCACCAGTCGGGGCTTTATGGCAGAGTGGCCCGACGGAAGCCTCTCCTCAGTGCAAGACACATGAAAGCCCACATGGAGTTTGCTAAAAAAACACCTGAAGGACTCCAAGATGGTGAGAAATAAGATTCTCTGGTCTGATGAGACCAAGATAGAACTTTTTGGCCTTAATTCTAAGCGATATGTGTGCAGAAAACCAGGCACTGCTCATCACCTGTCCAATACAGTCCCAACAGTGAAGCATGGTGGTGGCAGCATCATGCTGTGGGGGTTTTTTTCAGCTGCAGGGACAGGACTACTGGTTGCAATCGAGGGAAAGATGAATGTGGCCAAGTACAGGGATATCCTGGATGAAAACCTTCTCCAGAGTGCTCAGGACCTCAGACTGGGCCGAAGGTTTACCTTCCAACAAGACAATGACCCTAAGCACACAGCTAAAATAACGAAGGAGTGGCTTCACAACAACTCAGTGACTGTTCTTGAATGGCCCAGCCAGAGCCCTGACTTAAACCCAATTGAGCATCTCTGGAGAGACCTAAAAATGGCTGTCCACCAACGTTTACCATCCAGCCTGACAGAACTGGAGAGGATCTGCAAGGAGGAATAGCAGAGGATCCCCAAATCCAGGTGTGAAAAACTTGTTGCATCTTTCCCAAAAAGACTCATGGCTGTATTAGATCAAAAGGGTGCTTCTACTAAATACTGAGCAAAGGGTCTGAATACTTAGGACCATGTGATATTTCAGTTTTTCTTTTTTTAATAAATCTGCAAAAATGTCAACAATTCTGTGTTTTTCTGTCAATATGAGGTGCTGTGTGTACATTAATGAGGAAAAAAATAAACTTAAATGATTTTAGCAAATGGCTGCAATATAACAAAGAGTGAAAAATTTAAGGGGGTCTGAATACTTTCCGTCCCCACTGTATATATATATATGACCAACACAGCAGCTAAAAAGAAAAAAAAAACAGTGCAATCATAACTTTATTGCAAAGTTTTTAGTCCAACAACATAGCAACATGTTATATGTTATATGCCGCACTAAAGAATGATTGACCACCCCCACAGGAAATGTTCAGGTGTAAAAGGTTAAACATTGCATTGCAAACATTCTTTAGGTAAGCAGTTTCTTTGGATGGTTGAGGAGCACGGTACTGGTGGTGAAAAATAACATTGGTCAAGAGAAATATTGGTGACATATTTTAAATTATACACAGAAGGCATATGGTTTAAAAAATGAAACAGAATTTTTTATTCATGCATTTTATATATATATATATATATATATATATATATATATATATATATATATATATATATATATATATATATATATGTGTGATAATTAGGTGACGAAAGTGGTTGCGCTGCACTTTATTTATGTTTTAGATATTTCAAACATTGCGTCACTTTCCATAACCAAAAAATTTTATGTTAAATCATCAAATGTTTGAGAGCAGATTCTCAAATTTTCCGACAACAAGACTTGTTGTCGGAAATTCCGAGCATGTGTACACAATTCCGACGCAAAAAAGTCCACGCATGCTTGGAATCAAGCAGAAGAGCCGCACTGGCTATCATACTTCTTTTTTCTCGGCTTGTCATACATGTTGTACGTCACCGGGGTCTTGACGTTCGGAATTTCTGACAACATTTGTGTGACCATGTGTATGCAAGACAAGTTTGAGCCAACATCCTTCGGAAAAAAATCCACAGTTTTGTTGTCCAAAAATCCTATCGTGTGTACATAGCTTTAGTCTATCTCTAGGGCAAAAACTTTTTTTGAATAGAATGGGGAAGGGTTAGACCCTCTGTTATGTTTTAATTGCTGTCTGTGTCCCCATTGGGGAGATTCTACCCCTATATTTGTACTGCTGACTATTATCACTGAGAAAAAAAGTGAGGGGAAATCCAAAGTCTTAAGCCTCATACACGCGATGCAATTGTTGGCCAACCGAGCGTCTGATTTTTGCCAAAAGGGCGTGTGCCAGGAACTTGTCCTGCATACTAACGGTACACAATTGTCGTACAACAAACACAAACGTAGTGAAGTACTACGAGGAATTTCAGCTCTTGAGTGCCACCCTTTGGGCCCCTTCTGCTAATTTCGTGTTTGGTAAGCATTGATTCCGAGCATGCGTGTTTGTACTTTCGACTTTTGTGTGACGGACTTGTGTACTGACCATCATAAAATCTGACAACCGACCGTTGTCCGCCAAAAATGTACTAGCATGTGATACATTTGTTGACAGAAAGTTGGACATCAACTGTCAAAAGGAGCATACCAATAGTAAGATTTTAGGACAACAGTCTGTCAACAGACAATCCCCTGCCAACAATCGCATTGTGTGTATGAGGCTTTAGAGCTGTCATCAGAGCAAAGGGTATAGGGAAAGCTTCTGAAGGTACGTTACCCTAACAGTTAATGGGGTTATTTACGAAAGGTAAATCCACCTTGTACTACAAGTGCACTGCAAGTGCACTTGGAAGTGCAGTCGCTGTAAATCTGAGGGGTAGATGTGAAATGAGGGGAAGCTCTGCTGATTTTATCATCCAATCATGTGCAAGCTAAAATGCTGTTTTTTATTTTCCTTGCATGCCCTACTCGGATTTACAGCGACTGCACTTCCAAGTGCACTTGTAGTGCACAGTGGATTTGCCTTTCGTAAATAACCCCCAATGTCTCTTATATGCTCCCTTTTGGTATGTTAAACACACAATTGAAAGCTATTTATTATATTGATACTGCTCATCAACAAATACAGTAAAGTAAAAAAAAAAAAGCTTTGAAAATAATGCAGCAACCACATGTAAGGACTGGTAAACTGCAATATATTACATTTTTGTGCTTGGGTTTAGATACACTTTAACATCTCATTAAAAGCCTGCTTTTCCATAAGACTGATCTAAACACAAACTAAATATAGAAAAAGAGACATGCAAGAAAGCATACAGAGCCAATAATTTTATAAGATATATCCTTTGTGGATCCATGTCATGGTATGTTGTATTATTTCCATTATTTTTCTCATAAATAGACGTGTGCTTACGTAGTAGAAAATAGCTGGAGTACTTGTCTTTTGCTATACCTTAGTGAGGTCTATACAAAGTATTGAGCTTACCTATGTGCGTCAGATCTCAACAATTACATTAGCAAAAATAGTGGACACACCTTAACAATGTGTGCATTGAATGTAAGTATTTGTTGTGTAACTGGAAAATCCAGTGAAACAATTTATAAATACATCAATAATTTTACCTGTTTTGTTTTGCTGCAGGCATGAACAAATAATTTTCTATGAAATTAGTTCATTACATAAAGCTCCTTCACAATGTAGTGCATTCAATCCAGAAAACCCTTTCTGGATCTACAGTATGTTGTATTTTTCTAGGTCACTGCCTTACCCTTACACCATGCTTGTTCTATCACTTTCTCTCTTTTCATTTTTAGGCTTCATTCTCACAAGGCGAATCCGCTGCCACGGAGTCCGCCTCTGTCCGCCAGCTCAGCGGGAGATCTCTTTGTTGATCTCCGCTGAGCCGGCAGATGACAGTTCCCTCTCTGCTCACTGAGCGGGGAGGGGCTTTTTGAGCGCAGCTGGTTACTACAGCATGTCCGTTTTCATCAGATCTCACCCGATCCGATCCGCCAGGGACGGATGAGAACATAGGGGCATCCGTCTGATTTTAGCAGGTCAGACCTGGTCAGATGTCAGCGGATATGTCACTGCTGATATCCGTCACTCCATAGACTAGCATGGAGCGCCCGTTCAGGTCCGCCAACAAAACTGACAGGCGGACCTGAACAGTCCGACAGTGTGAAAGGGGCCTTAATCCCATACTTTTAGATGCCCAGTTATTAAAGAAGATTAGGCTGTTTTAGGCCCCTTTCACACGATCAGATCGTTCAGGTCCGCCTGTCAGTTTTGACGGCGGACCTGAACGGGCGCTCCATGTTAGCCTATGGAACAGCGGATGTCAGCAGGGACGTGTCCGCTGACATCCGACCCCGTCCGATCCGCTAAAAGCAGACGGATGGCCCTACGTCCGGATCCATCGCTGGTGGATCGGGTGAGATCTGATGAAAAGGGACATGCTGCCACGGAGTCCGCTGCCACGGAGTCCGCCTCTGTCCGCCAGCTCAGCGGGAGATCTCTTTGTTGATCTCCGCTGAGCCGGCGGATGACAGGTCCCTCTCTGCTCACTGAGCGGGGAGGGGCTTGTTGAGCGCAGCTGGTTACTACAGCATGTCCGTTTTCATCAAATCTCACCCGATCCGATCCGCCAGGGACGGATGCGAACGTAGGGGCATCCGTCTGATTTTAGCAGATCAGACCGGGTCAGATGTCAGCGGATATGTCACTGCTGATATCCGTCACTCCATAGACTAGCATGGAGCGCCCTTTCAGGTACGCCGACAAAACTGACAGGCGGACCTGAACGGTCCGACAGTGTGAAAGGGGCCTTAATCTCATACTTTTAGATGCCCAGTTATTAAAGCAGATTAGGCTGTTTTATGCCCCTTTCACACAATTGGATTGTTCAGGTCCGCCTGTCAGTTTTGACGGTGGACCTGAACGGGCACTCCATGTTAGCCTATGGAGCGACGGCTGTCAGTGGAGACATGTCCGCTGACATCCGACCCCATCTGATCCGCTAAAAGCAGACGGATGGCCCTACGTCCGGATCCATCGCTGGTGGATCGGGTGAGATCTGATGAAAATGGACATGCTGTCCATTTTCATCCGATCCCTCCATAGGCAGCAGCGGTGCCTGACAAGCCCCTCCCCGTTCAGTGAGCAGAGAGGGACCTGTCATCCGCCAGCTCAGCGAAGATCAACGGAGAGATCTCCCGCTGAGCCGGTGGACCGAGGCAGGCTCCATGGAAGCGGAATCCGCCTCGTGTGAATGAGGCCTTAGACTTCAGTGCTTGTCTGTATGGACTGAAAGGGATTTTATTTGAAAATAACAAACGGAAATGTGGGGTATACCACTTATTTGCTATATACATATTGCAGATTGGTTTTGCATTTAGGACCCATAGGGTAAAAAAATAGATTAAAAATAACAAAGAGAAGTGCTCACATTTGGGGTTATGAAGGAAACTAAATAATCAATCTTAAAGTGGTTGTAACCCTAAAAAAAACCCTGCAAGACAAAGGCATAATGAGCAAGTATGCATAGCATACTTGCTCATTATGAATTACTTACCTGAGATTGAAGCTCCCGCAGAGGTCCTCATTCACTGCTCCGGCGGCCGACAACGCTCCCAGGGGTTACTTCCAGGTATCGTGTTTACAACCACTTTAATTGTATAGTGCTACTCCCAGAGGAGCCACTGAATTGTTTTGTGATTTCTCTGCACACCTGAAGACGATACACCTCACCCATCCAGCACAGACATCTTGAGGTATTTCAAATAATTTATTAGGCCAAGTGTAGCCTAAAAGAAGAAAGGATTAGCAAATGTACTTATACAAACAATAAATACAATTACTATGAGGGATATGGTTAGATGCCTGCAGTATTCTGACTCACAGTAATTAACAGAACTGAACTGCATTTACCTAGCAATAATTTATAAAGACAGTTCTATCTTGTTATAACAGTCCCAGTTTTATTCCACTGGCCAGTGATTGATGAAAAAACTGTTGGCCGGCAAAGAAGAAGAAAGTACAACAGTTCCCAGACGACAACAAATGAACTTGTACAATGTTAGCCTCTTACCAGACTGGTCTAAACACAAAACACAAAGTAAATATACAAAAAGAGACATGCAAGTAAGCATACAGAGACAATAATTTTATAAGATACATCCTTTGTGGATCCATGTCATGGTATGTTATATTATGTCCATTATTTTTCTCATAAATAGACGTGTGCTTACATAGTAGAAAATAACTGGAGTACTTGTCTTTTGCTTTAACTTCATAAGGTCTATACATAGTAGTGAGCGTATCTATGTGCGTCAGATCTAAACAATTACATTGGCGAAAAAAATGGACACACATATACACATTGCAGATTAGTTTGCATTTAGGACCCATAAGGTAAAAAAATGGTTAAATAAGAAAGAGAAGTGGTCACATTTGGGGTTATGAAGCAAACTGAATATTCAATCTTAATTGTACAGTGCTACTCCCAGAGGAGCCACTGAATTGTTTTGTGATTTCTCAGCACACCTGAAGATGACACACCTCACCTACCCAGCACTTATCGACATCTTGAGGTATTTCAAAGAATTTATTAGGCCAAGTGTAGCCTAAAAGAAGAAAGGATTAGCAAATGTACTTATACAAACAATCAATACAATCACTATGAGAGATATCTTGTTATAACAGTAGCAGTTTTATCCCACTGGACAGTGATTGATGAAAAAACTGTTGGCTGGCAAAGTTGAGGCCCTGAAGAAAGCACAACAGTTCCCAGCAGACAAAAATGAACTTGTACAATGTTAGCCTCTTACCAGACCCTCCTCTAGGTCTCTGGACACATACTCTGGTTCAGTTCAAGTCCTCAGATGGGGATAGGAAATACAGTTATATCCCACTTTCAATTCTTTACTTCCTCACAAGCAGGGAGAGTGCTGTCCAGTACATTCTAATTTCACTGGGCACCCAAATCACTCCCTCCCAGGGTGAAAGTTCCCAATCTCTGAGGCAAGGTGGGTCTCTTTGCTTCCCACAATTGTGGTCAGCTATGGCAAGGTTCTGTTTAGCCAGCAGCAGCAGCTCAGTCTCTTTTCTCACCCACCTGCTTTCTTCAAGTCAGCCTGCAGACCCCTTCCCCTTGCTCTGTTCCACCAGCCCATCACCCCTAGGATTGAATCAGAACCAGCCAAGATGGCTGCCCCTTGCACTGCAGACGATCCATAGATGGGTATTGCAAAGTAGTCTCTTTAAAGATGGCTGCTGTACTTCTGCATTAATGAATACTCAGTTTAACCCTGTTCATGGATAATACGGCAGCAACAAAAGAAGTTCTGCAGCAGTTCAAGTGACAATTGATCATACTTCTGCAGTCTTATGTGATCTTACATGTTTTCTTATGTCTTTTATGGTCTCCTTGACAGGTAAAAAATATCTGCAAGCATTATGTTTACACATTACTGCATGCACTTTTCATATTTTAAACAAATCCCACTTGCCAAGCACACAAAATAGCACATAAAATATAAAGTATAATGCTGCGTACACACAGTCGGAATTTCCGACAACAAATGTTCGATGTGAGCTTGTTGTCAGAAATTCCGACCGTGTGTAGGCTTCATCGGACATTTGCTGTCCGAATTTCCGACAACAAATGTTTGAGAGCTGGATCAAATTTTGTTGTCGGAAATTCCGAGCGTGTGTAGACAATTCCGATGCACAAAATTCCACGTATGCTCTGAATCAAGTACGAGACGGAAGCGCTCGGTCTGGTAAAACTAGCGTTCGTAATAGAGATAGCACATTCGCTGCAAATTTTTTAATCTTTTAATGCAGCGCATTCTCTTCTTCTTTATAATGCTAGAATGATGAAGTTGTTTTGCTGCTGATATTCACACAGAGTTCTAACAAACTGATCTCTTTATTATTTCTCATGATCTCCTGAACAATCTTTATTTTTTTTTCGCCAGATCTCCAGAATATTGTTTAGAATTTTTTTATAGTGATCTCCTTTTTTTTTTTTTTTATCAAGATCTCCTGAATTTTTTTTTTTATTTTTTTGTTTTTTTCTAGTGATCTCCATAATATTTTTTTATGTTTTGTGTGCCAAGTTACCACAAAACCATTAGTATCTTGTATTTTTTAACCTCAAGGAGGTTGGTCGGTGTTGGTGTCCCTTGTTAATTTGATATTGTTTTTTAGAAATCCACCTGCCTACTCACAAACATTTATTAGTGGTCAAAACAGAATAAAGAGGAAGGCAATGCTGGATAAACTGTTGAAATTGGCGAAGTCTTTGTACCCCAGGGCACACATCAACTATTTGACAGGCAAAATTGGTAGCCTGAGGAGTCTGTTTAATAGGGAGCACAATCTGGTCCAGGACTCCAAGAGATCAGGAACAGCAGCAGATGACATATATGTCCCCAGGCTGTGGTCATACCACAGCCTCCGTCTTTTGTCAGACCAGACTGAACCCAGGCCATCACTCTCTTGTCTTCCTTCTACTCTTCCTTCCACGCTTGCTTCCAGGCTGTGGCTCTGGTGTTGGAGTTGTGGCAGGAGGTGGAGGAGGAGGAGGATGGTCATACTCACAAACATGGCTTTTGCTTGTGAGTTCGCCCCTCAACCCCTTATTTAGGGCTTGGAAGATCACTTCCTCAACCTCCATTTCCTGCATTTTGCAGGCTGCCATGCAGGCATAGGCCTCTTGAAGATTGAGGGAGGTTCTGAGGGCCGCAGAAGCCTGCCAAATTAATCCAAGTGCTGACTTCTCCACGTTTCTCCCCTTCCTGGGTCTTTTTGGTTGAAGGCGGAGGGGAGGGACCTGGGATTCGGTCAGTCTACTGGGCCCGGCCACCTCCTGGGTGCCACTTACCCCCACCACCTCCTGGCTGTCACTTTCCCCCACCACCTCCTGGCTGCCACTTTCTACAGCCTCCTCCTGGCTGAGGCTTTCCTGTGTATGAAAAAGGGACATAGTTTTAGTTTTTTGGTCATCAATCACGCACAATTTTGAGCTATCATTCTGACCCCAGCATTTTTCATTCTTGTCCTAATCATTTTTGGCTACTACTGTCTATTGATATGTAAACCACTTTATTTGTAATCAGAAATTAGTGATTAATAATAACATCTAGTTAACATCATTAATTTTTTGACAAGAAATATGTTGAACAATGCTATACCTGACTCAAGCTGGGCTCCTCCACTTCTTTCTGGGTGGAAGGCCCAGGCTGGACGTCGGAAGCCTCAGCTGACGTGGAAGGAAGAGTGGAAGGAAGAGTTGAGAGTGATTGCCTGATTTCAGTCTGGTCATAGTACCACAGCCTGGGGACATAAACGTCATCTGCTCCTGATCTCTGGGAATCCTGGACCTTCTTGCGCTCCCTATTATATGTGTTCCTCAGGCCACCAATTTTGGCCTTCAAATAGGGGATGGTTGCCGTGGGAATCTGCGGCTTCACCAATTCCATCAATTGATCCAGCGCTGCCTGCCTCTTTATTTTATTATTATAAAAAGGGTGTTTCACCTGCCACAGACCGGGCAGCTCCCTGTACAGATCATTGAATAGGGGGAGGAAGTTGTGATCGTTGAATCAATCCATTTTGTCTGCAAGACACAACACAATCCCTAATGTCAGCCTAAACTCTCCTAATATTGTCCCAATATAGGCTTCAATATATAAGCAGTATAGGCCACTAATGCCCCAAGTTAAAATTGTACCTTCGTTATCACGATTGGCGCTTCCGCTACTTCTTCCTCCACTCACAGATTGTACGTACGACGCACGCGTGTTACGCTTTATATACACTGCGCATGCGTGAAACTCTGCCCGCCCCTGACCTTCTTTCTAGTATATTCCTCACCCTTTCTCTTTTGGCGCAGTGGGAGAGCACATGATGGAGACACAGCAGGTGCATGCAGACAGCAGCAGCAACGATGAAAGCCTGGAACCAGAAACGTCCCGATCCAGGAGGAGATATAAGGCCTCAAACATGTCCTTTGTAGAGATGGTGGAGATGGTGGACATCTTGAAGAGGGCAGACTATGATAGGAAGTATGGACCTTACCCAAACACAAATGTGAGAAAGGCCAAGATCATGACTAAAGTTGTGAAAAGTTTGCATAGGAATTTTGGGGTACGACGATCCAAGGAGCAATTGAGGAAACCCTGGCTAGACCTGAAATTGAGGGAGCACGATCAGTACAGAAAGATCAGGCAAGTGCTTCTAAAAAGTAAGTACCATATTTATCAGCGTACAACACGCGCCAGCGTATAACACGCACCCCAAGTTTAGGAGGGAATTTTAAGAAAAAAAACTTTTTAAGGAAAAAAAACTTACATTTAAATGCCCATCAATGCAGCCTTGTCAGTTTCATCTGCAGCCTTATCAGTGTCCATCTCCAGCCTTGTCAGTGTCATCTGCAGCCTTATCAGTGTCATCTCCAGCCTTGTCAGTGTCCATCTTCAGCCTTGTCAGTGTCCATCTCAAGCCTTGTCAGTGTCCATCTCCAGTCTTGTCAGTGTAATTTGCAGCTTTGCCCAGTGACATTGCAGTTTAAATATGGCACCATGTAATATTGTATTGAGCAGGCGCCGTGTCTTTGGAGGCTTTCAGCGTCTCCTTTGTCTTCCGTACTGCGCAAGCACTGCACCTGCGCAGTCCGGACGGGACACTATCCGATGGTGGGACACTTCTCGTCAGAACACCGCCGAGAACATAGCCGAGTGTACTCGGCTAGGCTCGGTTAGCTCCGCTCACAGTCATGCCCAGTCCCTGTGTTATGTCCATCATAGGGCGGGACAGGGCGGGATTATGAGCGGAGCTAGCCGAGTCTAGCCGAGTACACTTGGCTATGTATGTATCTCAGCCTCGCTCCTCCGCTCACAATCAGCGGGGGATCGGCGGGGATCGGCATATAACATGCACCCACGATTTTCCCCTGGTTTTAATGGGAAAAAAGGGCGTGTTATACGCCGATAAATACTGTAGTTGTCCTGTGTTCCTATTATTATTATTACTTGCATGCTACTCCATGTGCTTTTCTTTTTACTGTTGTACAGTTTAAAATGGTAACTTTCAGGTTCGTGGGCACAGCAATTGGTCATAGTAAACATTGTTTGTTCACCCACTAATACGATGTTTTTGGCAGATGCAGGTTAACTACATTTGGTCATGCTCATTTGTATTAAAAGAAGTTTAGTACATTGTTGTCTAGATGAGTTTGTAATTAGAATGAAATGCAAATTTGATTCAGTGTAAGGAGAGGACACTCAGCAGCTGTTTACACATCTGGATGCAGGAGCACTAGTGTGGGACACCAGAACAAACTTTTTAGGGTTTCCCACACAAGTGCTCCAGTGGATACTAGGGGTGTCTCCATGTGTGAAACTTGCACAAAGCAGGTAAGTATTCCAGCTTTAGAAAGGGAAAAAAATTATGTCTTCAGCTTGGAACTCTGCCAAAACAGATAATTGTACGACACATCCAAGCAATGTTTCATATTCCTATTTCTGGCCTCAAATATCTGTGTGTTAAGTATACCTTTTTTTAATTCACATAGGGGAGAAAGGACTCGGGACATCTGAGGACACCAGGAACCCAACACCCCATAAAGAAGAGGAAGTCACCACACCACAACCTGTGGATGCAGAACCTGAGGATATGGAGGGAGAGGTATATGAAGTGGGCGAAATAGTGACCACAACAGGTCAGTGTCTGAGACCACATCTTCAGGTAATAGATGTATGCCTGCATAGTTATAATACATGGTGTGTTTTTTTATTTTAGGTGATGTGGATGTTGTGGAAGAAGAAACTTATTTCACCAGTGCAAGTGCACAAGTCCTCATCGGGGAGATAATGGTGTGCAATCGGGATTTAGAGATGATAAAGGAAAACATCAATGGTGTTCAACAAAAAATGAAGAACATCATTGATGTTTTAGGCAGAATCTAAAACACACAAAAATTGTACTGTTTTGTTGTGTAATTTTTTCTTTTAAATCAAGTTTTAAAGTATTTTAAAAGCCAAATTTTGAAGATGCACAGTGTGTCAACATGTGCTATCTGCCATCACGGGATATCAATGTACGCGATTTGTGGGTACAACCCCTTCCTCGCAATTTAAGTAGGTGAGAGGAAGGGGTTGCACCCCCGAAACACGTCCATTGATCCCCCATGATGGGAGGTAGCACATGTTGACATTAGGCATGGGATCAGGAGGGAAATCCCCTTTTTTTTTTTTTTTTTTAAACAATAGATTTTTATTGGTGTATTTGCAGAATATACAAAATTCAGAATGCAAGTAGATTATACATTTCACACATGTGCAATTTGTTTGACATTCATGAACTTATTACTTTAGAAATGTAAAACAGCTTAACTGGTAAAGGTACTAAGAAATGTTAACATTGTGTCATTGTGCATTTCTCGAGTCTGTCACCCCTAGTGGGTACATACTGTAACAGACTTTTTGCATAGAATTTCAAAGTTAACCATGAGAGGACCTTACTGAGGGTCCACTCCAACATATTATTATATAAGTTCTTTGTGAGCTTTTTGTTAACCTATATACTAAGTAACTTAGATTGACTAAAATACATTTGTTATACTTTCTCATTTTCCTAATATGAGGTAAGTTGTGTTTTGTTGCTGTAGTGTGTGCTAACTATAATACCAATTCTTGTTTGACCATACTCAACAGTGTGTTATACCACTAGACATTAGATGGTTATATTTCAGTAGTGGAGAAGCTGGGGTAACTGTATCTGTCATCCATGTGAGGAGGCATATTTAGAGGAACTCCAAGCCTCCCAGTGTTTGTGGAAGCTTGGGGCTCTCCTTTCTTTATATGCTAACATTTTTTCCATAGTGAATTGTGCGTTCACTCTGGAAACTATTTCTGCAAACTCAGGAGGTGTTGACGTTCGGGAAATCCCCATTTTGACTCCCAATTTGTGTGCATCTTCAAAATTTGGCTGTTACAGGGGTGACATCACCCCATCTGATGAAGGCAAGATTAACACAGTTTTGACATACTAATGACATACTAATGTCTGATATGGCCTTTACTTTATCAAAGTTGAACTTTGTAAGTTTCTGAGTTGTGTATGTTATGGTTTGAAACATGCCTGTTTAACCAAAAAAAAGGATATTTCTAATGTCAAACCTAAAAAAAATTTTATACACCAAAGATGTTGGTTTGTTCAAAAACCCTTTAATTGTTAATGTGCACAGAGTAAAATGTTTTATACTCAACAATGTGTAGCTTCTGTGGCTTTCAATGCTCAATACCAGTTTTTGGAGTAAGTTGGTGTTTACAGTGACAATGGGGGTTATTTACTAAAGGCAAATCCACTTTGCACTACAAGTGCACTTTCAGTGCACTTTCAAGTGCACTTGCAGTGCACAGTGGATTTTTCTTTAGTAAATAGCCCCCACAGTGCCGTAAAATTTGCCCCAATCAGGCCATTTTCGGGACTCAAAACAATTGATTGATGGTGCTGAAAAGGATTATTTTTTTATCATTAATGCATTACATACATTAACAACAGCTGAAGAAGAGATTGTCACCTCATGTATCAAATAACTTACGTTTGCACTATTGAAGAAAATGGCCAAAAAGAAAAGCCCATTGGAGAACCTAGGAGACAGCTAAAAGAAACACAAGCAGTAAATCAAATGAAATATTAGTTCAGTTTAAAAAAAAATATTTATTTAAAAAATGTATCACACATTTGCTGGCATATCAATGGCCCCCCTACCCGCAAAGTATTCCAGATATTTTTGTCTGACTTTGTGGCGCTTTGGGGGGGGGGGCAATCCAGGACGGCCAGCTTCAAGTGCCGTCAGGGTTGATTGACCTGGAAATCCGGCCTCAGGCCCAACTGAGGCCACATAGTTCATAGCATTTCTCCTTAGAACGTTGTGCAGAATGCAGCATGCAAGTACTATATGTTTTAGTTTATATTCCACCATGTGGATTGGTGTCAGGAATAGGCGGAACCGGCTGGCCATTATGCCGAATGCATTCTCCACCACTCTTCTGGCTCTGGCCAGCCGGTTGTTAAAAACCCTCTGGTCCGGGGTGAGGGTCCTCATGGGAAATGGCTTCATCAGGTGTTCACCAAGCCCAAACGCTTCATCAGCGACGAAGACGAACGGAAGACCAGCCACGTTGTCTTCTGCAGGTGGCAATCCCAAGCCACCATTCTGAAGTCGCCTGTAGAACTCAGTCTGAGCGATGACTTCACCATCCGACATGCGGCCATTCTTCCCCACAACCACATACAAAAACTCGTATGTCGCCGACACTACCGTCAACATCACTATACTATTAAACCCCTTGTAATTATAATAGTATGACCCCGAGTTGGGGGGTGGGACGATGTGGACGTGTTTCCCATCTATTGCCCCTCCGCAGTTGGGAAAATCCCACCGCAGGGCAAATTGGGAAGCCACAGTCTGCCATTCCTGTGGCATTGAAGGAAACTGTGGAGTCAAACAAAAAAACAAAAAAATTAGTACTTTTGCACATAACATTGCAAGCAGATTAGACGCAAACATTCTTGGCCAACATCAGTATAACATTTATTTTAAGGAGTATTTAAAGACAAAAATATAAGGTACACTTATCAGATTCCTCACCCCCTCTAATGGCCCATTGTAAAAATGTTAGGGTGGGGGGGGATGTTTTGGACAGGTAACCCTCTACACTTCATTGAGAACTGAATGCATAAATAATGTGTTACTTTGGTCAGCCCCTCCTTACTTACACTATTGGCAGCTCACTGGACAGATAAGAAGTGTCATAATACAAAAATAAGAATACACACTGTACAAATTGAAGCACATTTTTACATTCACACATGCAATTACATTACATTTACATTTACACATGCAATTACCTATCAAGATAATAGGAGAACAAAACTTTAAACAGTACCATTTAAAAATATTCAGGCAGGCACTTTTACTAAATGCTTTGGTGAATGAATCCATAAATATGAACACAAAAGAGGTCGGTATAGTGTGTATGGGTTGGGCAAAGTCAGTAGATAGAGGATTGGTATCGGTTGACTTAGCGGTTGGGGGGGAGGGAGGGTTCCAAATGAGTTTGGGACCACAAAAAAAAGCCTGAATTTAAGGACAAAAATAACATTTAAACCCATTTATACCCAAAATACATTGTTAAGTGACTAAGCTAGATGTGTATGAGCCCAGGATAGCATGCTGGGGAGGTTAGTGAAGGCAAATATGCATGAAGGACAAAAAAGGAACTTTAAAAACTTCCAGCATGCATGAGGACAAAGAGGACATTCACAGCATATTACAGTCATGGAAATTAGGAAATGATGAAAGAAATGCAATACATTAGCAAACATTAAATACATAGAATGTGATGTTAAAGGAGAAAACTTACCTTAATATAGTCCTTCTGCAGGACCTGAATTATGGCAGAACAGGTGTCTGGAATAATGATCCCCAGAACCTGGGGGGAGATGCCTGTCGAGAACTTGATGTCCTGCAGACTTCTCCCCGTCGCCAAGTACCGCAATGTGGCGACTAGCCTCTGTTCGGGAGTGATGGCTTGCCGCATGCAGGTGTCCTGCCTGGTAATATAGGGGGACAGCAAAGCCAACAAACAGTGAAAAATGGGGTCCATCATCTGGAGATAATTCCTGAAATCATCAGGATTATGCTCACGGATCTCCCACAACAAAGGCATATGAGAGAATTGGTCACGCTGGAGTAACCAATTCTTCGTCCATGAATGCCTCCCCACCCTGTTCATGGACTGGGCTTGGGTCAAAGTAAGAACCCCAACACCAAGCCCCTGCACAGCACGAGCTCTACGACGAGTACGTACCCGCAACATGGCTAAAAAATGGTCGGCTGGTCAGAACAAACTAACAGAATGCACTGAAAAACAGAAAGGCCTGAGAAGAGCGAGCTGAAAATCAGAAACGAGCCGACAAGAACGCACTGAAAACCAGATACAAACTGACTACACACACTGAAAAACAGATACGAACCCACAAGCACAAACTGAAGAGCAGTAACAGACTGAAAAGCACGAGGCTGAAAAGCACGAATCATCTCTCACCAAACTTCTACTAACACAAGATAAACATGAGATTAGCAGAAGGAGCCCAAAGGGTGGCGCACTTGGTATTGAACTTCCCTTTTATAGTGCCGTCGTACGTGTTGTACGTTACTGCGTTCTTGTCGATCGGAATTTCTGACAACATTTGTGCGACCGTGTGTTGAGCCAACATCCATCGGAAAAAAAAAATTCAGGATTTTGTTGTTGGAATGTCCGATCGTGTGTACGCAGCATAATATTTTAGTAATTTCGAGTCTTATCTGACAGGATTAGTTAAAATCTTTACTTTCCTTTAACCACTTCAGCCCTGTAAGGTTTTACCCACTTCCTGACCAGGCCATTTTTTTGTGGTATTTGATCACCTTTGCGTTTTTTTTTTTACTCAAATAAAATGTATGTACTTTTTTTCCCCACAAATAGAGCTTTCTTTTGGTGGTATTTGATCACCTCTGGTTTTTATTTTTTGCGCTATAAACAAAAAAAGACCCACAATTTTGAAAAAAACACAATGTTTTTTACTTTCTGCTATAATACATATCCAAAAAAAAATAAATAAATTTCTTCATCAATTTAGGCCAATATGAAGTTCTGCTACATATTTTTGGTAAAAAAATCCCAGTAAGCGTTTATTGATTGGTTTGCGCAAAAGTTATAGTGTCTACAAATTATGGGATAGATTTAGGGCCTGTTTTTTTTTTTTTTACTGGTAATGGAGACGATCTGCGATTTGTGCGGGACACCATTACAGGACCATGTTAGTACAATGTTATAAAGCCATTATTTCCTTTTGCCAAAACGAACCTGTTACACAGGTATCTTTTTGTCATATACTTCATATTTTATTATAATTATACAGGATATATATAGTGCCAATAGTTTGCGCAGCACTTTACAACATGAGGGCAGATAGTACAGTTACAATACAATTCAATACAGGAGGAATCAGAGAGCCCTGCTCATTAGAGCTTACAAACTATATTGCCTCATACTGGTATAAATATTCTATTTTGCACTTCATGTTTCTGTATACTGGTTCATGAAGTGCCAAGTTACTCAGACGCCCTGTTGCCACATTCTATAAATAATTTGCCATATTACTTGCATACCTAGTGGCTATATAGCATGTCACCATGGTACTATGTACAATATTGTAAAGTTGTATTTGCATATATTATAGTAGTGAAATGCTTTGCTGTGATATATTATGTTATTGAAGCATGAAATTCTCATATACCATGATGCTGAGGTGCCATTTTGTCATCCACAATGTTAATAAAGTTTCATATTCCAATCAATTGTTATTGAGGTGCTAGATTACCATATACCACATTATTGAGGTTCCTTGTAAAACAGGTGCCTTTTGCCCATATGCTTTGCTACTGAGGTGCCATGCCGATTTACACTGGTATTGAGGTTCCATGTCACAGAACAAAGTGTTACTGATTAGCTTTGTTGCACAGGTGCCATGTGTATATACACTATATTACCAAAAGTATTGGGACACCTGCTATTGCACGCACATGAACCTTAATGGCATCCCAGTCTTAGCCCGTAGGGTTCAATATTGAGTTGGCTCACCCTTTGTAGTTATAACAGCTTCAATTCTTCTGGGAAGGCTGTCCACAAGGTTTAGGAGTGTGTCTATGGGAATGTTTGACCATTCTTCCAAAAGCGCATTTGTTAGGTCAGGGACTGATGTTGGATAGAGAGGCCTGGCTCGCAGTTTTCACTCTAATTCATCCCAAAGGTGTTCTATTGGGTTGAGGTCAGGACTCTGTGCCAGTCAAGTTCCTCCACCCCAAACTCCCTCATCCATGTCTTTATGGACCTTGCTTTGTGCACTGGTCCAAATCTTTTGGTGGAGCGGGGATTATGTTGTGGGGTTGTTTTTCTGGGGTTAGGCTTGGCCCCTTAGTTCCAGTGAAGGGAACTCTTAAGGCGTCAGCATACCAAGACATTTTGGACAATTTCATGCTCTCAACTTTGTGGGAACAGTTTGGGGATGGCCCCTTCCTATTCCAACATCACTGCACACCAGTGCACAAGGTCCATAAAGACATGGATGAGTGAGCTTGGGGTTAGGGAACTTGATTCACCTGCACATAGTTCTAGGCTCAACCCGATAGAACACCTTTGGATGAATTAGAACGGAGACCGCAAGCCAGGCCTTCTCTTCCAAAATCAGTGCCTGACCTCACAAATGTGCTTCTGGAAGAATGGTCAAACATTCCCATGGACACACTCCTAAACCTTGTCCCAGAAACGTTGAAGCTGTTATAGCTGCATAGGATTATTATTATTATTATTCACGATTTATATAGCACCAACAGTTTACGCAGCGCTTAACAATGTATGGGGGGACAACACAATTACAGTACAGTTCAATACAAAAGGTACAGGAGGGCCCTGCTCGTAGAGCTTACATTCTAAAGGGAGGGGGTGGTGGTACAAAAGGTAATAGCTGAAGAGGATGGGCCAACTCAATATTGAACCCTACGGACTAAGACTGGGATGCCGTTAAAGTTCATGTGCGTGTTAAGGCAAGCATCCCAATACTTTTGGTAATATAGTGAATCATATACTATATTACTGAGGTGTCATACACCAGGGGCATAGCTAGTGTTCCAAAGTGTTGTGCAAACACAATGTTCCCCCCACACACATTTAAGATAATCGGTTGTTCAGTGATGCTGGGTGCTGTAATGACCATAGGCTGAAAATCGTGGATACACAAAGTGAAGAAATGTCATCAGCACACCAAGGATTTCTCGAAAGGGTCCAAAGCTTTATTCCCTGGTCACATGATAAATATACAGCAACGTTTCAGAGCCACTCAGGGTCCCTTAGTCTAAGGTGACCAGATTTTTAAAATAAAATCCGGGGACATATTTTTTTCATTGGCAAATAGTAAACTTTTATAAGCAAATTTTCCTCAAATGAGATATGCAGTGTATGTGGTATGTGTTTATGTAATGATTTTATAATATATACGTTATTTCTGTAAATCATTTCATACCAGCCCCATAGCATTATTATACCAGCCCAACCGCATAACATCATTATTTTCTTGTTTAAAAAAGGGGAAACCATGCATTTTAAAGCATGTATTATACTCATCAGTGTCCATTACTGCAGCCTCATCAGTGCTCATCAGTGCAGCCTCACCTGTGCCTGTCAGCGCAGCCTGTTCAGTGCCCATCAGCGCAGCTTTACCTGTGATCAGTGCATAGCGAGCGAGGAGAGCAGACGAATTATACAGAGCAGGGGTCTCCTCTTTACCCTGCGCGGCCGCTGTCATCAGACAAAGTCCCACCTCCTATGATAGACGTCACCAGTGTGCCGCCTAGCATAGGAGCCAGCCCAGGAGGCAGGACTTCGTTTGACAGCCAGGTAAATGGGAGATCCCTGCTCTGTTTATTCCGGTGGTGCTCGCTCGCCCTCCCCCCTCTGTCCGAGACAGCCCAGCGGGACCCATGGTAGGGCCGGCCCTGGGCGCCCCCCTCTGCCCCAGTTTGCGGTGCACCCGCCCAGGATCGGTCCTGAATCCAGGGACAAAACCAAGGACAGACTTCCTCCAGGGACAGGTGTTGTCACCCTACCTTAGTCAGGCTACTGACAGGCAAGGGGGTATAGGTACTGACCACCAAAGAAAGGGCATATATGTGCAATCTGTACTTCAAAAAGGGATGATCTATTGTCCAGTTGGAACCTAGGTTCGGACCGAATTTTGAACATTTGCCCTGTTCAGTGGGAGCTAAGCATCATATATCCACTTGCCCTCTGGAAGATTTACCCCCCCCCGACCAGATAATTTTTTACGATATGGCACTGCATTACTTTAACTGACAATCACGCGGTACCCAAATAAAATGTATGTACTTTTTTCCCCACAAATAGAGCTTTCTTTTGGTGGTATTTGATCACCTCTGGCTCTTATTTTTTGCGCTATAAACAAAAAAAAGACCGACAATTAAAAAAAAAAAAATTCTGCTATAAAACATATCCTATGTGATCACAGCGGAAGCAGGTCGCCGGCAGTGCGTGTGCGTGCCCCAGACCCGGAAGTGTCAGGCCAAGTACTAGGTACGTTATCTGGTACAGAGGGGCCACCCTGTCACAGTATATGTACTATAGGCGGTCCGCAAGTGGATATAAAAGCAGTATTTCTACCACTTCTATATATGTCAGTGGTTTCTAATGCCACGTACACACGATCAGAAAATCGTACGGAAAATACCGCTTTTGAATCAATCATACGATAATCGGATCGTTAGTACAGAGCTTTTGAGAGCCGATCATGACAGTTCTTCCGATATTATTCTATCGGACGTGCACGAAAAAAAAATTCATACGATGCCAGATGGTACTAATTTCGTTTAATCAGTACAGCTATTGTTCGAAAATGCAATACATATGCATTACAACACATGACATCACTTCCGAATTTTTTTTCTGTCATACAGGAATTTTCGTGACTTTAGTAAACCCATCAATTTTGATTTGAGATTACCATGCAAAAAAAAACGGACGATCATTCGTCCGATAATCTCATTGTGTGTACGGGGCTTAAAAAAGCTGCTGGAATAATTTTTTTGTAGAATGTGCTACAGGATAAGTGGCATTTACAATGAAAAAAATGATACAATTTAAACTGCTGACAAATGATATTTCATTGCCAGCTTCCCCAAATGATTTACACCCTGGTGAAAGTACTGGATTCACAGAGGACCCACCTATTCTTGTGCTCTTGGTTACACCTCTATGGTACTAAATGAAAATAAAGCTTTTTTTTATTATTATAAAAAAGTGTTTTAATCTCATGTATTACATGTACATTTCAGAATGCTAGCAGCAATTAAAGGTTACATATTTCTACTGAAGAAAATCCCCATTTTCCCCTTAAAGGACCCCTCCTTCATTCTTTCATTTATAGAAGTAACGTCACCTGCCTGCCAAGTTGAATTTGCCTTTTAGTCTGACACCCTACCCTATGGCTTTTGTACTTGTGGAAAGAATGCCAAACAGTTACTCTTTTTTTTTTTTCTTTGCTAATTTCTACCTGCCAAAAGGGTTTGTTCTTTTCGTACAAGTTGACAAAGCACTGTGGGCTGCAGATGACATTTTAATATATCTGGTTTATGAGCCTGAGGTCCTTTTGGTCAGAAGCATTGCTATTTTAAAAAGTCGGAAAATAATAAATGACTAATGGCAGAAATGTACAAAATGCGATACCATACGCTGTTTTCAAGGTCCCAAGAGTGTATCATGTGCAATATATTTGGAATTTAGGGGAATTTGTTTTAGGGAAACATTATTTCAACTACAACTGAGAAGGGTCAATGGCAATTTACCAAGCAATATATTTAGTTTAGAAAAGTACACAATCATTTTCTTGGGGACCTTCCAAATAGCAACCTGTTCATAAACACTGCTAGAAAATCCATTTTTCTTTTATTTGCTCTAATCCATTCAAATAAAATGGGGGACCTTTATGAAAACTATCTTTGTTTTTGCGGTTCACTTATTGAGTTGAAGGACAGACTTAACAGTTGTACACTGTTTGTGTGATAAATTAGCCACAAATAAAAATAACATACTATATCTGGAGTGCTTGTTATCTACTCTAACCTCTGGGACAAGATGTGAGCTTAAAGTATAACTAAAGGCAAAACTGTATTTTCAGTTTTGTATAGCTTGAAAAGGGATTAGAACATCTGCCAGCTTTTATTGCTGTCTGTGCCCCGGTTAAGGAGATTCCCCCCTCTCTATTTGTCTTGTTTAACATTATCATTGAAAGTAAAAGAAAATCCCGAATTTTGAATTGTCCCCAGAAAACTAATAGAGGGTAAATCTTTCAATAGGTATACTAGTTCTAGTGACCAGGGGGGTCCCCAAGGAATTCCTTTAATTTGGAGGGATTTACTCTCACTTCCTGTTTGGTTATGGAACAGGAAGTGAAGGAAAATCTCTGCAATGGGACACAGATGGCGAAAATAAATCTGACAGAGCTTATAACCTTCTCTTGCTCTATCCAAAATGAAAAAAAAAGTTTTGCCTATAGTTATACTTTAAATTACAATACTTAATAAGTGCTCACAGTTTGGGCACAATCGAGAAAGCAGGTTGAACATCACTATCTTGGCCACATGGTCACACAAGGAAAAGAACTGTCACTTTGGTCGCAAAACAGACCCATAGATTAATGCTAACAAATCTGCATGCAAAATGCACATGCAAACCAGTGTTCATTTTGACGTCAAATTTCCATTTAGTTTTAGTCATAGTCTTTTGACTAAAATGACATTTTAGTTTTAGTCATATTTTAGTCATCTAAATTGTTTTAGCCATATTTTAGTCGAAAATCTCCAGTACATTATAGTCGATTGAAATCTAATGGGTTTAGTCACATTGTAATGCATTATATAAGTATTTCTCTAGAATTGCCAAACTCATTATATACTCCTGGAGTAAAAATCTAATAACATGTTATTATTTATGGTATTTTGAACATGCACTACAGACACAGATTTAGGTGCGGTTCACACTGGTGTGACATGCGATCCCACTTGTGAAAGCACAAGTCGCACAACATGTCAAATTCAGTGCTTCCCTATTAGAGACATCTTAACTGATCCAACACAAGTCAGTACAATTTTAGAAAAGGTTACTGCACTTAGTCGTTGTGATATACAACGTCTTTAAAAATAAGACCAAGTCTCATAAACAAACAAAAATATTGCTTTTTGACAAACAGAAGTACAACCTTAATGGCTTAGCACCCGCCCACCATTGATTTACCGTCAGTGCCGCTGGAGACCCAATCAGTGTGTCCGGCGGTTGCGATGTTTGCCGGGACCCGCTGATCGTTCTGAGAAGAGGCAGGCGGCGGTCTGCCTATGTAAACAAGGCAGATTGCTGCTCTGCCAGGGAGGAAAATGGAGATCTTGTGTTTCTGCTAAGCAGAAACACAGATCTCTGTTTTCCCCCACTCAAAGCACTCCCCCCACAGTTAAAAAGCACCCCCTAGGGACACAATTAACCTTTTGATCGACCCTTATGTTAACCCCTTCCCTGCAAGTGTCTTTTGTACAGTGACAGTGCAGTGTAAACAAGGCAGATCGCCGTTCTGTGAGAGAGGAATGTGCTGCTCCTGTGTTCCTGCTAAGGAACACAGGTCTTTACATTCCCCCAGTCAAAGCACCCCCCCCTCACAGTTAGCAATCACTCTTAGGGAACACATTTAACCCTTTGATCGCCACCGATGTTAACCCTTTCCCTGCCAGTGTCATTAGTACAGCTTATTACAGCATTTTTTTTAGCACTGATCACTGTATTAGTGTCACTGGTCCCCAAAAAGTGTCAAAAGTGTCAGTTAGTTGTCCGATTTGTCCGCCGCAATATCGCAGCAATAAAAATATATACCATAGTTTGTAGACACTGTAACTTTGGTGAAAACCAATCAATATACACATATTGGTATGTATTGACAAAAATCTGTATCAGAATACATATTGGCCTAAATTGATGAAGAAATTAGATTTTTTACATTTTTTTTTTATTGGGAATGTTTTACAGCAGAAAGTAAAAAATATATATTTTTTCAAAATTGTTGGTATTTTTATATATATAGCGCAAAAAATAAAAGCTGCAGAGGTGATCAAATACCAGAAAGCTCTATTTGTGGGAAAAAAAGGACAAACATTTTTTTGGGGTACAGCGCCACATGCCTGTGCAGTTGTCAGTTAAAGTAACGCAGTGCCATATCACAAAATATGGCCTAGTCATGAAGGGCGTAAACCTTCCAGAGCTGGTTAAAATATATATTAAAAAAACCGTGAAGTCTATTGGCTGTAATGCCATTGCACATATTACCTGAATATATTACCAACATTAAATATTAAGATTTTTTTTTCTTTGACCAGCTTAGTAGATTCCCCCTACTTATTCTTATGTGGTAGTGCAGTGTTAATTTTGACATCAAACTTCAATTTAGTTTTAGTCGTAGTCTTTTGACTAAAATGCTATTTTAGTTTTAGCTGTATTTTAGTCATCTGAATTAGTTTTAGTCATATTTTAGTCGATTAAAATAGTGTTAATTTCATAAAATATTTTAATTGACTAAATTAACACTGATGCGAACTGCTGATTTTATACGCAATTGCATTATTGTAGCCCTTGGGGTTTTTTTGCGGCCCAGTTCTCTTTCAATATTTATGAAAACTGTCTTTTCGTTTGCAGTTAAACTGTTGCTTCTTATATTTTATACACAATTTATCCACTTCAATACCGGGCACATTCCCCCCTTCCTGTCCAGGACAATTTTCAGCTTTCAGCGCTGTCATATTTTGAATGACTATTGCGCGGTCATGCAACACTGTACCCAAACTAAATTTTTATTATTTTCTTCCCACAAATAGAGCTTTCTTTTGTTGGTATTTGATCACCTCTGTGGTTTTTATTTTTTGCGCTATAAACAAAAAAAGACCGACAATTTTGAAAAAAAAAACTGATGGGCACTGATAGGCGGCACTAATGAGCACATATAGGTGGAACTGGATAGGCAGTACTGATGAGGAGCTTCTGATAGGCATTACTGAGTGGCATCTGAAGGGCACTGACAGGCATTACTGATGGGGCACCAATTGGCACTTTTATGGGCACTGATTGGCACTGTTGTGGGCACTGATTACCACTTTTATGGCCACTGGCAGGTGTTCTTTCTGGGGCACAGGTTGGCAGGTTATGGACACATCTGATGGGGGCTGCACTGATAATCAATGTGCTGATTATCAGTGCAGATCCCCCCTCTGACAGGGAGAGCAGCCGATCGGCTCTCCCTGTCAGCGTGAACCGAGGAAAGCCGTTTATCGGCACTTCAAGGTTCACGCGATGATCAGAGGCTTCATACCACGATCAGAGTTGCAGTGTGTCAGACTGTAACACAGCACCTCTGATTGCCGCACTTCCGCACCCCCCGCGGAATTTTTTCATTGCTAAATCTGTAGCTCTGACTGCATGTTACAATACAAAGAATATCTAAAGCACTTCCACTTCTATGGGTTTTTTAAGGCCCTGCGGGACCTGGTAACACTATATAGTATATAAGCTATCTATACAATGGGAACTTTGTTGTTAGGTATTTGTATAAGTCTAGCAATTTGTAAACATGAAAATCAATCCTGTAAAGTAATATTAGAGCTTGTAGATTTGAAATCTTCCAGGGTGATAAATAATATTTGTTATACATCTGCACAAATAATCTATGAAATACTTGTTACATTTATTATAAAAATATTCACCTAAAAAGCATGTAAAGCTGAATTCTGGAATAAGCAATAATTAACTAAATGAAAGGCACATGTGTAATACATGGATTCTGGTGTACTATGTGTAATTCTTCCAACTGTGTGCAGTAGCTCAGCATGGAACGTTGCCTTTGTGCAGGAGTTTTCTGTAAAAAGACCAGTCACTGCTGCTCTCGCTTCTTGTGCAGGGTGACTGGTCATGTATCGGCCCCTCCTGTAGTTTTCTGCAGGCAGTCTTCAATGGACAGGATTTTGCTCAAACATAGTTTTACAATTATGTTTTTTTTTTTTGTTGTGCTATCAAAAGTAGGAATAAAAATGTTTAAAGAAGTAGATAAAGTTATTTTGAGATAAACATAACTATAGATATTAGATGTTTATGGTAGAATGATGATAATCTATTAGTGGTACTGTATAAGTAAAATCAACCAAACCAATATGTGATCTGGTAACATGGACGTGCCCATTACTGAGCCGTCCAATTACCATTTGCTTATCCAAATAACCTGTTGCAGTAGTGCTCCAAGAAATTACCTGTCTGGCTAAAAGGTTAGGGTTACAGAGAGAGCCATGTCACAGTAGTAATCCTGTCTCTGTTAGCAAGTCAACTACAACAGTTACATAGTAGGTGAGGTCCATAAAGACACAATTCCATCAAGTCCAACCCATGTGTGTGATTATATGTCATTATTACATTGTATATCCCTGTATGTTGTGGTCGTTCAGGTGCTTATCTAATAGTTTCTTGAAACTATCGATGCTCCCCGCTGAGACCGTCGCCCGTGGAAGGGCATTCCGCATCCTTTCCGCTCTTACAGTAAAGAACGCTCTACGTAGTTTAAGGTTAAACCTCTTTTTCTCTAATTTTAATTAGTGGCCACGTGTCTTGTTAAACTCCCTTCTGTGAAAAAGTTTTATCCCTATTGTGGGGTCACCAGTATGGTAGTTGTAAATATCCCCTCTCAAGCGTCTCTTCTCCAGAGAGAATAAGTTCAGTGCTCGCAACCTTTCCTCATAACTAATATCCTCCAGACCCTTTATTAGTTTTGTTGCCCTTCTTTGTACTCGCTCCATTTCCAGTACATCCTTCCTGAGGATTGGTGCCCAGAACTGGAGAGCTTACTCTAGGTGATCACTAAAGAAAACACTCACCTGTTCTGGTAGTGTGGCTCTGGTGCCACTGCTATGGCCAACAAGGGAGCAACATCATAAGAGCAGATGAGTGTTCCCTCTCCTCTCTTAGTGATCCTATAGATGTCAGGTTCTGACCAGGGACCGGATCACTAGTGTAACATGATCCTTATGAGCTATTGCTAAGCACTAAGGGAGCGTGAAATGCGTCAGATGGTGATGCTGTTCCTCTATATTTGTGTTTTTGGATATGTGTTCATAGACTTGTTGAAACAAAGGTGATTTTAACTGGATGTGCGGCCAACTAGAATTCTTTTTGCTTATTGTAATCTGTAATGGACTGGGCCAGCACCTGGCCTGTGTGTTAGTGGAGGTGGAGAAGGGAGACCCACCTAGAGCGGTGTTCACACACCTCTATGATACTTGGATACTTTGCCCCCTTATCAGTGCTCCTGGTCCTAGCTTAATGAAGAAGTCTGATACTTTCAAATATTAGTTTCAATATTTGCTAAAGTTATATACAGAGCAGCAACTCACAATAAGTTTCCCAAATAACTAACTAAAATGAACCTAAAATTGTTGTTTTATTTTTTTTATTGAAATACTTTAACATACAATAATATGCTATTTTTTTTCACTGAGAGATTTTTTTCTCCAATATAGTACAGTATATGACTATAATGTATTATACCCCTTAGTGCTTGGGTTAGGGAAAATGTTTTTTTAAAACATTTTAAAGTCATTTTCCAAATTACTAAGAATATCCAAAAAGTTAGATAGGCTCTTCTAAAACTTTGTCATGGGTCCCACTGACTTTGCCCTTTACCTGTGATGCTTGGATTGTATAGGTAAATAGGAGCATAATCTAAAATCTATTACTTTCTTATACAATTTGTAGCAGTGCTAGGTTGCTAGTTTTTATGGACATATTACAAAAAAAACTGACGTTTGTGAAAAAAATTATTCAAGTGGAGATACAGTACAAAGAAATACTTAACATTTGATATATGGCTCTACTTAACTAATTATCCTGTAGATTTGTTATGCCTGGTTACAAAGTATTACCTGCACTTATTTTGTAAAATATGTGTTAATATTCTCAGCGGTAAATGCTTGTTTGCTGATCATGCTGTTGTGAATGCACAATGCTCTAAAAATGCATCTAAACCTGTTTATGGCTCGTCAGAATTTAGGAGTGTATTCACATATTCAGATGTTATATTTTCATTTGAATCTAATTGCACATATAATAGCTAAAAGCTGTTAGCACACAGCAAAAGTATGTTGAAATGTAGTGTCCACACATACCTTTAAGGGGATGGTAAGAGGAAACCCAACCCCAATATCTGCTAATATGTATGACCTATTTAGAACATACATACACTACTACTAAGTAACAATGTGCTAAGCTAAACTAGGCTAAAAGTTATGTTAACGTGAATCATGCACATATGAACAAAAATCCAGATTTTTTATTAGGGGATGCAATACAAGATTTTATGAGTAGATGGCTGTGTGGGCGAAATCTGAAATCATAACTACTGTTCCCAGTAAAATCTGCACGTTACAGAAGGATGGGGCTCCTTCCCCAGGATCATATGTAAATTGGGTTATTGCATTTGTTTCACCAAAGATTTATTAGGTTTTTCCAAAACAATACAAAGAAGACATGAACTGGAAGCAAACGTACAATATAACAAGGGTACAAATGAAAAATAAAGTTACATAGTTACATAGTAGGTGAGGTTGAAAAAAGACACAAGTCCATCAAGTCCAACCTATGTGTGTGATTATGTGTCAGTATTACATTACATATCCCTGTATATTGCGGTCATTCAGGTGATTATCTAATAGTTTCTTGAAGCTATCAATGCTCCCCGCTGAGACCACCGCCTGTGGAAGGGAATTCCACATCCTTGCCGCTCTTACAGTAAAGAACCCTCTACGTAGTTTAAGGTTAAACCTCTTTTCTTCTAATTGTAATGAGTGGCCACGAGTCTTATTAAACTCTCTTCTGCGAAAAAGTTTTATCCCTATTGTGGGGTCACCAGTACAGTATTTGTAAATTGAAATCATATCCCCTCTCAAGCGTCTCTTCTCCAGAGAGAATAAGTTCAGTGCTCGCAACCTTTCCTCATAACTAAGATCCTCCAGACCCTTTATTAGCTTTGTTGCCCTTCTTTGTACTCGCTCCATTTCCAGTACGTCCCTCCTGAGGACTGGTGCCCAGAACTGGACAGCATACTCCAGGTGCGGGCGGACCAGAGTCTTGTAGAGCGGGAGAATTATCGTTTTATCTCTGCAGTTGATCCCCCTTTTAATGCATGCCAATATTCTGTTTGCTTTATTAGCAGCAGCTTGGCATTGCATGCCATTGCTGAGCCTATCATCCACTAGGACCCCCAGGTCCTTTTCCATCCTAGATTCCCCCAGAGGTTCTCCCCCCAGTGTATAGATTGCATTCATATTTTTGCCACCCAAATGCATTATTTTACATTTTTCTACATTGAACCTCATTTGCCATGTAGTCGCCCACCCCATTAATTTGTTCAGGTCTTTTTGCAAGATTTCCACATCCTGCGGAGAAGTTATTGCCCTGCTTAGCTTAGTATCGTCTGCAAATACAGAGATTGAACTGTTTATCCCATCCTCCAGGTCGTTTATGAACAAATTAAATAGGATTGGTCCCAGCACAGAACCCTGGGGAACCCCACTACCCACCCCTGACCATTCTGAGTACTCCCCATTTATCACCACCCTCTGAACACGCCCTTGTAGCCAGTTTTCAATCCATGTACTCACCCTATGGTCCATGCCAACGCACCTTATTTTGTACAGTAAACGTTTATGGTTTATGGTACGTTTAAAGTAAGGCTTGCTTTGTATAAAACACAGTACACGAGCCAAGAACATCAGTTAGGATGAAATATGCAGAGCAGCAATATGGCTAGGACGAAATACATGTACAGGTCTAGTGCACTGAACCATCCAGAAACAAGAAATGCTCTTCACTAACTATAAAATGTGCCTTGCTGGAGGAATACAAAGAAAGAAGGAGGGAAGGTCCCTCAGCTCTTGCAACCACCAAGGCAAGATAGGTTGGACAGGGTTGTCTTCTGGGTTCCCTCAGTGTGACGTGAGCACAGAACCCAGGTTTCCTTGGATTAGTATGAAGAGTTGTCATGGGTTAGCGGGGTGGGGTGCAAGGTAGGGCTCTGATATAAAGAGGGGCTTGTGTGATTGGGGGCTCTGTAATGGGGGGACTGTGCGATTTGGTAAGTTCACTCACAATAATCCCAATGCACACATTCCTGAAGTTGGCTGAAAATATAAATGGGTACTGCAGCGAACAACCGACTAGAAACTGAACACATTCAAGGCAAAAAGTATGTCACCAGCATATCAAGGATCTCCAGAAAGGGTCCATAGCTTTTTTCAGCGATCACATCATAGTTACTATAGTGACGTTTCAGAGCCTCTCAGAACCCCTACATCAGGCATGTGTGATTTGGGGGGCTTTGTGATGGGGGGGCCAGGTGACTGGGGAGCTCTGTAATGGGGGAATATGATGGAAGAGATGATCTGATGTGATGGGGGGCTCGTGTGCAGGGGGCCTCTGATGTATGGGTACCTCTAAATTAAAGAGGGGGGGGGGGCTCTGACATGAAAGGATGACTCTAATGTGAAGGGGGCACTTGTGATTGGGAGACCTTTGACATGATGGGGGACCTCTGATATGATCGGATGCTTCTGATGTGAGGGGGAACTATGATGTGATGGGGGGGCTCTGATGTGATAAGTAGAAATCGACCTCTAATGTGATGAGGGGCCTCTGATGTTAAGTGTGTGTGTGTGTGTGTGTGTGAGGGGGGTCTGTTGTGACGTTAATTGATGTTGATAAGTAAAGTAAAGTTTAAATTTTTTAGACTGAGGTGCCTTGAGATTTTGCATGCTTTTAAAAGGTTTTGCAACTGAAAAAACATTGAGAAATGCTGCCCTAGGATACTGTGATGCTTATCTGATTTTTTTTTTTAAAGTACATAGTGTTACATAGTTAGATTGAAAAAGAGACACTAACCATCTAGTTCAAGCAATAAAATAAAAACACACACACACAAAGAGAAAACCTCCAAATACACATTCCCATTCCCACAATTATTATTACTACTGTATATAGGATTTATATAGTGACAAAAGTTTGCACAACGGAGAAAATAAAGTTGCAATACAATAAAATTACAAATAAAAAAGAGGGTTAAGAGGACCCTGTTCATAAGGGCTTACAATCAAAGGGTTGATTATGTATACATTTTAGAGACAGAAAAGATCAGCTAATGTTTGGATTGTTCATAATAAAATACCAATCTAATGGTTATTGTAGGTATCCTCATTTTTTTGTAATCTTTGTATGGTAGAATGCTCAAGCTTCCTTAAAAAGGTTCATATTGATCAGTTCACCTTTTTTTTATCTCAACTATTTTTCATTATCAATCTGACCTTGTTCATTGTTCAAGTTTCAGATCTCACAATTTTCTAGCCTTTTTGTTTTCTGTATTTTATTGGACTGTCTCAGTTTATACAGCATCAGAACTGGAATAAAAGAAGAAAATCACAGGATTAGAAAGTCACCATGATATTTATGCATTAAACATTAAACAACATGATTAGCAATGCATTTACATTGTGTGACATTTGTATTTTTTTTTCTTTTTTTAATAAAGAACAAAAGTGTGTGTGGGGGGGCGACTCCATGCTTTCTATTTCTTTTTTTTTTGCATTGGGTTCACCCTATGCAAGACTTGAAGGGTGTAGTATAGAATTTTTTTGTTTTTTTTTGCATGGGTTCCCTTTGACATTCATACCAGACCGTCATTAAGGATTGGGGTCTGGTAGGTATGATTTATTTCTGTGTGGGTTCCCCTATTAACAACTATAGCAGAGGATAATAATATTATGTAACAATATGGGAGAATAATTACACATGGATTGCTTGCGATGTTTCAAGTTTATACTGGTCGATCCCACTCAACTTGGGTCTGGAAATGGTGTTTTTTTTTTTTTTGGAACATTATAGTGAATATTTAATGATACATTCGATTTTTATCATTCACATGCTGGATTATTCATATACCCATAATTATTTTCCTTGGATGGCAAATGTTATCCTTCATTGGCCAATTAATAAATCAAATGGTGGGTGAGAACCCACACTTTTGGGGGTAGAAACCTATTTTGGTCTCACATTAGACGTTCTTGCTCTATATTAATAATCCTTTGTTTATATGCATATCTGAAATTTACTGAGCAGATAAATAAGAAAAATATAGCTTTTTTAGATGTGAATTTGATACATATGTATAAATCTCTTTAAAAAGACTTCCTTTCACATCAGCTTCTGTGTCACCATGAGATTTTTGTGAAAAGCGATTATGTCCATTTTATAGTAGGATAGCACACCCTTGTTAATCAACCAGTTACATTTTATGAGGTATGATATTACTTTGTTTAAATATTTACCAGTAGCCTGAAACAGACTTATGCCCCGTACACACGGTCGGACTTTGTTTGGACATTCCGACAACAAAATCCTAGGATTGTTTCCGACGGATGTTGGCTCAAACTTGTCCTGCATACACACGGTCACACAAAGTTGTCGGAAAATCCGATCGTTCTGAACGTGGTGACGTAAAACACGTACGTCGGGACTATAAATGGGGCAGTGGCCAATAGCTTTCATCTTTTTATTTATTCTGAGCATGCGTGGCACTTTGTCCGTCGGATTTGTGTACACACGATCGGAATTTCCGACAACGGATTTTGTTGTCGTAAAATTTTATATCCTGCTCTCAAACTTTGTGTGTCGGAAAATCCGATGGAAAATGTGTGATGGAGCCTACACACGGTCGGAATTTCCGACAACAAGGTCCTATCACACATTTTCCGTCGGAAAATCCGACCGTGTGTACGGGGCATTAAAGTACAACTAAAAGCAAAACTTTTTTTTTCAGCCTTGGGAGTATGGGACAGTTAGTGAAGGGAAATCTCCCCAATGGGACACTGATGGCAAAAAATAAATGGACAGGGGTTATGACCTTCTCTTACTCTATTTAAGGAAAAAAAGTTTTGCCTATAGCTCTACTTTAACTGAATGAAAGCATTAATTCTACTCACACCCTTCTAACAGAAATATTTTTCTTATTGTATCTTGCATTGTACAAAAATAGCAATTGTCCATTTTCTGAAATGTTACTATTTTAAACCCTGACCACAAACACAAATTTTTTTCAGTGGTATAACTAGTATGCAACCAATAAAAGCCATTGTTTACTTAGTAAACCTCAATTCAGTTTGGTATGTGTCAAGTTCCCTAAGGTGTGGACAAATACATTTATTGCAGTAACCCTTGGTTGTGTAGGAATATTTTACAAACAATCTCTTATGCTTATGTGCCGTATGTGTTAAAATATCCGCTCCCTGGGCTAATTTTACATATGATTTGTCTTCTTTTTTTTTTTTACAAACCAGTCCACCCAAAAGTAATACTTTTCTTATAAATGGAGACTTGAAGGTCTGGCTTCTATTAAATGTCTTGGATTCTTGGACAGAATATTAGATCCCCATGTAAAATTCCCAACTTTGTTCCTGTCCACTTGAGAGTTTTAGTAGCTAAATAATTTCATTAAAATATTTTGCGGCACAGTTTGTATACTAAACCAGAAGTAGCCCAAAAGCTTGCTTATTATTATTTTAAATTTGACTTTTTGTTTTCTTTTTTGCTTTTTAATTTGAAGAAAACTTGTCTCCTAAAAAAAAGAACTCCGTTCATCACTAGGAGCAGGGATTAATTCCCTGACTTTTGCAAATATCTTGCTCATATTTCTTGCCAACGCTTAAAGCGGAGTTCCACCCATTTTTTAGTTTATTAAAAGTCAGCAGCTACAAAAAGTGTAGACACTCACCTGTCCCATGGTCCAGTGATGCGGCCGCCTGGAGCCTCGCTCCTCTCCTCCTCCTCCCTGTGGCGCCGTCATAGCAACTGTGGCCACCCAGCCGTGACAGCTTACAGCTTCATGGCCGGGCGCGCACTGTGCATGCGCTAATCACGCTGCGCTCTGCTATTGGCCAGGCAATCTTCTGGGACCTGTGACTTGTCCCAGAAGATTGCGGAGAGGGAGGGGCCACCAGGGGGAGAGGAGGAGTTGCCTAGGCAGCCGAGAAGCGGATAGAAGAAGTGGGACAGGAAGTCCCTTTAAAAAGAAGGTACCCACTCCCCCCCCCACCCCCCAAAAAGAAAATTACATGCCAAATGTGGCATACAAGGGGGCGAGGAGTGCTTAAAGCAGAAGTTCCACTTTTGGGTGGAACTTCGCTTTAAATGCCAACAACGACCTTTTGAAGCTCACCTGTTTAAAAATACACAAGCATAAAATACAACACCATTATATTTGCCAAATAATACACTGCTAGTTTCCAAGCCCCTTTAGACTCATATAATTTGTTTAAAATAAGCATAATTATTTTGTCTTCTCATATAAAAAAGAGTGAACCAACCCCAGAATAGAGTACTTTCTCACCATTAACCTAAACTGGCAAATTCAAAAATCATACAAATATAAAGTGGACACATTTCCTTAGTACCTTATGTGTTGTATGTATGAAGCTATTTAATACCTGAACACTTGTGTCTCCATTTCTAAAGTGATTACAGCACAGTAAGCATAAAACCTATAGCCAGCAATATGGAAACTTCAGGCATCACTGCCTTTATATATATATATATATATATATATATACAGTATATGTATATTTCACAATAGTGAATACTATTTAAAAGGGGGAAATTGAACAAGTGAACAAGAGCAGGCATACATCACCATGCTTGTATTGATAGATCATATGCAGCAGATGGATATCAATATGACAGGCACTTACCCTGTACCTTAAAGCTGAACTCCAGACAAACAGCTAAATGTTGTGAACTGCATATATTAGCTGCAAAGAATTTGTATTTCTGTCTATAGCTGGGTACACACTACGGACCCGCGGGTTGCACGAAAAAAAGCTGACAGCTCCGGTCGGAAGCTGCTGTACTAACCATGCAAGGTTAGTCCAGCGATCTCCCCTGCTGAGCTGTTGTGTTCTGACAGGCGGACGGCCCCCCTGGCAGAATACTCCAATCATCGCTCTCTCCTCCATTGGTTGAGAGCGCTGATTGGGAGTCAGTCAGCTACTGGTTTTCCAGCATTCATGTCTGACAGAAGTCGTCCAATCGATGGGCTTCTATCGGACAGACCGATATCCACACGGGAAGAATGTCGGCCGATATTTTTTCTATATGTATCGGCAGTTCTGCATTAAACAAGTCATTAGTGACAGCTTCCATATATCTATCCTTGCAGGTTCACCATGACAGCAAAAGCAACTCTTTCTGCTCTGGGACTGGAAGAATGAAGATAACACAGTCACATCATTTAACACAATAGTGTTTGTTTTTTTTTCAACCGATCTGTGATGTTGTAAAGCAACAGGGGGCAGTGTAATTCTTCCACAGCTATTTTATGACTGGGCCTTATTCTTTGCATCCGCATATTACCTTAATGCCTGTTGTCGCCTCACATTAATCTGCATTAGGTTTACGAGTTGAAGTTGCCTACACGTGAACTGAAGAATCGTGTGCATCATATACATTTTTGTCTACGCAAGTCATCCATTTTACTGTCTGCTGAAGAATGAAATCTGAAATATGTAACATGCCAAAACCCACTCTTTTTAGCAATTTTTAAATCACTCTGACAGGGGCGAGGCACAAGTGCCAAAAGTAAATAGGGGACTCATATTTCATTAGGACATTTTTGTCTACATATTAAAGGTCAGCTTTGCAACAGTAGGGGTCTTCATACTTTTGGCACTGCCACTTTGGTGCTGAGAACACATTTGCAAAACTGTGCTCAAATACAAGGACACTGGGGTTGTTTTACTAGAACAGGAGAGTACAAAATCTGGTGCAGCTGTGCATGGTAGCCAATCAGCTTCTAAATTCAGCTTATTCAGATAAGCTTTGACAAAAAATCCTGGAAGCTGATTGGTTTCTATGCAGAGCTGCACTAGAGTTTGCACTCTCCAGTTTTAGTAAATCTAGCCCGGAGTGTTCATGCTGTCTTTATGAAGTGATGAATTTTTATTTGGAAAGGCTTAAGCTGGGCATACACTAGTAGAATTTTGTTTAACATTTTATATTTTAAGAACTTTGCAAGAACATTTGTTCATTTTTCTGATTACATGTGTGGTCAAATCGACGTTTGTTTTCTACCGCAATGGTAAGAAAAATTGAAGGAGCAGAATGGAATATTTTTTGAATGTACAGTCTTTGTGGTTTTCATTGATTAAAGCTGATCTTCAGCTTTTCTTTCACGGTAAATAATTTGTTTGGGCCAAGCTGGAGCAAAACAACTATTCCCTACACTAACATATGCGCCCGCTGCGGCCTACCTATGTACAAAATCACTTATATTAATAGAGGCTGTCCCTGGAAATATGAAAAAGTGTGGTCCCCTTGGACCTCAAGTTAAAATTCCTCCCCTTTCCCTCCTCCCTCCCTTCCCATTTTCCATTTTTTTTATACCCCTTGTGATTTTTCTCTTTGCTACCCCATAATGCCTTGCTCAGATGGTCATTTCCTTTGGTAGGCAGATAGTTCACCAGGTTTTACCTTGCGTGTTATGTATTTGTGTTGGGACTCACTGTTCTTTTTGTAAACGTACATGGTATATGCTCCACTTCATTGCATGTTGGGTTTCTATTTTTAATTTGTCATGTATGGCACTGTATATTGTATGTGGGATTGTGTGCTTTGTGTGCTGTTCTTGTTCTCAATAAAGCACTCCTGATTTGTAAAAAAAATACAAAAACATATGCACCCGTTAGTAGCGTTGTATAAACTATATGTAGCTTCAGCTACATACAGTATACAGCAGTGAGCTCCGGGTGTAAGATGAAACTTTCCTGTCTCATACCCAGGACAAATTAGCATCAGGCTGAGCGGCACTCCTATAAATAGGCAGCTTTGTATTCTATCAATGACTGAGTCAGAGATCATGACGTAATTGGCCTGCCTCTCCGACTCAGCCAATCAGAAGAAGCTTTGTATTCATTGATAGAATATAAAGCTGCCTATGAATAGCTGAGCACCGCTTAGCCCAACACTATTTTGTCCTAGGTGTGAGACAGGAAGGCCTCCGCTCAACAAAGTGCTGTATACTCTATGTAGTTGAGGCTACATGCAGTTTATATAGCGCACCCAGCAGGTGCACATGTTAGTGTAGCAAATAGTTCATTGGGCCAGCTTGGC